>NC_091189.1:6514835-6677335 GCF_040958095.1 Procambarus clarkii
TCGTGCTGTGTTATGACACAGTCTACGGTAGATGAGAAAGGCAGAGTAACAATGGGGAGAGGGAGACAGGAGAAACAGTGTGAAGGTGATAAGCAGGAGGGTAAACAGTGGTCTAGTGAGATAGGCTGAAGAAGGGGAGGAGGAGGAGGAGGAGAAAGCGAAGGAATAGAGGGAAGAAAAATGCAAGAAGATAATTAAGATGTGTGACAAGTGTAACAGCAGTGAGAGGGGTGACAGGTGTGACAGCAGTGAGAGGGGTGACAGGTGTGACAGCAGTGAGAGGGGTGACAGGTGTGACAGCAGTGTGAGGGGTGACAGGTGTGACAGCAGTGTGAGGGGTGACAGGTGTGACAGCAGTGAGAGGGGTGACAGGTGTGACAGCAGTGTGAGGGGTGACAGGTGTGACAGCAGTGAGAGGGGTGACAGGTGTGACAGCAGTGTGAGGGGTGACAGGTGTGACAGCAGTGTGAGGGGTGACAGGTGTGACAGCAGTGAGAGGGGTGACAGGTGTGACAGCAGTGTGAGGGGTGACAGGTGTGACAGCAGTGTGAGGGGTGACAGGTGTGACAGTGTGAGGGGTGACAGGTGTGACAGCAGTGTGAGGGGTGACAGGTGTGACAGCAGTGAGAGGGGTGACAGGTGTGACAGCAGTGAGAGGGGTGACAGGTGTCACAGCAGTGAGAGGGGTGACAGGTGTCACAGCAGTGAGAGGGGTGACAGGTGTGACAGCAGTGTGAGGGGTGACAGGTGTGACAGCAGTGTGAGGGGTGACAGGTGTGACAGCAGTGAGAGGGGTGACAGGTGTGACAGCAGTGAGAGGGGTGACAGGTGTGACAGCAGTGTGAGGGGTGACAGGTGTGACAGCAGTGTGAGGGGTGACAGGTGTGACAGCAGTGTGAGGGGTGACAGGTGTGACAGCAGTGAGAGGGGTGACAGGTGTGACAGCAGTGAGAGGGGTGACAGGTGTGACAGCAGTGTGAGGGGTGACAGGGGTGACAGGTGTGACAGGAGATAAAGAGTCCTAAAAGGATGTAACCGAGTCGACAGCTGGATTGAACACATTGTCTTGGTGCAGTTAGGACGACCTGGAGAAGCTGCAGTGGTCGTAGCAGTAGTCACAGTACCAGTGGTGGTAGCAGTGGTCACAGTACCAGTGGTGGTAGCAGTAGTCACAGTACCAGTGGTCGTAGCAGTGGTCACAGTACCAGTGGTGGTAGCAGTGGTCACAGTACCAGTGGTGGTAGCAGTGGTCACAGTACCAGTGGTGGTAGCAGTAGTCACAGTACCAGTGGTCGTAGCAGTGGTCACAGTACCAGTGGTGGTAGCAGTGGTCACAGTACCAGTGGTCGTAGCAGTAGTCACAGTACCAGTGGTGGTAGCAGTAGTCACAGTACCAGTGGTGGTAGCAGTGGTCACAGTACCAGTGGTGGTAGCAGTAGTCACAGTACCAGTGGTCGTAGCAGTAGTCACAGTACCAGTGGTGGTAGCAGTGGTCACAGTACCAGTGGTGGTAGCAGTGGTCACAGTACCAGTGGTGGTAGCAGTAGTCACAGTACCAGTGGTCGTAGCAGTAGTCACAGTACCAGTGGTGGTAGCAGTGGTCACAGTACCAGTGGTCGTAGCAGTAGTCACAGTACCAGTGGTGGTAGCAGTAGTCACAGTACCAGTGGTGGTAGCAGTGGTCACAGTACCAGTGGTGGTAGCAGTAGTCACAGTACCAGTGGTGGTAGCAGTAGTCACAGTACCAGTGGTCGTAGCAGTAGTCACAGTACCAGTGGTGGTAGCAGTGGTCACAGTACCAGTGGTGGTAGCAGTGGTCACAGTACCAGTGGTGGTAGCAGTGGTCACAGTACCAGTGGTCGTAGCAGTAGTCACAGTACCAGTGGTGGTAGCAGTGGTCACAGTACCAGTGGTCGTAGCAGTAGTCACAGTACCAGTGGTGGTAGCAGTGGTCACAGTACCAGTGGTCGTAGCAGTAGTCACAGTACCAGTGGTGGTAGCAGTGGTCACAGTACCAGTGGTGGTAGCAGTGGTCACAGTACCAGTGGTGGTAGCAGTGGTCACAGTACCAGTGGTCGTAGCAGTAGTCACAGTACCAGTGGTGGTAGCAGTGGTCACAGTACCAGTGGTGGTAGCAGTAGTCACAGTACCAGTGGTGGTAGCAGTGGTCACAGTACCAGTGGTGGTAGCAGTGGTCACAGTACCAGTGGTGGTAGCAGTAGTCACAGTACCAGTGGTGGTAGCAGTGGTCACAGTACCAGTGGTGGTAGCAGTAGTCACAGTACCAGTGGTGGTAGCAGTGGTCACAGTACCAGTGGTGGTAGCAGTAGTCACAGTACCAGTGGTGGTAGCAGTGGTCACAGTACCAGTGGTGGTAGCAGTAGTCACAGTACCAGTGGTGGTAGCAGTGGTCACAGTACCAGTGGTGGTAGCAGTGGTCACAGTACCAGTGGTGGTAGCAGTGGTCACAGTACCAGTGGTGGTAGCAGTGGTCACAGTACCAGTGGTGGTAGCAGTGGTCACAGTACCAGTGGTGATAGCAGTAGTCACAGTACCAGTGGTGGTAGCAGTAGTCACAGTACCAGTGGTGGTAGCACTAGTCACAGTACCAGTAGTCGTAGCAGTAGTCACAGTACCAGTAGTCGTAGCAGTAGTCACAGTACCAGTAGTCGTAGCAGTAGTCACAGTACCAGTGGTGGTAGCAGTAGTCACAGTACCAGTAGTCGTAGCAGTAGTCACAGTACCAGTGGTGGTAGTAGTAGTCACAGTACCAGTGGTGGTAGCAGTAGTCACAGTACCAGTAGTCGTAGCAGTAGTCACAGTACCAGTGGTGGTAGCAGTAGTCACAGTACCAGTGGTGGTAGCAGTAGTCACAGTACCAGTGGTGGTAGCAGTAGTCACAGTACCAGTGGTGGTAGCAGTAGTCACAGTACCAGTAGTCGTAGCAGTAGTCACAGTACCAGTGGTGGTAGTAGTAGTCACAGTACCAGTGGTGGTAGCAGTAGTCACAGTACCAGTAGTCGTAGCAGTAGTCACAGTACCAGTGGTCGTAGCAGTAGTCACAGTACCAGTAGTCGTAGCAGTAGTCACAGTACCAGTGGTGGTAGCAGTAGTCACAGTACCAGTAGTCGTAGCAGTAGTCACAGTACCAGTGGTGGTAGCAGTAGTCACAGTACCAGTAGTCGTAGCAGTAGTCACAGTACCAGTGGTCGTAGTAGTAGTCACAGTACCAGTGGTGATAGCAGTAGTCACAGTACCAGTAGTCGTAGCAGTAGTCACAGTACCAGTGGTGGTAGCAGTAGTCACAGTACCAGTAGTCGTAGCAGTAGTCACAGTACCAGTGGTCGTAGTAGTAGTCACAGTACCAGTGGTGGTAGCAGTAGTCACAGTACCAGTAGTCGTAGTAGTAGTCACAGTACCAGTGGTGGTAGCAGTAGTCACAGTACCAGTGGTGGTAGCAGTAGTCACAGTATCAGTAGTCGTAGCAGTAGTCACAGTACCAGTGGTGGTAGCAGTAGTCACAGTACCAGTAGTCGTAGCAGTAGTCACAGTACCAGTGGTCGTAGTAGTAGTCACAGTACCAGTGGTCGTAGCAGTAGTCACAGTACCAGTGGTCGTAGCAGTAGTCACAGTACCAGTGGTCGTAGTAGTAGTCACAGTACCAGTGGTCGTAGTAGTAGTCACAGTACCAGTGGTCGTAGTAGTAGTCACAGTACCAGTGGTCGTAGCAGTAGTCACAGTACCAGTGGTGGTAGCAGTAGTCACAGTACCAGTAGTCGTAGCAGTAGTCACAGTACCAGTGGTCGTAGTAGTAGTCACAGTACCAGTGGTCGTAGCAGTAGTCACAGTACCAGTAGTCGTAGCAGTAGTCACAGTAAAAGTGGTCGTAGTAGTAGTCACAGTACCAGTGGTCATAGCAGTAGTCACAGTACCAGTGGTCGTAGCAGTAGTCACAGTACCAGTGGTCGTAGTAGTAGTCACAGTACCAGTGGTCGTAGCAGTAGTCACAGTACCAGTGGTCGTAGTAGTAGTCACAGTACCAGTGGTGGTAGCAGTAGTCACAGTACCAGTAGTCGTAGCAGTAGTCACAGTACCAGTGGTCGTAGTAGTAGTCACAGTACCAGTGGTGGTAGCAGTAGTCACAGTACCAGTAGTCGTAGCAGTAGTCACAGTACCAGTGGTCGTAGTAGTAGTCACAGTACCAGTGGTCGTAGCAGTAGTCACAGTACCAGTGGTCGTAGCAGTAGTCACAGTACCAGTGGTCGTAGCAGTAGTCACAGTACCAGTGGTCGTAGTAGTAGTCACAGTACCAGTGGTCGTAGTAGTAGTCACAGTACCAGTGGTGGTAGCAGTAGTCACAGTACCAGTAGTCGTAGCAGTAGTCACAGTACCAGTGGTGGTAGCAGTAGTCACAGTACCAGTAGTCGTAGCAGTAGTCACAGTACCAGTGGTCGTAGCAGTAGTCACAGTATAATATGAGAGCAGGCGAGGTGATGACGAACACGCCCTGCTAGAGCACACTGGTCACCTACACTGAGAGAAGTCAGGTCACTGAACGAACACTTCACGAGAGAGGAGTTGATCCACTGAACGAACACTTCAGGAGAGAGGAGTTGATCCACTGAACGAACACTTCACGAGAGAGGAGTTGATCCACTGAACGAACACTTCACGAGAGAGGAGTTGATCCACTGAACGAACACTTCACGAGAGAGGAGTTGATCCACTGAACGAACACTTCAGGAGAGAGGAGTTGATCCACTGAACGAACACTTCAGGAGAGAGGAGTTGATCCACTGAACGAACACTTCACGAGAGAGGAGTTGATCCACTGAACGAACACTTCACGAGAGAGGAGTTGATCCACTGAACGAACACTTCAGGAGAGAGGAGTTGATCCACTGAACGAACACTTCAGGAGAGAGGAGTTAATCCACTGAACGAACACTTCACGAGAGAGGAGTCGATCCACTGAACGAACACTTCTCGCGAGAGGCGTCGACCCACACAGCACAAACTTTACAACAACAAACAGCCCGTCCTCCAAACAGACCCAAAAGTGATTCCATGCACCCGCCAAACCCCCTGTTTATGAATGAAAAACGGTTTACACACGACTCACAACTGTTGACGTTCGAACACTTCCGGAACAAGTGCTTCACTGACGAATTTTGTTCGAACCACAACGTTGTATGTCTATGTATGCACAATATGCTAAAATATTAAAATATTAATTTATATTTGAGAAAATTTCCGTTTTGAATGAACCACATGTAAAAATTTATGAATACGTCTTTGGGGTCGACCGCTGGATGGAATGGACTTCGAGTCGAGGACGGGTTGACCTACCAGTCCATGCCAGCTGCCACCATGGGCCTTCTCTCGCCTGGGAATATTAAACTCTTCCTGTTTACTCAACCTCAAATAACTTTCCTACTCTGAACTTGCAACAAAGCCACTGCTTCTTCATTGCAAATAAGTCGTTGTAATGAATGCAACACGCACTACCAAATCAAAATGAATTTCAGTTATTTGAGAACTACTCACATTCTAAATTATATATTCATAGAGGATAAAGTCTTCATCTGTCGTCCTGAATTTGAATTACTCTGTCACTGTTAACGACTCTGTATAACTATTCCGGTTACCTATGCTGGTAACACTAATTATTTTGTTACCACACGTGTCAGCACCACGACCTCAGCCCTCAGCACCAAGACCTCATCCCTCAGCACCAAGACCTCAGCCCTCAGCACCAAGACCTCATCCCTCAGCACCACGACCAGCCCTCAGCACCTCCAATATGGCCGATATCCCTGTGATTAAGGTACAGTGATGCTCCTCGCCCCTACTCGTCCACTCATAAGTACACATTCACTCATTAACCCTCACAAAGATTACACACCAAATCATATACTCATCTCCGGCTCTAACTTCCCCCTCTCAGGACCTTGGTCTTCCCTCGTCTCTGTTGAAAAACGACAAGCAAAGGTCTGAGACGACTCTTGAATATCTTAGCTGTCGTCCCCCCCCCCTTCCCCTTGCTCTAGACGACGAGTCACAATAACGTGGTTGAAGACCGATATCCAAACTACCCAGCAGAAGATGACAAGACGACGAAGTTTCGGTCCGGTTTCGGACTTGGTATAAGCAAGCTATAATCGCTGTATTGGACTTGGTATAAGCTAGCTATAAGCGCTGTATTGGACTTGGTATAAGCAAGCTATAATCGCTGTATTGGACTTGGTATAAGCTAACTATAAGAGTTGTATTGGACTTGGTATAAGCTAGCTATAATCGCTGTATTGGACTTGGTATAATCTAACTATAATAGCCATGTTATATCTAGCCCGAGAAGAGGCTAATATGTGTACGTCTAAGACGTTGCCTAGTTTATCACCGTAAAAATGCGCCGAGTTAATTCATCTTAAATGAATCGCAAACTCTAATTATCCGATCAAAAGGTTCAATTATACGGAGTCACGTCTCTCGTTAAACAGGTGTTTGAGGTGTGGAGTCTGCCCAGTGGTATTACTGAAGCCAATTAAGAAGGTATTTAGGGATTAACAACGAATTAGGAAGCTGATGCTGTTAATGGTCTCCTGGGACGTTTAGTCCCCCACCAGCACACACTGGGACACTCAGAGCGTCATCTTCCTCCTCCCACGTTAGAGTTGTTGTCTTAGATCTCAGCTGCTGGGAGCAGAAAGTGCCAAGCAGCACGGGCTATGGTAAGCACCGTCGTACTCACCTGGGGGCCAAGTCATGTAGGAATACCAGGGAATGACATTGCAGGTGAAATTGCAAAGCTTGCAACTGAAAGAAAGAATGTAGACATACCCCAAACTCGAGCAGAGATTAAGAAAATAATTAGAGATGGAGCAATGGAGAAGATGTAGAGTGACCACAAGGCAGCAGTTGCCACATCAGGGTCTGCAGGCTGCTGCAACAGTGCAACCAACTATGAACCACTTATTTTGGTGAAAGGGAACAATGGAAGAACAGAAGTGCACTTACACCAGGCATGAATACCCATGTGCATGGACATAGTCTTACAGGTTCCTGAAGACAGGAAATCTCAGCATTGTGGAGAAATGCACAACAGACCACTGGTACATTATGGAACACAGCGCACAGTTACAACCACAGCAGATCATTGTAACACCCAGAGGCTTAGTGGGCCACCCAGAGGCTTAGTGGGCCACCCAGAGGCTTAGTGTGCCACCCAGAGGCTTAGTGGGCCACCCAGAGGCTTAGTGGGCCACCCAGAGGCTTAGTGGGCCACCCAGAGGCTTAGTGGGCCACCCAGAGGCTTAGTGGGCCACCCAGAGGCTTAATGGGCCACCCAGAGGCTTAGTGAGCCACCCAGAGGCTTAGTGGGCCACCCAGAGGCTTAGTGAGCCACCCAGAGGCTTAGTGGGCCACCCAGAGACTTAGTGGGCCACCCAGAGACTTAATGGGCCACCCAGAGACTTAATGGGCCACCCACAGACTTAATGGGCCACCCACAGACTTAATGGGCCACCCAGAGACTAAATGGGCCACCCACAGACTTAATGGGCCACCCACAGACTTAATGGGCCACCCAGTGACTAAATGGGCCACCCACAGACTTAATGGGCCACCCACAGACTTAATAGGCCACCCAGAGACTTAGAACCCGCACACAAATATTCCCGCGAAAAAAACTCCAGTGTTGAAACTGCAAAAGTGACATGTTCAGCCTCGAGGGGACGTGAAACCTGGAGACAAGGACCGTCCAAGAAGGAGCTGAATAATCAGCTGAGTCAACTATGACATGATATCACTTTTCCAGATCACCCTTTACCGCTAACCCCTCCCCCACCCCCACCCACCCCCTTCCCCGTTGACATACCAGGCTGACCTCAGTCCAGAACTAAAGCTTGATCGATTGATTGATTGATGTTCAGTCAATCGCCAACTTAATATTGATGAAGATTAAGCCATCCAAGAGGTGACACCAATCAATTTACATCCAGATCGCCAGTTACTGATGCCCAATCGTCGCACCCTGTCCAGGGTTCAAACCCTGATCGTATCACTTGTAGGGCGAACGGGTTGTACCTTGATCGTGTACAGATATAACATCAAACGCGATAGAGCACGACATGGCGACGCAGACACGAAACACTGTGAAACCAATTAATTTAACTCAGAATTACGACCGAAAAGTTTGCTCTGTGGCAATTGCGTAGAGACGCCATGGGCGTAGAGACGCCATGGGCGTAGAGACGCCATGGGCGTAGAGACGCCATGGGCGTAGAGACGCCATGGGCGTAGAGACGCCATGGGCGTAGAGACGCCATGGGCGTAGAGACGCCATGGGCGTAGAGACGCCATGGGCGTAGAGACGCCATGGGCGTAGAGACGCCATGGGCGTAGAGACGCCATGGGCGTACAGACGCCATGGGCGTAGAGACGCCATGGGCGTAGAGACGCCATGGGCGCCATGGATCTCTTGCCCTGAACCGTCGCTTCAAGAATGACAGGCGCCTATAGGACTTATCTCTCCATACGTTTCTTGGGCTCGTTTCGGCCCATGGTGACGTAAGCGAATGACTCGCCTTCACTGTGTTTATATGTTCGAGTCGGGTTGATTTTACATAGTTTAATGCGCGCGAAAAGTGATTCACGCAAATTTCGCCTTGGACGCTTAGTTTGGACCCTTATGCATATTGAACATAAGACGCTTTACATGAATGTTTCTCTCGCAAATGTGGTGTATGACCCTGGGTGTGGATGCTTCTCGTGTAAAGTGAAGAACATAGGACGCTATCTTGAGGTTATCTTGAGGTTATCTTGAGGTTATCTTGAGATGATTTCGGGGCTTTTTAGTGTCCCCGAGGCCCGGTCCTCGACCAGGCCTCCACCCCCAGGAAGCAGCCCGTGACACCTGACTAACACCCAGGTACCTATATTGCAGCTAGGTAACAGGGGCATAGGGCGAAAGAAACTCTGCCCATTGTTTCTCGCCGGCGCCTGGGATCGAACCCAGGACCACAGGATCCCAAGTCCAGCGTTCTGTCCGCTCGGCCGACCGGCTCCCCTGTGTGGTGTTACGTTGGATGTTCCCACCAAACTTTGTTACAGGAGGCTATGTTTACATATTTCTCAGGCACATTTAACATAGTGTCCAATATGTTAAATGTGTGCAGGAAACGTCCAACCACAGCGAGCAGTGCAAATATAACCACGCCTGAACGCCAGACACCGTGAATGTCGTCCACACCAAAATGTATGTACGTGCAGACAGGAATTACCTGTCACCTTGTTTCTTGAAACGTACGAGTTAGTAATATTTATTCTTAGTTACGTGTTTGAATATAAGGATAGCAACTGATAACGCAGAGTCTGCCCTTTGTTTTCTTTAGCGAGAGGAAGATTTGTCTTAATGCCTCCAGCATTAAAGCTTCCCTTTCTGAGAGCGCAATCTGCCAGACTGACTTCCACAACGTGCTCAATGTTTGCGATTCCTTATTTTCTTCCTCTTATTATCATTGTCTCTCAGTCTCGCTTACTCTCTCATTCTCTTCTACTTCTAAGCGCTCTTTCTCTCCTCCTCCTCCTCCTCCTCCTCCTCCTGCTCCTCCTCGTACAAAACAGTCTCCCACCGGGTTCCCGGCTCGTCATTACCTGAGGAACCACCACAGCCATTGTTCCCTCAGACCAGCCTTGATTAGAGATTCACCGGGAAGCGCACGGCTCTTCTTTCTCCTCCTCCTCGCTCGTCCGGTACATGAGCGAGGGAGACCAAGAGACCACGAGTGACTCGTAGGGAGTTATGCCTCCACAGTTCCTGAATCAAGAATCCGATCATCGTAATGTCCCCGGCCGCGACATTCCTGTCCTGTAGTTGTCGGGGAGATGGGTCGCTGGGACCGGTCGTCGCCCGCGCTGCTCGCTGGTTTAATAAGCGCTGGGGGAGTTTTATGTTAATTGTGCTGGAGAGTGGAGGCGAGGTGTGTGTGTGTGTGTGTGTGTGTGTGTGTGTGTGTGTGTGTGTGTGTGTGTGTGTGTGTGTGTGTGTGTGTGTGTGTGTGTGTACTCACCTATTTGTGCTTGCGGGGGTTGAGCTTTGGCTCTTTGGTCCCGCCTCTCAACTGTCAATAAACTGGAGGGTGTGTGTGTGAGTGTGTGTGTGTGTGTGTGTGTGTGTGTGTGTGTGTGTGTGTGTGTGTGTGTGTGTGTGTGTGTGTGTGTGTGTGTGTGTGTGTGAGTGTGTGTGTGTGTGTGTGTGTGTGTGTGTGTGTGTGTGTGTGTGTGTGTGTGTGTGTGTGTGTGTGTGTGTGTGTGTGTGTGTGTGTGTGTGTGTGTACAGGTCGGTGGGGCGCCTGGCCTCGCCCCGTGTTACAGTGACCGTGTTTCTGAACACTCGCCAAACACTAATAGCCGGCTACGTCAAATCCCAGACCCCTCTACCTTGGCGAAGCTCAATATCAAAGCTTCATAAGACCTACGATAAATTAATCCCTTGCACTGCCCTCCAAGAAAATATTATACCATACGTATACTCACTGCTGCTATTAAGTTAGATGTCCAAATTTATATATCTATTACCTGTAAAATAAAATTTCTTTGTCTGTCTGTCGGTCCGAAAAAAAGGCAAGACGCTTGGGGCTGACCTCAACCAGCTTCCCAAGACGACACAATGGGGGTGTGTAAGTTTCAAACGCCGGTCGTGGTCGGCCCCAGTACCATCTCTTAAGAAATCTCGACACCAATAGCGACCCCCTAGCAATTTTCATCAAGTCTATAATCAAGGAATTTGTATAAGAAGAGTGTCTGTAAACTCCTGCCGTATATACCCGCTCATGTTTCGTGGTTTACTTACATACTCCCGCCGTTTACACAAAAACGATGAACAAGAATATATTTAGATTACTCGAAGACTCGAGTTAACGGAATTCGGAAAACCGAGTTTTTGTAGTATTAAATTTTCTGAGAGTGGGAGGGGGGGATGGGGAAGAGAGGAGGAATGTTTGGGGAAAGGGGACAAGAGAGGGTGGAGGAGAAGGGGAAGAGGCGGGGAAAGACGTAAAGAGAGTAAAGAGAGTAAAGAAAGAGAGAGAGAGAGAGAGAGAGAGAGAGAGAGAGAGAGAGAGAGAGAGAGAGAGAGAGAGAGAGAGAGAGAGAGAGAGAGAGAGAGAGAGAGAGAGAGAGAGAGAGACCCAAACACAGCCGGGTACCTAATTATTTAATATTACAACACCTTAAAGGAATATTTCCAAAAATATTACATTGGCATCCCCCACTTCCCCTCCCCTGGGGTTCACCATCCCCCACTCCCCCCCCCCTGGGGTTCACCATCCCCCACTCCCCCCCCCCCTGGGGTTCACCATCCCCCCACTACCCCCAGGTCCCCCCCCCCCCCGAGCACAAGTGAGTCATAACAAGAGATCACTGGACAATGGTCTTTGTGGAGCCCAACCGTGCCAGTGAAAGCACCGAGGGCGGTCAACAACCCGATATAGCGTGTGTTACCTCTTGTTACTGGAGCCTCGACTACCTTCAGCTGGACTGTGTATTATAAGATGACTATAATTGATCAGGTGTTCTGAGAGAGAGACAGAGAGAGAGAGAGAGACAGAGAGAGAGAGAGAGAGAGAGAGAGAGAGAGAGAGAGAGAGAGAGAGAGAGAGAGAGAGAGAGAGAGAGAGAGAGAGAGAGAGAGAGAGAGAGAGAGAGAGAGAGAGAGAGAGAGACAGAGAGAGTGAGAGAGAGAGAGGGAGGGGGGGGCAGACAGACGTGACCATCTACTATGCACTAAGCAATTTACTACTGTCCAAAAATAAGTTGCAAGTATCGTTGCATCGGGGCAACTAGGACAAGCAAACGCCATTGTTGCCTAATTGAAGGCCCATTCACCTGTCTCTTTATCAAGAGAGAGGTGAACGAGCCGGCTATACATGATCACCCTAACGAGATGGTCACCTTTGTGTTCTCATGTGAATTAAGAATCTATTCCTTGTTGCTCAACAGGGTGACAATATTTTTTAGGTGATGAGTTGGTGTGGCTTAGTGCCCGGCTGGTGGTGTGACCCTTGTGTACACTCTATTGAAGGGTGGCAGTTGCCCAGAGGACCCTTCTAATAGTTCATTATATAGGAAGGATTAATAGCTTTAATAAAGAAGGAATCCAGAAGCATCTAACGGCTGCCCAACTGGTATTTTAAGCCTTCCCTGGCTGCCACTAGAGCTCAGAGGAATTAGACGATCCAAGCTCTCCACGACATATAAATTGTCAACCACACTAACGTGGACAATAGTAACATTCCTATTGTCCAAGTGAATGAAATACCCAAAATATCCACGGTAGTGTGTTGACAAATATACATATATATATAAACCAAAGAAATCCTCCCCGTAAAGGATTCGAACCTTAGATAGACTGGTGTATCAAACACTCTGGCATATCCATAACTTGTGCGTTTATGCGTGTCGTATATTTGAGGCTCGGGTTTTCCTCAATAGTGACTGATTTGATGAGAACGATCGGTAATCTCTTTCCATTACGAGTGCTGTCAGGTCGTTGGGGAAATAGTCCTAGACTACCAACGATTTCCGTACAGTCTGTGATGGTCAGGTGGTTACCGTACTGGATTTACCAGAGAGTTCTATATATTTGCCATATAACTTGTGCGTTTATGCAAATGTATCGTGTATATATATATATATATATATATATATATATATATATATATATATATATATATATATATATATATATATATATATATATATATATATATATATATATATATATATATACTAACACGCACGGGGTTTCGGGTAGGTCCTCAAGCTAAACACAGAATTTTCAGTGAAATAAAAACCACAAGGTAAGACCGTCAAGCTTGAATAACAAATAAATGTAAAATAATCAAATCTGAAGCCACATAACCACTATATCAGTAAGAAGTTGTAATAAAATCAATAATACCCTCACAAGGTGTGGGTATTACAGTGATGAGAGTAATTATGTGCCATGGTTGATGAGTTTTAAAGCGCTTACTGTTTGTTGCTCTTCATTACGTATGAATAATCTAAGATAGTTTGAGTCTATATTATGATCCTTTATGGTCTTTTTCTAGTCTGATATACCTGCATGATGAAATATTAATAATATAGCAGAGTTGAATTTATTGGACCAGAAATATTTATTACAATTTAAAAGCACACCAGGTGTTTAGGTAAGCATGCTTGGTGGCGCTGGCGACCACGGGATATAAGGACTTACCAGGCATCTGTGGGGGAGATGTTGTCCCTGCCAAGGTCAGAGTTTCGGACCTGCGTGTCGCACACAGGCCAGACCAAGACCGGACGCCGGGAGTCTCTGGGGGAAGAATGACGAAGCTCTGAGTTACAGTGTTGAGGTGTTGAGTCAGGGGTCTTGGGAGACGTCGTATGTGAGGGTACTGAGAATAAAGTGTTAGTCTGACGACCCATAGTACACAGACAGTAGTAGTAGTAGTAGTTCCACCCATCACGTTACCTTGAGGTTACCTTGAGGTGCTTCCGGGGCTTAGCGTCCCCGCGGCCCGGTCGTCGACCAGGCCTCCGTTATGCATGATGGATGGTTATGCATGCAACTGCTGTTAAAAATCAGGTCTCCAGCTTCGGACAGGCAGAGGCAGATATTTTTATTTATCCATATAGATACTTAGTATGATTTATTGACGCGAGCATGGCAATTCAGCTATATCTTAGCCCTTTATACTACATAATCCCCGAACCTTTCCTTCGCCATCAACGTCTTTCCTCGTCTCTCGACCTTTCTTTCATCCTGCTCTGATCTTCTCATCTGCCGGAGCACAGGAACTTGTCAGTAGTGATCAGATCAGAACGTGATCTGAGTGGCCGGCCCCGAGGCACGTATGGCTGTTTGATCATCTCTGCTGCAACACCAGGACGCAAAGGGTCTGGGAGGAGGGCGATGGGCCATTGCGGACTGAATGCTTTCTGACCCTCTTCGCACTCGTCATTTTAAGCCTTATTCCTTTAAAATACTATTTTATAATAATTTATTCAACTGTAGCTTAATATGATTCAATTAACTATATGACATTGTGACAAATAGCCTTGTACCCTGCATGTAATCAATGCTGTAACCCTTTTTGCGTAATGAAATTTTAAATAAAGTGAGATATATACACACATACAAAAAGAATAGGGGTGGTAGGAGAAGAAAATATCAAAGTGTTCAGTGATGATCCCCGAGGTCTACTCTGAGTACTCTTGATTTTCTTCTCCGAGGCTATGGGTCCCTTCAATTGCACCAGAGATGGTACCCTTATATATATATATATATATATATATATATATATATATATATATATATATATATATATATATATATATATATATATATATATATATATATATAGTGTGTGTGTGTGTGTATATCACGAAAATTAACACGTGATGAAAAATGTGACAGTGTCAGACCACGAAGGAAGAATTTAAATTTTGAAGATGTATTATTAAATACGAACCCTGAGAGCCTGACTGTACCAAAAAAGGTTAGAAGTCATTATAATTTTAATTGTGGAGTTTTCAGTTGCATATTGGCTTGGGGACCATTCAAGCTTCTTCGCATTTGTGTTACTCACGAGGCCCCAACAACGAGGTGATTCGATGAAATATCTGTAGCCTAAAATTTGACCACCGAGTGCTGTCGGGAGGTTGGGTTAAAAGTCTCACGACTTCCAACCTTCTTTTTGTAGTCAGTATGATCTAGTTGGTATAGTACTGGATACGCTGCCGAGGTTGGCAACAGGTACTCTGAGAGAGAACTCTATCAACATCAGAGGCCCGAGACTGTTCAATACGCTTCCACTACACATAAGGGGCATAACTGGCCGACCCCTCACAGTGTTCAAGAGAGAACTGGATAAGCACCTCCAAAGGATACCTGATCAACCAGGCTGTGACTCATACGTCAGGCTGCGAGCAGCCGCGTCTAACAGCCTGGTTGATCAGTCCAGCAACCGGGGACACTAAGCCCCGGAAGCACCTCAAGGTAACCTCAAGGTAAGGAGGTTCTTGGAGGGGCAACTACGACAATCCGATCCCTCGGCCGTCGTCGCCTCTCAACCAACAACAACAACCTCTTCCCTCTCTCTTACTGTGTCATTATACCTTTGCCCTGAACATGGTCAAAGATTAAGGTAAACTCTCAAGTGTGTATACACCGTGAAGTGGAGGACACCTCTCGGCGGTGTGTATATCCCTTGCAAGGTATACCTTAGGTTAGTCCAATGTTCTAACATGTGCAGCATTTAATTATGAAAATTAATTATTAATATGAAAGTTATACAGTCCGGTGTATACTTTTTGACTGTTATATCATCTTATTAAAGTTGACTCAGTCTCTGTGATTGGTTTCATCTATATCACATAGAGAATCAAAACACACACACACATACACACACACGCACACACACACACACACACACACACACACACACACACACACACACACACACACACACACACACACACACACACACACACACACACTATTCCTCTGCCGCTGTTGGCCATCGAATTTGCCTTCGGCTCAACAGTTCTGACAGAATAATTTGAACTTCAAGCACTTCACAGGCACCCTTGCTTAATAAGATCGAACAAGATTTAAAATTAAAAATATGTTGATATGCATTATTATCCATTAAATATAAGCGATGCAACAGCTCCAACATCAATAGGCGATTTAAAACATTGTAATGCGACTCGATAAAGCATGTTTTAGCGCGAATTTGCCATTCATGTTAGTGGTTCCTATATTGTAACTTATCCATATCAATTCAATAATATGTACTCGTTGTAATATGTATGTCTCGTGACATATTTGTTCATATGTCTCATGCACACCAAAATTGCTATAAAATTCCATATATCTTCTTGTAAATAATTATATATAAATGTAAATATCAGTGGGACATATTCGAATGCAACGTAAACCATGGGACATATTCTATGAAAAAAAAAATCCAGAAAGTATGAGAAATGTGAATATGCCTCAATAAGCCATGAGACCGATGGATCTATTTTAATCTTACCATAGTGCTATTGGAGACTTTTTTAGTGCGACTCAATAGCCTCGTATGACCGTTCGAGTTGCCCGCCTCCTTCACAGGCGGCGAAGGTGTCCTTTGATCCAGGATCCAGAGGTGAAAACATGCCCTTACCTTCTCTTTCTCCCGGAGGCCAAGAGTTTCCCGCCTCTGCCAACGACCAGACCTTTCATCTCTACCGTGCTGCTGCGTCCTGGTGGGTGCTGTGCTATATGGTGCTGCGCCCTGTTATGTCCTGTGCTATAGTGCTGTGCAATGGTGCTGCGTTATGTTGTGATATGATACCATGGGGCTGTCTGAGGTGATACAGTGCTGTGTTATAGTGACGTGATGCGATATGGTGCTGTGCAAACGTGTCACGGTATTGTGCTAGGCTATATAAGTGTCACTGTGCTAAATTACCTTTTTTATCCCCTTAAAATTCCGTCTTTTTGTTGTTAAAAAAATAGGTTCATTATCATTTCCTTTATCAAATTTCATTAATGCCATGGTAATTAATGCATTAACGTTTAAATAGTCTTTACGAATTCCAGTTTTGGTTGCGCCTGCTGGTGATGCAGCCTACTAATTTTATTGATCCTAGGCTGCTGAAATTTATTCCCGTTTAACTTGTTTTTAACGTAATTATCAGGAGAAATCGCCAAGCCATTCCGACTATATAGCAATTAATAATTCAGGGAATATCCCGTTAATCAACCATATTTATACTTCTGTGCTTCCTCTGTCGTTTTGAGTGCAATCTCTCAAGTATATATATGTGTGGCCTTGGAGTCTGGCTGTCTCATCCGATCTGCACTTCTGGTGTTGTTTTTAACTGCAAGTAGACCGGGTCGCAGGGACAGTGATCCTCGGAGCCACATCTAGATATCTAGGTAACAATGCTTTATAGGTGCCACTGAGTTGTGAAAGATGCCAGGATCCGGAATTAAGCGTCATGGAGATGCATCAGGTACCAGCTTCCTGTGTAAGGTGCAATTGAGTTGTGGTATCTTCTAGGATACTGCCTAAGGTACCATTGAGTTGTGATATCTTCCAGGATAATGCCTAAGGTGCCATGGAGTTGTGATATCTTCCATGATACTGTTACGGCCCTCTCGGGTCGCAACCGGGTTCTTACTCTGATGTTGTTAGAGGTAGGGTATCCGGCCCCAAGCTAGTTGTGGCTTTCAAGGGATGAGATCCGTAACGCAAGTAAATTAAAGGGGAAGGAAAATAAAGTCAAAAACTTAATAATATAATTACGTCACCAATAAATATATTTAAGAAGATTACACGGGGGGGGGGGTGTATAAACACTATTATATACACTGTTGTCTTCTTCTGAAGACTCTGGATCTTCACGGTGCTCACGATGCCAAGCTCTTGGTGCTCTTGTGGCCTCACGACGAATCCTTCGAGAATCTTGAGTCTACCCCGGCCACAGGCCAGCCAAAACACAGTTCCACTGGGGGCACCGTCGTGGAGGCCGTCAACCACAAGTCCAGCAGATAGCTGGCAGGTTCCAAATCAGCGACGCTGGTTAGGCCAGTCCACGATCGATACTAAGGTCGCGAACCTTAGTCAGGAGCCTCGTGTGATACCACAGATCACTCTCCTTGCCACAACTCCCCAGTGGTTAAGCGTCTCCTCCAGTCAGTCCCGGATATGACAATCCCTCAACTGCCACTTCACAGGCAGGTCAACACCACAGTGTTCATCCGGGGGCGACTCACAGCTGCTGCAGCAAACACTTGGAGACGAGACGACTGCCTTGGGTAGACTGACTCAACTTCATTACAGCAGTCCCAGGTCGACTCTGTAAGCAGACACGTCATCAATAATAGAGACACACTAGGGCATGTCACTTACCGGCTTAGACACAAACGCCCGACGTATCTACTCCACAGATGGCGTTGCTGTCTAAGCTCCACCTCACCAGAGGTCAGCAGCGGCTGTGTTATGAGCTGATCAGGACTGGAAACTAGCCCTTGTGGCCAGTACACCTCGTCCTCACCAGGTGTCGTCGTCCATTTGGAGGGGGGTTTCGGGAGCCGACCCACAGATGGCGCGGTCGTCACTGCTCCGTGCTCGGACGTTGGATTCGGGTCCGTAACAGATACTACCTAAGGTGCCATGGAGTTGTGATATCTACCAGGATACTGCGTAAGGTGCCATGGGGTTCTGGTATCTACCAAGATACTGCCTAAGGTGCCATGGGGTTGTGGTATCTACCAGGATACTGCCTAAGGTGCCATGGGGTTGTGGTATCTACCAAGATACTACCTAAGGGGCCATGGAATTGTGGTAGGTGTCAGTATGCTGTGTTAAGGTGCTGTGGATGTTGTACGAGGTGCCATTAATTAATTAACCCTTAACATTGACAAAATCTTTTATATTCTGTTTGGCAATAAATCCTCTAATCAAATAAATCTCAAAATAAACAATACCCAAATTTGTAACAAATTAGATGGCAAATTCCTTGGCATTCTCATTGACCACAAGCTTAATTTCCAGGGACACATTCTAAACATATCAAAAAAAGTTTCAAAAACTGTGGGCATTCTTTCTAAGATCAGATATTATGTACCACGCCCTGCCCTGGTGTCTCTCTATTACTCCCTTATCTATCCATATCTCAACTATGGTATTTGTGCTTGGGGCTCTACTACCCAAAATCACTTACGTCCTCTAATTACTCAACACAAAGCTGCTATTAGGACAATATCCAATTCTGGCCCCAGACATCACTCGGTACCCCTACTTAAATCTCTGAATATGTTAGACATTAAGTCTCTGCACATTCTCTCATGTGTATTATACATATATAAAACGCTAAACTATAATGCCAATCCTGATCTCAAAAGCTTCATAGAAGGTTGTATCAGAACCCATGAGCATCACACCAGAAATAAATACAGTTTTGATATTCCTAGAGTACGACTTAATCAAACTAGAAACGCTCTACAAATCAAGGGGCCCAGAATGTGGAATGACCTTCCCAACCATGTTAAAGACTGTACCTCTCTCAACCAGTTTAAGTTAAAAGCGAAGCTATACCTAATAAATTCCCTGTAACCTACCTTACCCTTCTATTGTCAACCAATGTCTGTTTTTTTCTTTAAAGAGCGCTGTTTGTCGACATAATTGTATTTGTGCTGCTTTTTCATCTATGTTTTCATTTCTTGTTTTCATTCTACTCATTATGCTCAATTAGTATTAAGCTTGTCATTTAAGTTTATCATGCCCGAAACGCTTTGCGTAATAGTGGCTTTAGGCATTGTATGTACTAGCTCTACCTATAAGTTAAACAATCCTTGTAAATATTTATTGTATGTATGTACCTTACCTAAATAAAATTGTATTGTATTGTATTGTAATTGTTGTGCCCTCAACGTTAGGATCGCTGAGTTAGTAACGGAGAGTGTATCACTCAGTACAACACGTCATCCTGTAACCCATTGTTACTATATCTGAAGCGCTGCGGGTAATTTTGTGCTTTATATGACATACAAATTTTGTACTTAAGTTACCACTCAACCTACTTGCTTGTTCATATCCATTACTTGAGAAAACGAAGACATATCAGGACTGACTAAAGTATTTTTTTCCTAACATGTTTCAGAGAACTTTCTATAAAAGTTTTCTTGCTAACTGTACCTAATTAATTTTATTTTACTGTCTGTACTGCATAACATGCAATTTCACATCTTGTGTGTGGAGCAGATAAAACCAAGTGGCTAGACAAAAGATTATCCGTACTGTAGCATGTTCTGGCGTCGCCACCGAGGGCTCAGCCTGCGGTTACCACTAAAAAGGAGGGCTTACCTAGAGTCCAAAACATCTTTCGGCTTCTCCACAGGCTCCAGGGAGCCTTGTGGGGATAGACGAGCGAGGTCGAAACACGGTATATTCTCTGGGGGTGAGGTGGAGCCGACTAACTGGCAGACGTGGCGACTCAAAACACAAGAGCCACCTCCATGACTGTCGGAGGCTGAGCGCTCACTCCCTCCTCAGAGTGCGACCCCAGATAAATCAGCTGGTGCAGTGAGAGTGGTGAGAAAATCTTGAATTCAGCCAGGGTATATACAGCAACTAGGACAGGGGAGAGATCTTTCTTCCCACAGTTTACCTCAGGGACGAGGGAGGGCAGGAGCCTCCTGATGGCGCCACCCGCGGCCAGCCAATCACAGGCACGCTCTTGCCCACCTTCAGGAAAGGTTCCCTATATAGCACCGCTATTCAATCAGTCAGTCGTAAATCGTTGTTCTTTGGCCTTTAGACCATATCAAAGGAATTATAAAAAAAAATCATATATTCTATGTTGTACCAACTGTACATAAATCTTCTCCTCGTGCCGACTCTTGATTGATGAGTAGTGAGCAACAGTGATGACGTGACATAATGGCCACTAGGGAGGGTGTGGTGTCCGCTCCGGGACCACACTAGTGCTCTATTTTGAATGGCCCAAATACGCAAGCTTGTGAGTTTGATATCTAAATTCTTTTTCAAAATTATAAAAAGGTTTTGCCACTTTAATTTGTTCTACGTTCATGAGCTTAACGAAAACATTGAAATATTATATTATTTGTTCTTGTCTTTCTACGCCTAAGTATTTAGCAAAAAAATGAATATACATGTATATATGCATGGCCCGAATATTAATTTCAGTTTCAATATTGCACAACTCAGCATACAATAATAATAATAATAACAATAATAATAATAATAATGATTTATTTACAAGAAGGTATAATGGGTTTGTGAGATTACATAAAATTGGTATTTTTACATCCTTGCAAAGCCACTAACACGCATAGGGTTTTGGGCAGAAAAAAAGACGAAACAGATACTATATTTAGCAACACATGTTAATCACAATATACGTAATTTATTTCCTAAGTAGAAATAGAGGAACTAATTAAAAACATAGACAGGCTTCAAAGCAGGTCATAAGAACTTTCTAATGAACAATACATTGTAGCCGTCAACAGAGGCACCAAGTACGATGATTGTGGCTACAATACATATACGCGCTACACATAGCAATAACACATATACGCGAGCAAAAATGCATATATATATATATATATATATATATATATATATATATATATATATATATATATATATATATATATATATATATATATATATATATATATATATATATATATATATATACATATATATATATATATATATATATATATATATATATATATATATATATATATATATATATATATACATGGCTATAATATATATATACTTGAATGTAATGATATACATGAATGTAATACAAATATGCATGAATGTAATTCACATACGTTATCATTTATTCAAGATCAAACCTCACACCAAGTCTTAGATGATATACAATACCATTGTCTCCTGCTTGTCTAACACACACCTCCCAAGGCCAAAAATACACTAGCGTAAGAAGAGAAACCAACCCCCAAGAGGAGTCGTAATATTCAAGTAAGAGAAAGTAATATACTTTCTGAAGGACGGATCATTATATTTATTTTATAAAGAGCGATAATATCTACAAATCCAGAAAATGTAAACATGCATTGGTTTTCCCTCGTTTCCCATAGTCAAATAAATGTGCTTGCGGGGGGTTGAGTTTCGGCTCTTTGGTTCCGCCTCTCAATCGTCACGAGGCAGGGGAAGAATCAACACGGAGGGAAAAGGTGTGTAATAGCGAAGTTTATAGATAGCAAATATTTAATTCCACTCCATCCATGCGTTTTATTATTCTTAAAACAATATCTTGGTAAAACATGGAGAATCACCCTCCAGCAGTCAACCCACTGCAGGTCCACACTGCTCTCTTATACCAGCCACACTGCTCTCTTATACCAGCCACACTGCTCTCTTATACCACCCACACTGCTCTCTTATACCACCCACACTGCTCTCTTATACCAGCCACACTGCTCTCTTATACCAGCCACACTGCTCTCTTATACCACCCACACTGCTCTCTTATACCAGCCACGCTGCTCTCTTATACCACCCACACTGCTCTCTTATACCAGCCACACTGCTCTCTTATACCACCCACACTGCTCTCTTATACCACCCACACTGCTCTCTTATACCACCCACACTGCTCTCTTATACCAGCCACGCTGCTCTCTTATACCAGCCACACTGCTCTTATACCAGCCACACTGCTCTCTTATACCAGCCACACTGCTCTCTTATACCAGCCACGCTGCTCTCTTATACCACCCACACTGCTCTCTTATACCAGCCACACTGCTCTTATACCAGCCACACTGCTCTCTTATACCAGCCACACTCCTCTCTTATACCACCCACACTGCTCTCTTATACCAGCCACACTGCTCTCTTATACCAGCCAAACTCCTCTCTTATACCACCCACACTGCTCTCTTATACCAGCCACGCTGCTCTCTTATACCACCCACACTGCTCTCTTATACCAGCCACACTGCTCTCTTATACCACCCACACTGCTCTCTTATACCAGCCACACTGCTCTCTTATACCACCCACACTGCTCTCTTATACCACCCACACTGCTCTCTTATACCACCCACACTGCTCTCTTATACCAGCCACACTGCTCTCTTATAGCACCCACACTGCTCTCTTATACCAGCCACACTGCTCTCTTATAGCACCCACACTGCTCTCTTATACCAGCCACACTGCTCTCTTATACCACCCACACTGCTCTCTTACACCACCCACACTGCTCTCTTATACCAGCCACACTGCTCTCTTATACCAGCCACGCTGCTCTCTTATACCACCCACACTGCTCTCTTATACCAGCCACGCTGCTCTCTTATACCACCCACACTGCTCTCTTATACCAGCCACGCTGCTCTCTTATACCACCCACACTGCTCTCTTATACCAGCCACGCTGCTCTCTTATACCACCCACACTGCTCTCTTATACCAGCCACGCTGCTCTCTTATACCACCCACACTGCTCTCTTATACCAGCCACACTGCTCTTATACCACCCACACTGCTCTCTTATACCACCCACACTGCTCTCTTATACCAGCCACACTGCTCTCTTATAGCACCCACACTGCTCTCTTATACCAGCCACACTGCTCTCTTATAGCACCCACACTGCTCTCTTATACCAGCCACACTGCTCTCTTATAGCACCCACACTGCTCTCTTACACCACCCACACTGCTCTCTTATACCACCCACACTGCTCTCTTATACCAGCCACGCTGCTCTCTTATACCACCCACACTGCTCTCTTATACCAGCCACACTGCTCTTATACCACCCACACTGCTCTTATACCAGCCAACCTCTTAAAATGACAGTACCAATAGCAACTATTTGCTATCAACTTCGATTGCATAAATTCCTATTTTAGTAATTTCATATCACAGATAGTTATATTGTATTATCACTTAGATCACCTCACTATTCACATTTATTCTGCACACAATTCCCTTCTCTCTCCGATACAATAATCAACTAGTTAACATAACTCTTTCATTCTCATAGATTGTTATACTTTGTCATAAAAGGTGAAAATTAACTTGGAGTGCAGTAATGTCAATGTTGTAGTATATTTTTGAATTAATATATCGTGGTTGGCAAATAATGTGTCGCATTAATTACATGATCTTCTTTCATATTGAATAAAGGTTATTTTTATCAGAAGAAGAATTTTTGCCTTTCAACCCAGCCGGACCCTTCAAAATTAACCCAATACTACTGTATTGGGTTAATACAGTACATACATACCTTTTACATAGTACATAAAGGTACATACGTTTTCAGAGTTACAATTTATTTACACCGTGAAGTATGTAAAGGGTTACTGATATAAAATTGAAGGGTTGAGATAAACTATAATCGCTGTCTGGTAGATCACAGAAGCTTGGTTCTCGCGTGCCTTGACCACATTCGCAGCCAAGGCATAACCACGCCTTATAAAGCTGGAGAGAAGATTATGTTCTTTCCCGGGTACAGCATCTTGAGCAGCGGTTCGACGCTGTAGCCGAACAACAGGAAGTCAACTTCATATTTGCGATAGAGGGCTTCGAGAGTGTCGAGGTCGAGGGTGGAGTAGTAGCGATGGAGGAGGAGGCTAGTGTCCCCCCGGCCCCGGTTGGCGTTCTCCTCCAGAACCTGCATCAAGTGGAAGCAGTGTTAGGTCATGTTACTGAGGACAGACGTGTGACCCGCTGAGAAAGTTCTTAGAGATATCAAACTTCAATGCTCCTCAGAGACAACTCTACACCAAGTTACTCTGGAAAGTAATATATATATAACGTTATCTTGAGATGATTTCGGGGTTTTAGTGTCCCCGCGGCCCGGTCCTCGACCAGGCCTCCACCCCCAGGAAGCAGCCCGTGACAGCTGACTAACACCCAGGTACCTATTTACTGCTAGGTAACAGGGGCATAGGGTGAAAGAAACTTGGCCCATTTGTTTCTGCCTCGTGCGGGAATCTAACCCGCGCCGCAGAATTACGAGTCCTAGTCCTGCGCTATCCACCAGGCTACGAGGCCCCCAACGTAGTTACAGCAACAAAATAATATATATATATTCACCTTAGGATCGATCTTGCGAGCAAGACCGGAATCCTCCAGTATGAAGCGCATGTCCTCTGTCTGTGTGTCTTCCCTGCCTATAGCATTGTATTTCATGATGCAAGGAGCACAGTGCTTCCAGTAAGGTGCCCAGTGAGGATCGTATTTCTCTAACGAGGTCTTTACCAGATAAGTCACAAACTCCGAGAACGTGGGAATCACACTCAGACTTCCGTTGGTCATCATCTCCGACTCCTGCAAGAAGATTCCAGCATCTGAGTAAAGGCTAAGGTGTTTGTTGTGAATGAGTCCAATGCTCATTAATGAGAACACTGGAATAAAGAAAGCTGCAGAGGCCTAGTGACCCAAGCGAGGCAGCTCGAAAGGGGTAAAGAATGCCAAGTCTCCCTTCTATCAAGTCCGGAGCCCCTTCTATCAAGTCCGGAGCGTTACGAAGCCAACCTGTATACGGGGATGGGGGGTAGAGGCTGGCTCAACTGACCCCGGGGAACACCCGGCGAGTGGCTCTGGATATATGAGGCTCACATTTATATTTACAAATATATCTCGAAAACTAAATGTGCACAAAAATGTACATGAGTGCAATTATCCGAAGGAAGGTATTCGCCTTCAAATGTTATACTCATCTTGGAAATATTTGACATCATAATACAACATATTTCTGCAAACAGACGATTAAATATCAATTTTTCATGAAAATATGCATAACTAAACAAAAAGCCCCTTCCCCACCTCTCAAGACACTCTATTTATTGTTGCTGCTTTATTTTAATAAAGTAATAAATAATACTACACACAGTATTTTAATAATCTCTATTAATAGTTTCTACTGTATTTTAATAAAGACTATAAAGTATTAAAGTTGACAAATATCTAACTGAAACATAAAAATACTGTTTCCAGAGATAAGGGAGGAAGTGCGCCCCATGAAATCACCGAATTTATTAAACCTAGCGCATCGAAGCCTTCATTATCTTCCCTCAACATTGCTCGAGTCAGCCGGACTCTGGCGGTCTTCTCACCTCTAGAGATGGTCTTGTTAGTTTGAATATTTGCGGTCCGAAGGTCTCCCTCTGCCATGAGCTGTGGGAGGTGTCCTCGAAGCGGTCCCGGTAAGCGGAGAGCAGCCTAGTGAATGGATCACGCACGATCATGAACCTGTAGAAGTTGAGCGCCTTCTGGAGGTCACGTCTGTTCCTCACTGCCATCACTTCACGCATACTGCAGACAGGGATATATTTTTATTAATCCGGCTGGAAGCATGGGGCTTTATTTTTATTAATCCGGCTGGAAGCATAGGGCTTTATTATGATTAATCCAGCTGGAAGCATAAGGGTTTATTTTGATTAATCTAGCTGGAAACAGGGATTTATTTTGGCTTAATCTGACGGTATAATTCAGTATTTTACACTGAAATATACTTTTTTAGGTCGATATTTTGTATTTATTTAACAAGTTCTTACATTTTGAACAGCTTAGTATTCTGCCTCCATGAAACTCACTTGTAAAAATTTTTCGACTTGAGAATGGATGTTTGGTTGAGAAGGCGAGCAAACATGGCGTTCCAGGCGGTAGAACCAACCTTGTACTGCCAGCAGAAGAGCATTTTGTTGTTCTACAAAAAAAATCGTAAGGAAAAAACTCTGAATTTGGACATAGAGATACGGAAAACACTGAAGATGAGGTTAATTATATAATTTGATTAGAATTAACTAAAGTATTATTGTTTCCTTTGTGGAAGAGTGAAATTAACTAACAAAAATTAATATTCACGACTAAATGAGATAAGACAATTATCTGTTTTGTCAGCGAACATTGGTGACCTTCAAAGGAAAAAAAACTTTTATATTTTGGCTTACTGAGTTAAAAAAACGAGTATTGTAATGCATGACAAAGTGGTTGGGAAATAAAAGAGTAATAAATTCACCATTCAAGTTTCTATATACATATATATTCTTAAAAATTATTTCAAAGTTATTATAAATAATCATGACAGAAAGCCTCGTCTAGGCTTTCCCGAGAGATGGAACTTCCACTACAATATCTGGAACGCCTGGAAGTTCCACCACTACAATATCTGGAACACCTGGAAGTTCCACCACTACAATATCTGGAACGCCTGGAAGTTCCACCACTACAATATCTGGAACACCTGGAAGTTCCACCACTACAATATCTGGAACGCCTGGAAGTTCCACCACTACAATATCTGGAACGCCTGGAAGTTCCACCACTACAATATCTGGAACACCTGGAAGTTCCACCACTACAATATCTGGAACGCCTGGAAGTTCCACCACTACAATATCTGGAACACCTGGAAGTTCCACCACTACAATATCTGGAACACCTGGAAGTTCCACCACTACAATATCTGGAACGCCTGGAAGTTCCACCACTACAATATCTGGAACACCTGGAAGTTCCAACACTACAATATCTGGAACACCTGTAAAGTTCCACCACTACAATATCTGGAACACTTGGAAGTTCCACCACTACAATATCTGGAACGCCTGGAAGTTCCACCACTACAGTATCTGGAACGCCTGGAAGTTCCACCACTACAATATCTGGAACACCTGGAAGTTCCACCACTACAATATCTGAAACACCTGGAAGTTCCACCACTACAATATCTGGAACACCTGGAAGTTCCACCACTACAATATCTGGAACACCTGGAAGTTCCACCACTACAATATCTGGAACACCTGGAAGTTCCACCACTACAATATCTGGAACACCTGGAAGTTCCACCACTACAATATCTGGAACACCTGGAAGTTCCACCACTACAATATCTGGAACACCTGGAAGTTCCACCACTACAATATCTGGAACACCTGGAAGTTCCACCACTACAATATCTGGAACACCTGGAAGTTCCACCACTACAATATCTGGAACACCTGGAAGTTCCACCACTACAGTATCTGGAACACCTGGAAGTTCCACCACTACAATATCTGGAACACCTGGAAGTTCCACCACTACAATATCTGGAACACCTGGAAGTTCCACCACTACAATATCTGGAACGCCTGGAAGTTCCACCAGCATACCTGGTCCATCTGGAAGTTGGTAGCGGGAACGGCTTGCGGCAAGAAGGTCGTGCCTGCCAGCCTGAAGTAGTCGCCGCTGGAGAAGAGGGAGAGAAGCTCGGGGTGAGTGCCGGTGACCAAGAACCTGCTGCAGGAGTCAGCGAGGCGACGGCGACGTTCTCTGTGTACTTTCTGCACGGGGATAACATTCCAGGAAGACATGATTAGTTGGGTAATTGTGAACATTCACATCCACGGGAAGCATTCCTGGTTTGATACAATGAAGTGATAGTGAGCTGGTTACCATTATTATTATTATTATTATTATTATTATTATTATTATTATTATTATTATTATTATTATTATTATTATTATTATTATTATTATTGTTATTATTATTAGTATGGTAGAGTGGGATGGTGTGTGACGCTGGACTGAGTTGTATGGATTGTATGTGACGCTGAAGTGTGATTGTGCGTGACGCTAGTGTGATTGTGTGTGACGCTAGTCTGATTGTGCGTGACGCTGGAGTCTGATTGTGCGTGACGCTGGAGTTTGATTGTGCGTTACTCGTTTTTAAATACAAAAGATGTAATTATTGCGTAATCGCTTATTATAAAGAAAACTTATAAAACAGGATATCCTCCTATATGCTTATCCACCGACAGGGGTTTCAGCAGCGGTCTCCGTTGCTTCTGACTGTAATATTAAATTTAAATATTAATTTTAGTAAGGACTTTCACCGACACTCTTACCTGTACTCTTTTGTACTCCGCATTCGTCATCAGGTACAGTTGACGTGTCTTCTTGCGTCTTGTACCGCGGCGGACGCTGTATCCGTCAGCACCAGCGCCTGATACAGCACCTTCAGGATGCATAAATTTTCCAAAATTCTCGTGTTTTAGTCCCTTCAGCTCCAGTTCCAGTTTCTTTAAATCCTGCTCCAGTTCCTTCTGCTGGACGTTTAAGATGTGGTTGTCCTCTTGGGATGTGTTGTCGGTTGAGACCTGCAAGGATTGTTTAAGTATGAAGTGTCAGAATTCACACTCACGGAGATCAAAATATCAAGAGAGATCAAGAGGGAGCCACTGTGGTGACATATTGGAGATGGTCTCAGAAAGTTTCAGGTGGTGTCTGTGTCCGTTAATACTTCAATATCGTCATGTATAGTTAAAATTGAAATTGAAATAAGTTTATTGAGGTAAAATACACACAAAGGGATGAGGTAGCTCAAGCTATTCTCACCCCGTTCAGTACATCGTGTTAATACATACATAGACACACATCACAAACAATAAACATATTATCAAACATGCTGAGAGATAAACATATACATTTCCTTATGCATAGTTAGTGAGGGACAACTCACTGCTCCGTCTCACCTCACCACCCCGGCCCCTACACTTGTCACAACGGAAAGAAATGATGTATTAAATTGCCCGACTGACCTTAACCTAACCTAACTCGAGGACCCACGCATAGTTGAATACTTATGAGCCGCTATGATGTAGTAGAGCCGACAGTGGCGGGTCGGCCATAGGAGCTGGTGAGCTGCACTCCCTCAGACACCACCAACCCTCACACTAGAATAATAAGCAGCTAACAAATGTATCATAACAAAAAGTCTTGTATATGTTATTTTCAATATATTTAAAGTTGAATTTTGAAACGTAATTAAAACCTCAAAAATAGAGGTTTCTTGCTGTACGATAGTGTAGGATATATTGGCGCAACATTTGGCAATGTTGAGCTGCATTCAGTAGCCTATTCACGATCCCTAGCGGCCTGCAGTATGAATAAGAAGCGTTTATTAATGTCTTTCGTTTAATGGTTTCTTCCTTGAATTATGTTTCTTTTAATTATTATTATTATACTTTTGTGTGAAGATTGGAGTGACGCCGTCCTTCCATTCTAATTTCCCCACAAGCCGCCACTGGCGCTGCTGTAGTGGTGGTGATGCAGGAACTATCAGGAGAAAGCGCCTAGCCATTACGACTAAATAGCACTTGGAAGGGATTGGGATAAGGATTTGGGATGGGACAGGGGAAAAATGGTGGCCATTCCTTTCGGGGACGGTCGGGGATTGAACGCTGACCTGCATGAAGCGAGACCGTCGCTCTACTGTCCAGCCCAAATGGTTGGGTTGCTGATGCAGGAGCGGTGGTGATGCAGGAGCTGTAATTCAGTAGTAGTATTCACCTAGCTCACCTAGTTGAGCTCTGCTCTTTCGGCCCGCCTCTCAACTGTCTATCAATCAACTTTTTTTCACACCTCCAGCATACAGCCCGTAGCAGCTGTCTAACTCCCAGGTACCTATTTACTACTAGGTAAGAGGGGCATCAGAGTGAAAGAAACTCTGTCCATTTGTTTCTGTCATCGCCGGGTATCGATCCCCGGTCCCTAGATCTACGAGACTAGAGCGCCGTCCACTCAGCCACCAGGCCCCCGAAATGGTTGCAGCTCGCGAAATTTACGTTATGTCCCGTTTTCTGTTTGTAGATCCTCGGGTAGGTTAGGTTCCGTCAATTTAGTACATCACTTCAGTGACGTTGGGAACGTTCGGGGGAACGGGGGTGGATGCTGGCCGCAGAGGACTGTACGTGAACGTGCAGGTGAGATGATGTTTGCAGATGCCGGGAACACAAACGAGAGGCCTCGTGGGTACACATACTCTTCCTGTTTTTTCTCTTGTAATTGAAGCAGTATTTGCTTTCCCAGCCACCAGGTGAGACAGACGGATACGGAGACACACACACACACACGACTGAGTGGACAGCGCTCAAGGGGTCATAGATTATTACATAATCTAATAGGCCCGGGCTCGATTATAATCAATATGCCCGGGCTCGTTTCCCGGTCGAGGCAGAAACAAATGGGCAGTTTCACCTGATGCACCTGTTCACCTAGCAGTATGTAGGTGCCTGGGAGTCAGACAGCTGCAACGAGCTGTATCCCGAGAGGACAATAAATCGCGAGTCAGTGCATTAGACAACCGACAAGTAGAAAGGCAGAGTCCAACATTCTACAGACAAATAGTAAATACAAACACGCGTAGACACTATTTGTCCTATCAGACACTGAAAGGTGCGCAGAATCTGGGTATTCGTAGTTGTTTGTTGTTGTTGTTTTAGGATATGATGAGCCCATAGTGGACCTGGCACAGGAGCGGGGCTGTAACTGTTGCGTTGGTAGGAACCGTTATTGTGCCCGGGTAGCGCGGGCCCAGCGTGAGGGCTGGCGGCGGCGGGCGGGTGAGGTGAAGAACCGGTTACATCACCACGCTCCCCAGATATTACTGGGACCTATTGTTCGCTTGTTGTCTTAATCCTCCGGTAATGTAAGCACTGTGTTTGTCAAGGCAAAAATATCTTAACTGCTTATGGAAATAAATGTTGGTGGTAAGTTTGGAAACGCCTGGAAGCCTCACGAAGACGGAGCGAAAGAGTCCTCCTATACCTGTTTGATGAAGAATGCGTCGCCCACAGCTATACTTGCGTACGACAACAGACTCGTACCCGGTTATGTGCTAATCGGTTAAATATTCAGACTCAAATTAGCATTCTTCCCTCTTGAAATGTACAGGTGAGCGGTCACCTTGAAGGAGGACATAGTCGACGGTCTCAATGTCTGTTGTTGGTTAATCGACTTAACAAGCAAAATGTTAGGTCCTGCAAGGTCATTGCCCTCCAGAATGGGGAGGGAAGGGGGGGGGGGTGACCAGCATACATTCACTCCACATTGGTGACGGAGGAGGAGCTCGATGGCCAGCATCTATTCACTCCACACTGGGAGGGGCTAGCACCCGTTCATTCCAAACAGGAATGGACGTGGAATGAGCGGGATAACAAGACGGGGTGGGGGAGGCGTCAACCATCTCCCCCACCTTCCCAAGTGTGGGAATTTTTTTATTATTGCCGCCGGAGGTGGCCAGTTTATTGTGAACCCCATACTCATCCTGTGAGTAGGGGAGAAAGGAGGAGAAGGGGCGATTGGGAGACGGGGAATAGGAGAGAGCCGAGAGGGGGGATCATGGGAAAGAAATTTGACGAGAGGAGGTGAATGGGGGAGACTGGAAGAGAAGGGGAGGAACTGGGAAAGACGGTGGGGGGGAGGGGAGATCCCGGTGCAGCCGATTGCCTCCTCCTTGAAATATATATGTACACATATGCAAGAATAGTGACAAAAAACACGTGATGTATGTATATATATACAAATGAAATGAGTCTGGCTTTTAAATAGGAACTACTACGCTCATTTTGCAGTATCCTGTTACTTATGTCCTTATGTGACGAAGACGTCGCCTCATACTTTACTGTAAAATAAAAATTAAAAAAACAGTTTAAAAAAAAACTAATTGCCGATGATTAAGTAGAATTTGCACCGGATCTTCCAGCTTTTGTGGAAATGGGAATCATCTGACTGGTTTTATGACTGTTAAAGTGTAGCCTCATAAAGCATTAGGTACAATTTGACGTAGTCTTGAATGTTAGCTTTGCTTCATGCTAAAAAAACGGCGAGGCGCGTTTTTCTCGTGTGTAACGGTGGCCAGAGTTCCTTTATGCATAGGTGGGATGAGTGTGTTCCGGTGGGGAAATAGTGCTGTGGAGAGAACATTTGGAATGATTTACCGTGTTATTCATGCACTGTGTGCTCACCTGTAACTTCATGCACTGTGTATTCAGCGCTACTTCGTGTATTGTATTCACTTACATCTTCGTTCAGTGCGTATTCACTTCTATTTCCATGCACTGTCTACTCACCCTTACATCATTCATATAGCTGTTCATTTATGTATGATTTCATTCAATACTTAATTCACAGCATACCTCCCATTCGTTCATTCATGGAGCTCCGACTATTATTTTCGTTATTCACGGGGCTCCCTTAATTTACACATATAGTTATGTTCATCCATACATTCATCCATTCCATCATGTATAGAGTGGATGTATAGGCTATATGACAACGGAAAGTCTGCAAGATGGTGTAGGCTGCATAATAGGGAGCTTTCAGGATGTGATAGGCTACATGATAATACGGAGCCTGCAGCGTTTTGTTGAAAATACAAATGTACCTTAGCGCCATATTTAAACTGAAAGGAAACCCTCTTGGAACAATTATAGTAAATAATTTGAAATTATAAATTAATACACTGTGGTCCTTACATGAAGGTAACAGCTAAACGACTCTTTTATACGGCACGGTACTTAGTAGTACGGTACGGTACTTATACCTGTGTTTACCAGCTAAACGACTCTAGGTACTACAGTACGGTACGTGGTGCTTACCTGGGTGTACCAGGAGATGAGGGCCGGGGTGGGTGGTGGCGAGCAGAGGTACAGCAGGCCGCCCACCGTCACCACCCACACCGCCCACTGCATACCTCTACGCCCAAATCTCCGCCGCATCGTTCCGGTCTTAGGGTATGGGATAACTTAAGATCTACGTGGGTATGGTAGGCGATCTCTTCATTACGTGGGTATGGGAGGCGACCTCTTCACTATGTGGGTATGGTAGGCGACCTCTTCACTACGTGGGTATGGTAGGCGACCTCTTCACTACGTGCGTATGGGCGGCGACCTCTTCACTACGTGGGTATGGGCGGCGACCTCTTCACTACGTGGGTATGGGAGGCGACCTCTTCACTACGTGTATATGGGAGGCGACCTCTTCACTACGTAGGTATGGTAGGCGACCTCTTCACTACGTGTATATGGGCGGCGACCTCTTCACTAAGGGTGTGTAGTAGGCGCCCTCGTTTCCATGGGTGTCTGGAAGGCGACATCATCACCATGTGGGCTTGTGCGAAGCAACCTCGTCACTGTGGGCTTATGGGAGGCGACCTCATCGCTAACATGCGTTTAGGAAGCGACCTCTTCCCTATGAGTGCGGGAGGCGACCTGATCACTACAGAGGCAGAGGAACACTGCCTGGCCTCCACACCCCGGCCGCTCCTCGTTCTCTGTCCTCCCTTACCGCACAAAAACGACCAGCTCTTGTGCGCTCACTGCACGAGTGCGATAATATTTTAGTAATAAATGTTATTTATTATTGATTCTTAATTGTATCCGGAGCGAGCACTCACACACATAGTAAGCACGAGGAAGGAACTAAAAATGTGAACTAGAAGAGGCTACCTCCATCCATAGTTTTAAAAGCTAATTGTGAAATAGAGTAGGCTACCTCCATCCATAGTTTTGATAGCAGAAATAACAAAAGTTATTGTTTTTGATGATTGGCAATAGCATGCTGTTAGTGTGTTTCATGGCTTTTTCTTGGCCATAATACGGACTGTTACTCGACCTTGAAGAAGACAATATGCAGCATCCGGGGGATCCTTGTGGGGCACCCGCGTACACTTACACATTGTCTTCTCCTACCACCCCTTATATTTTTAGTATTTGTCGTAAATGAGAGAGAGAGAGAGAGAGAGTCCTTTGTCCCCCTACTCTTGCCCCTTCTCTCAGAAAATGTATTATTACGAAGCAGTGAAACTTGTTCTAGTGTATATAATGCAATGAAAATAAATTGAATTTCTAAAATTCAAAACTTTATTCATAAATAGTTGCACGTTTATAATTGACTTATTTTACAAAATTGCAAGTACAGTATTTATTTATATAATAACAAATAATAATAGCCTAACATTGGTCATTATAATTCTGGCTGGACTGAACAGGTCTGCAAACAGTGTTATTCATGAATAACACATGGCGCCCGATCATCGAGGAGAGAATACTATACATGGAAACACTGTAGATGTGTGAATACCTTGCCAGCTGCTGCAGTTAGTTTAGCTTCGTGGCTAAAAAAGATAGTGAGGACTTTTGTTCGTGCGTAATGGTTGGCAGAGACTGTTAAATGGCGAGAAAGTGGAGTTGGTTTATGGGATTCACAGGCGATGTAATTGTAGTTGATAAGAGGTATGGCGAGGAAGTCGGTGGTGAGGGGTTGGGTTAGTGAGGAAGAAGGGTAGTGAGGTGAGATGGTGCTGGGAGATGTAGTGGGGATTGTTACCGAGTGTTGTGGAAATGGAGTGGGGGTCGGTAGGTGTGGTGAGGCGATGTTGTTGTTGTTGTTACAGATTTAGCTACTCAGAACGAAGTGTCCATGTAGCACGGGCTATGGTGAGCCTGTAATTGAGTTTGGCTATACGCGATAACCTTGTTTCTGTGATATTTGGGTCTAAGTTTAAAATAGAGGAGGGGATTCCTCCTTTTTCCCTGTTTATTTATCGCTTCTGTTTTAGTGCACTGGTTTTAGTCTTGTTTTATTAACATTATCTTGGTGGCGGATGTAGATGCAGAATGCTCACTAATGAGTCCCATTCCTCAACGGCTTTTCTAATCATTGTAGTCGCGGTGGAATGCGCATCCAATGCAGCTGCTGTCGTTGGATTGATGTTGAGTTTGATGCGCAGTACTTCAGTAGCTTCACATTCCAGTAAGTAGTGCAATAGTGGCGCCTCTGCTTCTGTTTCACAGATGTAACACTCTTTAACTATTGGGTTCATTACCTCCCAGCTGCACTTGTAACCAAGTTTGAGTCTGTGTATGGCTACTGCAATGTCTCTGGATATTTTTTGCCAGGCTTGAAAGAGGAGTAACCAGTGGCTTGTTTGTACCATATCGCAGTGGAAACTTCCTTCCGCTACTTTGGCTCTGTGGCGACTTTTGATAGTTGAGAATCTTTTCTTCTTGATTTGCTTCTTAATCTGTGAGAAACTTGGAGGTATTTGAACCTGTACAACAGGTAGAGCAGTGGCAGCTTTTGCTAGTGAGTCTGCCTTTTCATTACCATCTATGCCAATGTGAATTGGTATCCATGGTGAGGCGAGTTTGGGTGAGGAATTGTAGTGGGATGAGTAGGTTTGGTGAAGAAGTGGTGTGGGTTTGTGAGGTATGATGAGGAAGTAGAATGATGAGGTGAGATAGGGTGGGAAGGTATAGTGTTGTTGTTGTTGTTGTTGTTTAAGATTTGCTACCTGGAATAAAAGTTCCAAGTAGCACGGGCTATGGTGAGCCCGCAAGGTATAGTGATGAAGTGGTTATTTATTAGTTTGGGTGGCGGTCGGTTGGTGTGACCCACATCTTCTCAGACGGATCGGTGGACACAGAATATGAGAGTGCTGGCGCTGCTCGTTGCATGGACAACAGGCATATTGGAGACTGAGAGAACCAATATTATCAACCCAAACTGAGTTGTTTGCCATACAACAGGCATTCGCATATGTGATTGCACAAAACACTCAAAATGTAATCATACACACAGACTCAAAAGCCGCACTTCAAATATTAGGAAAAAAAGCAGTGGAAATACAACATGGAAATAATTATCACAATTTTGTATTTAGGAGCAGTAGCCAAAGACAAAGGACACAATATCACCCTAAACTCTATCCCATCCCATGTTGGAATCCCATTAATAAGAAAGTCGATGAAGCTGATAAATTGGCAATTCGTCATCCACTGATCCACAAAAAGAGTACATAAAAAAACACCACAAAAAACTCGCACACCTCAACAAAGCCCATCTACAACGGAGTAGCAGAAGGTCCGCCCTCTGCCATATGGTATCTTCAGGCCATCAAGTTAGACCACTTACTTATCCCGAAAGGAATCCACGGGGAAATAGCAGTTCGGTTATATAGACTTCATCTAGGTTACAAATGCAACTGGGAAATTAGTAAACCTATAGAGTGGGAATGCATCTTCTGCCAAACAATCGCAGAAAGGCCACTACTTCACTATCTCTTGGTATGTGAAACAACCATAGACCTTAGAAAAGAGCTTTAAGAGTTCTTGGATCTTGCAGAACCACCCTGAAGCCATCACCACTGCCTCTCTGGTCAAAAAAAGGCGTCCAGCAGCTGGACATCCTCATAAATACTGTCAAGCAGTATCCTCCCCCGCGATACCATCCACATAGTAAGGACCGACGATCTGAATGCGAGCTCAGATCACAGAATATCCTTTCACGACCAAAGATCCATTCACTCTAAAAAAAAAACTCTACCAATACGGGCTATTCATGCCCGTGCCACCTCTTGGGTGGCTTAATCTTCATCAATCAATCGGTTTGTGTGGTGAGGAAGTGGTGGGATTGTGAGATTTGGCTGTGGGATGGGGTGGGGCTGGTTAGGTTTGATGAGGATGTGGGGTAAGGACTAGTTTGGTGAGGCGAGATGGGATGGGGAATTGTAATGAGGAAGTGGAGTTGGGTGAAAGATATTTTATTTGTTATACATAACTCTAATTTAATTCCATAAATTGATAACAAACAAAATAGGGTCCAGGTAGCACAGTCGGGTTCGTTCTCGACGCATAATCGAGAATTCCTGGTTCGAATCCCGGGCAGGACAGAAAGATTGGGCATATTTCCTTTCCCCTAATGCTATTGCTCACCTAGCAGTAAGATCAGAATTACATTTCACCATTATAAATTCACATTAATGCATTCATAAATCTGTGTATCTATGTATTTACGTATGTAGCTTAGCCTAACATTTTAAAAGCACTACGATCACCTTCTGTGGTTGTTCAATAAATCTCTGAACTGTATGTTTGACAAACCTTTCACCCTGTCCATGGAGGACAGAAGAAAATGTATATATGCTAGTTAGCATTGTAAATGAGTGGCCACGTCTGTGGTAGAAAATAATAATAATAATAAGCAAGTAGGTTCTCAGGAGTTAGTCAGCTTGTTTTGTTTTTGTTGCCGCCGAAGGCGGCTAGTTTATTGTGCACCCCATACTCATCCTGTGAGCGGTAGCGCAAAAGCATTACAGAGGGCACAAAAGGTCTTTATCAGACCTCATCTTAGATTATTACATAAACAACTTCTTCAATCCTTCACACCTTATAGATACAATGTCAGCTAGTTACAGAGAAAGTGCTATTACAAGTCAGCTTGTTGTGGGGTCGCATCCCGGGCGGGGTTAGTAATTCAGCCTAGATAAAAGCCTAACGTGTATGAATACACTCTGGCTTCCTGTCCCCCGTCACACAATGAATTATGAATTAAAAATCGAACAAAATTAAATCAATTAATGGATACAAAAACAAAAATCATGAATACAAATATTCATTTCTTCAGCAGTGGATCAATATATATATATATTTGGCACAAAATAATTTTCTCGCGATAAATGTCTACATAGCCAAGAATGATGGTCTCATTAATATTGAAGTTTAAATACAAATTTATTACATCATATATGCCACCTCTCTGCTTCACATGTTGTGAACTTAGATAAGGATATAAGGCAGATCCATGATTCTGCAGATAGGCATTACAAAGGTTTCTCCCCAGCAAGAGTATAAGACAGTCGTACCTTTCTCAAGAGGCATTACAAGGGTTTATCTTCAGTAGTTGAAATGACACATGTCAACGTTGCTGTGTTCCACCATATCTCTCCCTACCTGTATTTTTTTTTTTTTAGGTAAACAAGATACCCAGCTATCGTCCTTAATAGGATACAACAAAAGTTTCAAAATGCCCTTGTTTTCCAAATATATTCAGGAAGATATCTTTCTATCACGTCCACTTCCTCAAGCTCACATGAGCGAGCGAGCCTCGTATTGCTCTTATTAATACACTTCTAAAAGATCATTTTGGAAATCTTGAGAAAGATGTGTGGCTTATCGTTGTGGACCTCCTACGAGCAGCAGTAGATTGTGACATCGTTGAGAGCTGTGTCGTCGCCCTTACCTTGCTCTTTCTCAACCCGGGTCTGCAGTCCGCAGATCACTTGGCCTGAGGAAGGTAGCAGATGTTAAGTAACGTCTCGAGACGTCGATGAAGCTACATAATGACCCATAAGTCATAACAGATTTATTTACTATAGACTTATAGTTAATACTGAATGTTACTTCATTGTGACCCTATTTTTTTTTGGGGGGGGGGGGAAGTAAAGAGGATGGAGAGGCATAGGTGAAGGGAAGTATAGAAGTGGTAAATACAGTGAGAGGTATGAAAGCAGGCGGGCTGTCCGCCTTGCTGACACCTTGTGGGTGTTGGCAGCTAAGCTAAGACATAATTGTGTGGGGGTGTTCGTAATTTTCATAAAAATAACTGGTTTAATATTATGGTAAATAATGCATTACGAATTATGCCAAGCTATATATAATTATTATTTTCCATCGTAGTATAGCACGCTTGAGTTAGCAACACCCTTAATCATATCAAGATTGTGAAATAAAGAGGTTCGTCAGAAATCACCAAAATGGCAACAGTAATTAACTAATTACATAGGCTATGCAGATTATGCTTCAGGTCCAAAATAAGTGTGATATAAATTAGACAAATTTTGGGAAAAACTTTTCCAATTTTAAAGAGAAAATACCATAGAAAAATCAAATTATGACACAGTAAGAGAAGCAGATTAATGTTAACGTGACATCAGGTATTTAAGGTTAGATATTAGAATAAGGTCCATATTTATGAACTATGACCTAAAAAGGATAGTTATTATGAGACGTGAGATATGGAGGCCAGTGCAACTCACAGATCAAAATGTTTGGAAGGTGATAACTTTGTGTTAAGGATAACTCTAATCGTGGTAGTGTGCCAGGCCTATAAATTGCATAAGATTATCAAAGCCAAAGTTGTAACAATGTAACTATACCAACCACTTGGGCAGGTCTGCCAAGAGCCCCATGTGCCCCAGCTGTTGCCTCCTCCGGTGAGTTCTTCCCCGGTCTCACAGCGCATGTCCAAGCTGTCGGCTGCAGTGTCGTCTCCGCTGCCTTGATGCGACTCGACACGCAGTCTGAAGGCATTCAAGCGGCCGTTGCGGCATTGATATTTACCTGTGAAGACAAGACGTAGTGAAGTCGTGATGAATTTTTTTATTCTTTATTATTTACACATTTAGGTACATCTGCATTCGTGCAGCTACCCTAGACTATATGAAGGGGGAGTACAGCGTGTCAAAAAAATCTTGCTACGTGATGCTAAAAATCCCCATCACACAGGATGGTTAATCATACAAAGGCATGTGATAAGTAGTCTGCGCTGGGAATCTCTGGGTGCATTATGAGGATATGAACGCAAGAGTAAATAAGGTAGCCGGTCGGCCGAGCGGACAGCACACTGGACTTGTGACCCTGTGGTCCTGGGTTCGATCCCGGGCGCCGGCGAGAAACACAGGGCAGAGTTTCTTTCACCCTATGCCCCTGTTACCTAGCAGTAAAATAGGTACCTGGGTGTTAGTCAGCTGTCACGGGCTGCTTCCTGGGGGTGGAGGCCTGGTCGAGGACCGGGCCGCGGGGACACTAAAGCCCCGAAATCATCTCAAGATAACCTCAAGAAGGTAGCAGTGATACTGAAAGTCCCCATCTCGCAGGATACTTAGTCACACAGGGTCATACGTTCAATAACCTGCACTGGCAAATTTTGGGTGCAATAATGAGGATATCTTCAAGAACACGAGAATGAATAACGTAATTGCAAAGCTCCAGGTACCTCATGCCAATGGGTCTGAATGGTCTAATAACTGGGCATTCGGTGATGTAGTGTGGGAGATCATGCCGCAGTTCCTGCTCACAGAGTGCACCTGGAGTGCTCAGGATTGGGAGATCCGTCACCTGTGACCACCTGCCACAGGTAACGGTAACCCAACCTGATCCTGGCAACCACTGTGTCGCACAGTCTGGTGGACGTTTTGTGCTGCCCATAAACATAGGTTTCAGATCTAAACAAATCATAGCTTTTTATATTGGTGCTTTCAGGTCGTTGGGAGTCAGTAATTTCTCTATCAGACCTGAGTGTTTAGAACAATATAGTTTTGATAGTAGAGATGGGGATATCTAGATCTAATTCAACTTCATCTTTGTTACACGCTAATTTGGCTGCAATGTCTGTGTCATTATGATGGGTTATATTTATGTGTGATGGTATCCATACATAGGAGATTCGAAACCCTTTACTCTGTGCAGCAATAAGGTCATTTATAATTGCTAGTATGAGGTTCTTGCTGTCGCTCTTGCAGGAAAAGTTTTCAATTGCTTGAAGGGCACACCTTGGTTGCATCTGTTGCAGGAACGTAGTTGCACTACACATTTTTTGGGATCATGAGAGCCCATGCACTTGGTGCACTTGTGTATTTCTTGCAACCTTTTAATCCTAGTGTTAAAAGTAGGATTGCTTGAAGGGCAGACTTTGAATCACAAAATATGCGCGTAGCAATAAAATCCTGTAGTAATATTCTCATAACTATGTTTTATCATCGGCATATGTAAATTAATAATGTATTCAGTGAAATATAAAAATAAATAAAACAATTCGCTAGTGGCAAAATTAGCTTGAAAATTTGTAGCCTAATTTAGCCATTTATACAAACCAGAAAATTTACATTACCAAATCTCGAACCTATCCTATGCCTACCTAAATCAGCCAAACTAACTGTATAAATATACAGTCATATCAAGTAAATCGTCGACTTCATGTACAAACACACACATGTATAATTAACTATGTGGCTGTGGTGTTACTGACCTGTCCAATCGCCCCATTTCTGAACACTGGAAGAAATGGTGGCCACCTCAAGCCCGGTCAACCCAGACCTGCAGTAGAATCTGATCCCGTTCAAGGCGGTGTCGTCCCCGTCGCTGACTGGTCGTTCCACCTGTCAGCAATTAACGTATAAACACAATATATGAGATAATGATGTTTTACTATTTTCGTTAACCAGCTGTTAACAGATAGAGCCACGAAAACATCGAATAAAGAAGAGAAATATAACTTTCCAGGTGTAGGCCTAAATGTACAGGTGTTTTTCACCTGAATGCAGGTGTATTCAGTAATGTGAATACTGGGACTTTTCAGGTGTTGCCTAGTAACGGCAGGGAAGCTGATTAAAACAATAGCGTTTTGATATAGGAAAAGTTTCCACGGATATGAGGACAGACACTACACAAGACAAACACAAATAAATCTTTAATGAAGATGACGTATTGGATTTACCGCCCACCATCAGAGTTTATTGGTGGCCAGTATTGCACTTATATGATCAAATGTGTCACGTAGTATTTAATAATTAGTAATATTAATTGTTGCTTATCTTACCTTAATATCAAAGCCGGTGGCGTAACTGTTTCTGGGACAGAAAGATGCTTCTCCCCAGTCTCCCCAGGGGCCCCCGTTGGCGCTGCTGATGGTGGAGTCCCGTCCCATCACCACACCTGTCACACACAAAGATATGCCGCATTTCAGTATATATAAACAGTGGGAGTTTACTTTGGTTCCAACAAAGGTGTCCAGCAGCTGGACACCCTCATAAAGACTGTGAAGCAGTATCCTCCCCCGCGATAACAGCTTGATGGTTAAATGCAACCTCAGCATAATGTGAAAAAAAAATTGTACCACTTACGGGCTATTCATGCCCGTGCCACCTCTTGGGTGGCTTAATCTTTATCAATCAATCAATCAACTTTGGTTCACGGGAGACATCTCCCGTCACGCAGGGTGCAGTCGCACCTCCACAGATCTCCAGTATCAGCTCTTGATACTAGAAATGGTTAAAAAAAGGCCACCACTTACGGGCTATTCATACCCCTACCTCTTGGGTGGCTTAATCTTTATCAATCAATCAATTACTTTGGTTCTAAAGAATATCTCAAATAACAGCTACGATTATCAGTAAGATAATTGTTTTCCCTGATACAATTCCAGTACGATAGGCCTTGATGGTTGGACTTGGCCAAAACAACGGAAACTCTTGGCCTGCCAAAGCGGGAAAAGTCCTAAACAAACAACAATTAAAAAGCATGATTCTTGATAGAGGAGATGATCAACCACACTCAAACTACACTTGTTCCCCACCATGGGAGGAGCCTAACTTCAAAATAGTAATAGAAGGTCTTTCGATGAAAAAGGCTGCCTATGATAAAGCAATCATAAGGCGCATCATAGAAAAGCAAATGAGCAGCATTGCAGTAGCAGGAGCCACCCACATCCTCACAGACGGATCGGTTGACAGAATATGAGAGTGTTGGCGCTGCTCTTTACACGGACAGTGAACAGGCATATTGGAGACTGGAAGGACCAGTATCATCAACCCAAACTGAGCTGTTTGCCATACAACAGGCTTTGCATATGTGATTGCACAAAACACCGAAAATACAACCATACACACAGACTCAAAAGCTGCACTTTAAATATTAGAAAAAAAAACAGTAGAAAGACAACGTGGAAATAATTACAACAATTTTGTATCTTGGAGCAGTAGCTAAAGGCAAAAGACTCAACATAACCCTAAACTGGATCCCATCCCATGTTGGAATCCCATTATTGAGAAAGCTGATGAAATTGCTAAATTGGCAACTCGTCATCCAGTGATACACAAAACAATCCAATCCAGCCTAGAGAACATAAAAAACATCATCACCAAAAAACTCTCACACCTCAACAAAGCCCATCTACAACGGAATAGCAGAAGGTAGCTTCCCTCTGCAATATGGTATCTTCAGGGCCACTAAGTTAGAAAGGTTAAATATCCCAAAAGGAATCCACAGGGAAATAGCAGTTCGGTTATATAGACTACGTCTAGGTTACAGATGCAACTGGGATATTGGTGAACCCCGACAGAGAGAATGCATCTTCTGCCAAACAATGACAGAGAAGCCACTACTTCACTATCTCCTGGAATGTGAAGCAACCAACGACCTTAGAAGAGCTTTAAGAGTCCCTGAATCTTGCAGTAATCACCCTGAAGCCATCAACACTGCCACTCTTCTGGCAAAAATAAGTGTCCAGCAGATTGATGAAGATTAAGCCACCCAAGAGGTGGCACGGGCATGAATAGCCCGTAAGTGGTTGCCCTTTCGAGCCATTACCAGTATCAAAAGATGATACTGGAGATCTGTGGAGGCGCAACTGCACCCTGCGTGACGGGAGATGTCTCCCGGACCAAGTGGTGACCAAATGGACAGTGTCCAGCAGTTGGACACCCTCATAAATACTGTCACTACTGTCAAGCAGTATCCTTCCCCGCGATAGCAGCCTGACGATTAAATGCGACCTCAGCGCACGGTATACATTTACTAAACAAATCTACCACTTACGGGCTATTCATGCCCGTGCCACCTCTTGGGTGGCTTAACATCATCAACCATCAATAACTTTGGTTTTTACGGGCTATTCATGCCCGTGAATAGGTGAATGGTGGATGGATAAGCCACCCACCTCTTGAGTGGCTTAATCTCCATCAATCAATCACTTTGACTCCAGCAGTCACAGCCCCGCTCCTGTTCCAGGTAAAGCCACTACGGGCTCACTATAGCCCGTGCTACTTGGAACGTTTTGTACCGAGAAGCTGAATCTAAAACAACAACAACTTTGGTTCTTGCGGGCTATCATGCCCAAGCCACCTCTAGGGTGGCTTAATCTTCACCAATCAATCACTTTGGTCCTGAACATTAAATAGGACTAAAGTATACTTTTTGGATATGGTCTCAATAACCCTGATGCGGTTGATAAGCGTTATATGCCCAACGTCAAACTAAATTGTGACAATCATTAACAATGAATGAACATTTCACTCGTAGAAGATTTAACAATATCAACAGATGAACAAATTTAACAATATCAGTTTAAATTATTTAATTTTACGTGTACAAAACATGAAGCATACTGGCCAAAGATTTCTAGGTCAGGCGTTCACCTAAATGTCCCAAAATCATAACAATGCTTACAGAAATACAACAAAAACATACATACTAACGGCAGAACACAACTTTGGCACACATGCCACATATACACGTACCCGTAGGAGAGTATGACACATACCTGCGACACAGAGAAGGATTCCAAAAGTGCACTTCATCTTCGTCAAATCTGTAATACAGAACAATACACCTCAGTTCATGGCTGTAGCCGTGTTTATATGTATGTATGTATGTATGTATGTATGTATGTATGTATGTATGTATGTATGTATGTATGTATGTATGTATGTATGTATGACAATGACCATGAAGGAAAATGAGACAGAAAATTCCCTAAGTACTTACGTATTAAGTTAGGTTAGGTTAGGTTAGGTTAGGTTAGTTAATCAATACATCTTCATCCTTCTGAAGATGAATTGATTAATATGAAAGTACGTAAGAACTTTCCTGTCTCATTTTCCTTCATGGGTTAGACATTGAGACCTCCCCTTAACCTTAGACCAAGAGAATAAAAGGATTATTTTATGCTCACCAGTGCTTCTCGAAGAAAGAAGAAGGCCAGAGTGTGTGAAAGTAACTCTTGTATGCCTGTGGGGGATTACTGCGAGCTTTGGCGCTTATATACAGCATGTAGAGGGAGGCTAGCCGAACCCCACATCCTCTCCTGCGATAACAAGCCTCTTGGTTACCCATTCTAAATTTCTTCTTTATAAGTTGGGAGACGTCATATTTATGGCTTTTATGGATCATAACTTTGGTAGGCTTGTTGATGCTATGGTAATGATGTTTGATATGTGATTTCTGTATCAAGTTTAATAAGGAATTATATATTCTCCAGCTTTTCAAAAATCTCTTTCATTTGGGTTATTTATTAACATTATGTTTTCTTGTGTTTATAGAGATGTGGGCGTTCACTGTGGTGATGACCTCTAGTACAAGTCTTATTATGCCAATGATGATAATTAAATTATGCCAATGATAATAATTAAATTATAATAATTTATAAATAATATTTAGTGTTATACTGTAGTCTCAATTATAGAAAAGAGCAAGAATTTTGACATTAACAACAATTATAGAGGTTTTGTATTTGATAACATGAATTTCTGTTTGTACAAATTATTTGGTTTTTAAAGAAACTGATTAGCACTTATATTTGAAACAACTGAAACAAAATTTGAAACATACTTTTCGGCTTTGACGAAACTGCGAAACAAGATATATATATATATATATATATATATATATATATATATATATATATATATATATATATATATATATATATATATATATATATATATATATATATATATATATATATATATATATATATATATATATATATATATATATATATCTTATATGAATAATACATGAATATTGCCTCATATATGAGTAAGAGGCAATTTTGGAATTGGTAAAATTCCCGAAGCATGCCATCCTTAAATGCATGCTAAGAACATTACTTAATATGCGGTTACAATTGTGGAATTATCAAAATGGAGCGTTACAATTTGTGGAGTTCAGGTGATGGGAAAGGCAACAAAAGGGAAACCAGCTGACTGAACACCAATTGCCGAGAGGTCACAATATAATAGGGAGGCCAGCTGATAGAGAAGCCAGCTGACAAGGAAGCCAGCTGACAAGGAAGCCAGCTGACAAGGAAGCCAGCTGATAAGGAGATCAGCTGACAATGAGCCCCAGCTAATAGGGGCCTGACTGCTGAGTGGACAGCGCTCGGGTTTCGTAGTCCTATGGCTCCGGGTTCGATCCCCGGCGGTGGCGGAAACAAATGGGCAGAGTTTCTTTCACCCTGATGCTCTGTTCACCTAGCAGTAAATAGATACCCGAGAGATAGACAGCTGCTACGGGCTGCTTCCTGGGGACATGTGTGTGTGAAAATTAGGATTAAGGACTTGCCCGTAAACGCTACGAGTGCTAGTGGTTGTATTACGGGCTCACCATAGCCCGTGCTACTAGAACTTATTGTTCTGAGTAGCGAATCTTAAACACCAACAACATAGTGGTTGTACAAGATTGTAAACAACTCTTGTACTGTATATATCAATAAAAAATAAACTAAAAACAAGGAAGCCAGCTGACATGACGCCATGTGACGGGAAAGCCAGTTAATATTGAGTTTGTTTTACTCTGTATATAATAATAATAATAATAATAATAATAATAATGATAATAATAATAATAATAATAATAATAATAATAATAATAATAATAATAATAATAATAATAATAATAATAATAATAATAATAATAATTTATTTAGGAAAAGTACATATATAGTTGCAGAGTTACAGTACAAACATTCTGTTTGATTTAAAGATAGAGGTAGTACATACAGTACCTAATGCCACTAGTACGCATAGCGTTTCGGGCAAGGTGAGGTGGGAAAAAAAACTTAGACTAAAACTTAATAGTAATTGAGCTTAAAGTATAAATTGCGTTGAAAGAAAAAAATAATAAAAGATAAAAAAAGGGGGGAACATGGTAGAAAATAGCCAATGTACAAGTTGGTCAACAAACAGCTTTTTTTTAAATAATAAGATATGGTTTGACACTTAGAAGGTAGGTTACATGGAGTTAATTAGGTGGTACTTAGTTTTCATCTTAAACTGGTTGAGAGAGGTACAATCTTTGACATGATTGGGAAGGTCATTCCACATTCTGGGTCCCTTGATTTGTAGTGCATTTCTAGTTTGATTAAGTCATACTCTTGAAATATCAAATAGGTATTTGTTTCTGGTGTGGTGCCCATGAGTTCTGTTACAACCTTCTAGGAAACGTTGAAGGTCAGGATTGACATTACAATTCAGAGTTTTAAATATATAGAGTACACAAGAGAGGATGTGTAGTGACTTAATATATAACATATTCAGAGATTTGAGTAAGGGTACCGAGTGCTGTCTGGGGCCAGAGTTAGATATTGTTCTAATAGCAGCCTTGTGTTGGGTAATTAGAGGACGTAATACAAGTAATACATATACGTATACATATATTGACGTAATACATATATTGTATACAAGAGAGGTCCACGTTCAAATGTACCTGGTCCACGTTCAAATAGAAATGAAATAATGCGAAATCCAGCATTAATATCATAATAATGGTATTAATGTGAAATCCAGCTGGCAACACCCGGGGTGATCCCCATTAAATAAATAAATAAATAAATAAAATGTTTATTCAGGTAAGGTACATACATACAAGAGATTTTACATAATTGATCGATATATAGACGGAGCTAGTACATACAATGCCTAAAGCCACTATTACGCAAAGCGTTTCGGGCAGGAAAAACATTAATGACTAAAACTTAATACTAATTGAGTATAAAGAATAAAGAATTGAGTATAAAAATTAAATCAAGCAAAATTTGTGTAGGCCTACTGTAAAGTTTACAAATTGAAAGCATGTCAAATCCTGAACACAGGCCTCACTAAACGGTTGCATCTATAAAAACTAGGCCGTCACATCCTTGCCACACTAATGATTTACTGTAATGGGGTGAGAATAGCTTGAGCTACCTCATCCCTTTGTGTGTATTTTACCTCAATAAACTTATTTCAATTTCAATTTCAATTATTTACTATTTTCTGCGGTTGGAAGAAAACGCGCACAGAGTGGGGGACTTATTTTATTTTTATAATAATAATAATAAATAATTATTAAATACAAATAATAAATTAATAATAATAATCATAATAATAAATGATTAATTATAATGATAATCCTTAAATGAAGAAGCATAATAGCTAATTATAACGAATAAAATAAATAATTAAAGTGGATAATTAATTATGGTGACTAATAATGATTAGTGAATAACCATAAATTATTATACTGAAATAATATTAATGGATAGCCGTTATAATGATAATGTATTAAATCAATTACAATTAATAGTTACATCTATAATTAGTAATTGAAAGTTGCATTATTTGAATTTACACTAATTACAATTCTTGGTATTCTTGGCTTATCGTTGTTGTTGTTGTTAAAGATTCGCTACCTGAAACAAAAAGTTCCAAGTAACATGGGCTATGGTGAGCCCGTAGATAGTTGGCTTATCACTTTGGGGGTTCCGGAGGAGCACCCCCAAAGACATTTTGCGACAAATTCGTCGCAAGATCGAACAAGTGTCCCCAGAAACCTGTTTGAGCGTCATCCCTTGAAAAGGAAACAGGGGATGCAGAGGATCCAGAGATTGATTGATTGATGAAGATTAAGCCACCCAAGGGGTGGCATGGGCATGAATAGCCCGTAAATGGTGGCCCTTTTGAGCCATTACCAGTATCAAGAGGTGATACTGGAGATCTGTGGAGGCGCGACTGCACCCTGCGTGACGGGAGATGTCTCCCGGACCAAATGGTGACCAGATGGTGGATCCAGAGAGGAGGGTGGGCGTTTTGTAGTGTAGCGGCTACGGAGGAGGCGAACAGAGGTCACCGAGTCCGTGGGCGCGCTTCTAATTAAGTACCCCGCTTGGTGCACGCACAACTTAGGCGGTTAGACTCAACTCTTAGTAATACGTTTTCTTCCCTCAGAAAACCCACCGCTTTGTGAAAGCAGTGTTTATATCTGCAAGTGAGTTTAAGAATTTGACAAATGTTCATGTGCTGCCTACGTAAGCGAATGCTTTTAATTGATATCGATCGTCTGCAGTAAAAATGTTTTTGTCTAAAGGAATTATTATTCCTTTTATTATTATATTTTTGTTATTACGTTTTACAGTTAGTCTTGTTTATAGATAGCATGCTTGGTTATCAGTGACTATCGTATTCTATCCCACGCAACGTTTTGGCCTCGTTCACTTTTAAGTAGTAATCAAAATGCGGATGTTTATGAGCATGGTTTATCTCCGCGGCAGAGATACTGATAAGTAGACTATCTCTGAACGGAGGAGCAGGTGTTGGGAAGTCCAACACTCGCTCTACTATGAACACAAAACTGATACATTACGTCATCTCAAAGTGGTCTCTGTCATATTGTATCGAAATAAATTAACATGAACGCCTACAAAGAAGATAACAGAATTAACCCCAGGAATTAAAAAAAATTATGAAGAAATTAAAACAATTTAAATTACCCTAGACTAATACGAAGATTAAGAGGAGACATGATTGACGTATATATATAGATGGATAAAATGGAATTAAAAAGGGGGATGTAAATAAGGTTTTAAATATATCAACAGACCATCGAACACGAAACAATGATTACAAATCGGATGACTTCAGATTCTGGAAAGACCAAGGGGGGAGGGGGGCCGATTCGCGAAGCGGTTGCACAGGCACTTGCGACGTGCACCTCTTTCCTCAATCTTTGACGGTTTTGGTTACATTTCTTAAACAGTTTACAAGCATGAAAACTTCCCAATCAACTGTTGTTATTGTTACAAACAGCCTCCTGGTACTTCGGAGCTCATTAACTGTTTAATAATTGTAAACACAGCCGCCAGAGATTGAGAGAAGATGAACAGGTTCGTAAGTATTTGCGTGACTGCTTCGTGAATCTGGCCCCTTGGTAAATACGGGTTTGGAAATATGGTAGTTGATGTATGGAACTAATTACCAGGTAACATAAAAGACGTGGGATCACTGCATTGTTTCAAGCGTAGGTTAGACATATATATATAAATGAATTTAGGTGGATATAATTAAAAGCTGTCTCTTATGGATCAACACTCTTATAGCAGTCTCCGTGGTGTAGTGGTAAGACACTCGCCTGGCGTTCCGCGAGCGCTATGTCATGGGTTCGTATCCTTGCCGGGGAGGATTTACTGGGCGCAATTCCTTAACTGTAGCCTCTGTTTAACGCAACAGTAAAATGTGTACTTGGATGAAAAAACGATTCTTCGCGGCAGGGGATCGTATTCCAGGGACCATAGGATTAAGGACTTGCCCGAAACGCTACGCGTACTAGTGGCTGTACAAGAATGTAACAACTCTTGTATATATCTCACAGGCCTTCTGTACATTTCTTGATTCTCAAGTTATGACAGCTAGAATTTTTTAATCGATTAAAACTTGTCAAGACATGAAGCAGCCTTGCTGTATTTGTCGATTATTTTGTTGTTTGTCAGGATATCTCTGGTGATGATCTGGTTGTTTTGAGACTATATGTTCTGTACTCACCTAGTTGTGCTTGCGGGGGTTGAGCTTTGGCTCTTTGGTCCTGCCTCTCACCCGTCAATCTACTGGTGTACAGATTCCTGAGCTTTTCGAGCTCTATCATATCTACATTTGAAACTGTGTATAGAGTCAGTCCCCACCACATCACTTTCTAGTGCATTCCATTTACTAACTTCTCAGACACTGAAAAAGTTCTTTCTAATGTCTCTGTGGCTCATTTGAGTACTCAGTTTCCACCTATGTCCCTTTGTGCGTGTATCACCCGTGTTAAATAATCCATCCTTGTCTACCCTGTCAATTCCCTTGAGAAGTTTGTATGTCATACGGCCTTGGTGTTTGTGCATCTGTCTCTGTCTCTCTTTAAAAAATATATAATTGTCTAATGTGTGGGTTGTATAAAATGCTAAAAGAATGGTTACCTCTTTACTCTCAGAAAAAAATGTGACTTGAGAAACCTTTGCAGCTGTGAGAGGATTGTGTTTTATACAAGGGCAAATTATGTTAATTTTCCCCGAGATCAGTGCATAATGATGCATATTACTATAAGAAAGGTTTGTTTTTTAAATATTTAGTTGTGTAGCCAGTGGGCAGTACAAAAAATCGTCGCTGTCTGAATGTGACATGGCACCCTGTTCCTTTTTTTAACTCTGGCTACCCCGGTCGGCCGAGTGGACAGCACGCTGGACTTGTGATCCTGGGTTCGATCCCAGGCGCCGGCGAGAAATATTAGGCAGAGTTTCTTTCACCCTATGCCCCTGTTACCTAGCAGTAAAATAGGTAATAGGTCAGCTGTCACGGGCTGCTTCCTGGGGGTGGAGGCCTGGTCGAGGACCGGGCCGCGGGGATACTAAAAACCCCCTAAATCATCTCAAGATAACCCCAAGCAGCCTATGTTCATCTCTTACCCCCAGACCATTTCCTATGCTAATTTGGATGAGGGCTAGGTCTAAGCGTCTGGTCTCTCAACTTTGGACAAATGATCAGACAGATATTCTCTCTTACAGGTACAGTATAGATTATTAATTCAGTTTGCTGGTTGGTGTCGGAAGGAGTCACATTTCTTTCATTAATGTTCTTCAGGACTCTCCCTTCCGTTTTGTGGGGCTGTGGCGAAATCCCTGTAGAATATTTCAGAATAGTAGGGACCGGTAATATATCATTGTCTGAAATTGCATACCCTAACACCACTGCCACCTTGACCACATACCCTGACATAGCGTGGCACTAGTGCCAATCTTGCTAGCACACCCTCACACTGCTAGCCTTAACAGCATGCCCTGCTACTGCTAGCACCCTTGACAGCATGACCTGACACTGCTGTCAGCCTTGACAGCATATTTTGACACCAAAAAAGCCCTGAGACACCGCTACCGTCCTTGACAGCGATTTTTTCACTTGCTGCAACTGACCTGAATTACACATGAAGTACAACATAAGCATATATCATTAACACAAGATTATTATACTGTAATTTGTTTCAAATTAGAGGTCATGCAGTTTCCTTCTTAAATACGCCATTCTGGTCCCACGGGAGTACAGTATCACTGACGAAGACGTCTCAGGTGTTTGTGAACAAAAATATTTACAATAACATTAGAAGACAGGAAACTCCAGATGATACGAGATGCTTCTCTATTTTTTTATCTAACAGGGTTTTCCAGATGTAACAGTCATATTCACTCAGAATGTTTATTTACAAAAAAAAATCATATGTAGGTTTATACAGTAATGGTTTCTGACTTCTATTACCAGGCTTAGTTTTTCCTTTCCATAATCTTGCTCTACTGGTTTTCCCTGCAACGTGACCCACCAATAGCTTTAAAACAAGGTTGTCAAATACTGTTGCATTAACAGCTAAGGATCGGTTCAGTCGACCCTTCCTGCTTGAAGGACTTTAGTTCATGTCCCATATAAGGTGTACCCATATAAAGGTGTCTACATGTACACCCTTATATGGGTACATGTATTATATATCTATTGTTTGTGATGTCTGTAAAAATATGAACATTGTCTTGAATGTGATGAGCATAGCTTGAACTCATCCCTTGGTATATATTTCACTTTCAATAAACATTTTAATTTCAACTTTTTCTTAACAAGCTTTAATTAATGTGGAATCTCACATTATATACTTTGGAAAAGTTTATGCTGTTTACCAAGTGAACTTACCAAGTTTATTCAATATCTTAAGCCTCTATGACCTTCAACTTTTCTTGGGAGATGGAAGTGCTGTAGACACTATTACTTTCCCTAATAGATGAATTTATTGAGCAGATGAGACTGTAGTCATTAAATCAAGGTTAATTATGGTATGCTTTATGTCACCCTTTTTCCCCAAATGAAATATCTTTCAGAAGATAGCATCTCCAGTCTTCAATACAGGTGGAAAAACACACAAAAAATCAGAATTATTATTGTCTCATCCTTATCTTCAAAAATGTATGATTCCTTTAAGTGGTTAGCTTCTTGATTTTATATGCCAGCAGTGGCTAGTTATTTGTGCACCCCATAATCAGTGTTATAACTTTGCTCCTGTAATGTAAAGTTGTTATAATGGTAGAGAGAAGTTTGGAAATGAAGTTTCACTGCAATGTGTGTGGACTCTTTCGCTCACAAGATACATTTAGCATGGGTTGTTTTCACAGCATTCAGACAGTGGCAGAGTTCTTTCCCACAATTCATAAATTATACATTTGTTTTGGATCTGATGTGCACAAGCATGTCCAAGGATGCTCAGCCATGTCTGAACTCCATTAAAAATGCTATGAAATTCATGGTAGGGTATTTGGTAAGTATACCTCCCTTGTGTGAAGCAGCTAGCATTGATGTGCAATAACAATCTTAGTCAGACATTAGGGCAAGCTTCATTACACCAGATGCATCTGTTCATCTGGCAGTAAATAGGTACCTAGAAGTTAGTCAGCTGCTGTAGTTTATATCCCGGAAAGGTCAATCACTGACCTAGGAAGACTTCAATATGCTTAACAGGCCTAGTGTCCCCAACACTGGCAAACCAATGTATTCTAGAGATGGCATTTCACAATGGTATCAAAGTATAAAATTTGTGTTGAGCTTTAAGTGATGTCTTCTTGAGAGGAAAAAACTTCTCCACTTGAACTTGCTACTATACTCAAACCATACAGTAATACTTCCATAGATCTCCATACTAGGTTTTATCTTGACTTCATACATTTTAATTTCAAATATTTTGTCATGGCAATGAATTGAATGTGTTTACAAATTATTAAAAATGTTTTATTCTCTAACCTCATGGTTCAGTTAATTACATACACAAAATCTTTAAACTGGGTTGATTATTATTCCACTAATCTTGTCCATTGTTTTGTTACTGCCTTGGTAAAGTTATAAAACTAACTCTCTGTATCTTTGGCCCTGCATGTGGGCATTGACCCATAACAAGTCAGCTTGAATGTTGGGTGCAGACAAGTGGAGTACAACTGCCCCTTGCCAATAAAATTCCTGGAGCCAAAAAAGGAAGATAGTTCAGTGCCCCCAAGAGACCACCTGTAGTACCTAAGAATGCAGGGTCCAACCAGAAGAAAGGACTGCATACCCCCACCACACCACCACTGGAGCCCAGTGCAAAAGGATCAACCATGGCCATTAGTCAACTTCCTCAAAGAGAGTGGCACCAGCCCACAGCTGCTTTCACAGGCTGATGCTCGACCTTGCAACCAAATCGAAGTGAGTACTCTCTCCCACCCTCATACTAGGTGATATAATCATAAAGTACAAAACAGTAACAATAATTGACAGAGGTATATTTGAAACCTGCAACTTCAAGAACAAGATGCCATAGATTCAAGCTAGGAAACAAAAGTGGCAAAAATATCTAAGAAAGTTTTCTTGTGTGAACTGAGTTGTAGATGGTTAGAAAGAGTTTCAAAGCATCATATAACAAAGAGTACTGGGAAGACAGAACACCACAAAAATAGCTCTCATCCCATAATTATACTTAAGTAATTAGACACACATTCCCATCCAAACTCTTTCAAATCAGCACATCTGTAATATATAACTTTGTCATGTCTACGAACATAATCCATTTCTCTTATACGTTATTAAATTCATAATGCTAAATTCTATATAACAGCATTTTCAAGCCACATGTTTATTATGTCAGGTGAACAGAGGCATCAGATGAAAGGAAATGTTGCCGTAAGTTTCTTTTTCATTGCAGGATTTGAACCTGTGACCCAAATGCAATGACCACTTAGTTGTAGGATCCTTCTGAAATACCTGGTATATTTGTTTCCTGTACAGTAATTTGAAAAAATTTCCAAAACTTAAGAACACCAAGTATCTAATTTAATATTAACAGACTTTCAATTAGCTAATAGTTTTCCCTCTGTCTTATATATGCCATTCTCCACAAGCCACAACTGCTAAAAATGAAAGTTTATTGCAATGAAAATGCCATTGCAAGTAAAGAGTAAAGATAAGTGATGCTGCCTTTTATTGCACTATGAATAGTGTATGCATAACAAATAGTTCAGTCATAAGACTGACAATGAATAACAGCTTCATTATTGCACCTAAATATAAATGTATTATTACTTAAAAATATGTTTCAAGTGCTGTGACTGTGATGAGGACCATGTTTATCCAATTTTAGGAACCACACACACATACACACAACACATATACATACACATATATCAGACCAATCCTAAAATATGCAGCTCCAGCATGAAGAAAATATCTCATCAAGCATAAAACTAAATTAGAGAAGGTTCAGAGGTTTGCCACCAGACTAGTGCCAAAACTGAGGGGCATGAGCTATGAGGAGAAACTATGGGAATTAAACCTAAAGTTGCTGGAAGACAGGAGAGTAAGAGGGGACATGATCACATCCTACAAGATTCTCAAAGGAATTGATAGGATAGTCAAAGACAGTTTATTTAACATGAGGGGCATAGGCACTAGGGGACACAGGTGGAAATTGAGTGCCCAAATGAGCCATAAAGACATTAAAAAGGATTTTTTTTTAGTGTCAGAGTAGTTAATAAATGGAATGCATTAGGAAGTGATGTGGTGGAGGCAGACTCCATATACAGTTTCAAGTGTAGATATGATAGAGCCCAATAGGCTCAGGAACCTGTACACCAGTTGACTGACAGTTGAGAGGCAGGACAAAAAAAACAAATTTCAACCCCACGCAAGCACAACTAGGTGAGTACATACATAAGTATATCTGTAAATATAGGCCTATACTGTACTTAGGTAAGTTAATGCCTATATTTGCAAATCTCAAATGCAAAATACAATTAATAAAATAATTAACATCTGTGATATTGAATCTAGCTACAGTTTTCCTTTAGGTACTAATTTATCTTGCAAAACACAAAGGCTGATGAGTACAGCCTCCTCTGTCCGTATGGTACGAGTCTGTTGCAGCGGACATGTATTATTGTAGTAATCAAACAGTTGAAGTGGTTCCGATGCCTCAAGTTTATTATCCGCATCTATGGCTGCCTCAAGCCCTTCCACCCCTAAAACAAAATATTAAAGTACTGTAAAGATTAAAACAATAACAACAGAAAAATAATAAACAGCAATGGCCAAATGCAACTTTTTTCTTTTACTATGATTGCAAAATTATTCAACAATGGCCCTCCAAATCTTCATAAAATTAATGATACCTGTACTTCAAAGTAAATACAGTAACAAAAAAATATAAATATATATGCAAAATGGTTTCACTGTCAGGTATCTCAGTGTGAATGGATGAAAATCTTTGCATACAAAAAATAGGGACCTATGCCGGCTAAGCTGTAAAAGGAAGAAGTGCCAATGACATCATTGACACAGTTCCATGAAATTTATTTTAATTAATTAATCAGTGGAGGAAATGCTCTAGATGTATCCTGGCCATTCAATCCACAGATGTAACGTGATAATTTAAAGTAATAATTCACACCCAAGTATCATCAAATATTTTTTTACACGCTAATCAATTGCCCTGCGTGTTATTTTTACAGACTTTGCTTATCCCAGGCCACAGTTAAGTATTTTGTAGTTTTGAAATACCCAATACTGAGGGGCAAAATATTTGAAAGCAGTAAAAATAGAGAAACAGATGAACTTTATCTCTGTTAATAGATGTGATTTTGTAAATATGTGACCATTAATCCAACCAAGTGTGTCAAGAGGGTTTGTGTATCTTAACAGCTGACATCCATTCACAACTAATCCATCACCTGCCTGCTGTCTGCTAGGAATACACCCATTGGGAGAGCAGGGAACCAAATAATGTTGGTATGGAACTTGTTCTCTGAACAATATAAACAAAATTGTTAGCTTATTGCAACCATCACTGTTATTAATATGGATTGATTTTCTTTCAGCTGTTCTGTTCCTAGCTATCCATATGAAAAATAAAACCATGCTACTGACATATTTTGACATGACATATTTTGAAGTCATACTGGTACCCAGTAGGACTGATGATATTTTAAATAATCTGGCAAAGGGGGTATAGGGACATACTGGGTAATCCATTGCAGGTCTATAATCATGTTAAGAACCCTTTCTATAGAGTAATACATGATGCTATATTGATGTCAGTAGAGAGTAATACATGATGCTGTGTTGATATGTTAGTAGAGATTAATACATAACATTGCATTGGTATCAACTAGTAGAGAATAACACATGATGATGGGTTGTTACGTCAGTAGAGAGTAATACATGGTGCTAAGTTGGTATCTGTTAGCAAATACATAATGCTCTGCTCGTATCAGTTATTAGAGCACAATACACAATGTTGGGTTAGCATCAGTTAGTAAAGAGTAATATATGGTGATGTGTTTGTATCGGCTATTAGAAAATAAGTCATGATGCTGTGATGGTATCAGCTATTAGAAAGTAATACATGATGCTGGGTTGGTATTAGCTATTAGAGAGTAATACATGGTGATGTGCTCATAGCAAAGAGTAATACACAATGCTCTGTTGATATCAGCTAGCAGAGAGTACTGTAATACATAATTCTGTGTAAATAACAGTTAGTAGAGATTACTATAGGATGCTGCATTGATATCAGCTATTAAAGTAATACTTGATGCTGTGCTGATGGTTGGCAGAGAGTAATATATAATGCTGTGATGATATCAGATAGTAGTGAGCAATACATGATGCTGTGTTGATATCAACTAGTACAGAATAAGACAAAGCTGCATTGCTATTACCTAGTAGAGAGCAATACATAATACAAAATTAATGTATGCAGTTTAGACTGTGCTAGCCAGAATTTTAGCCAATACTATGCAGTTGCATTGCCAAAGTAATAACAGAAAAACTTGCTATGTGACACCACTGCAAATAGCAAGTTGACAACATTATCTGACTATGTGATTGAACTAGTTTCTGGAGCTGGAATTTCAGAATGTGATATAACGAATTAATGAGGTAAGCCTTACCCCCAAACACAACGAGTGCATGAGAAAATGTGGGGTACTCTGTCTTTCGGACGTCGTCTCCTTTATCAGATGTCCCAATGAGAAGGTCATAACCATCAGGAAATCTGCTACCAGCCACAACCTTCAAAATATAAAACAAAGGCCTTAAAATGATGGTAATAATGTTATAGTACAATTACAAGAATTATTTCAAAACTAGCAAGTATTCTTAACAAAATTAATTTTAATATAGAAATTCTTTCTGGTAAATAATTTTTTGATACAATATAATTATCATACTAATAATAGCTTTGGCCACTAGTATTGCTTGAACAATTGACTTAATAATGTAAATAGAGGACAAGCGCATTAACAAATGTGTAAGATATCAAGGGTGATCACAGACTGCCACCCTTTCTCGGAAGGAGGAAGAAAGGGACCTTATGGTTTCCTGTTCAGCTCAGCCTCACCTTTTGGGGTGGGCCTTACCATTGGCATCTGTAACAGCAACTGTGTGAACTAGTTAAACCTTGCTCCTCCTGAAAATACAATGCTTGAGCCCTACACCACGAAGCAACATAAGCAGCAAGGCAAAAATAGGGCTTCATTAGGGTCAAAATTCTCACCCAATACCAGTTTCACACACATATGGATAAAAATTCCCTAACTGAAGGAATAGTAAAGGTTGAGTTGAGAGGGGAAAAATAAAATATGCACCACACCTAAAAAATCTGTAAATAGAAGAAACAAAATGTTGGCAAGAAACACCATACCAACCCCTCAAGTGGTCTTACAAAAAAATCTTGAAAAAGTGAATCAAACTCCATCCCCAGAAGAAAGTTCAAGGTGGAAGCCCAGTTGCAATAGGCATGAACTCAGCATGTGCCATGCAAACCCAGCATAATATAGAAACAGCTAACACCACATGTAGTTAAAGCAAACAGAAATCTCACAAAATCCTTGAAACCCGAAAAAAGTGAAACCCAAAGCAAGAGTAGCCACGTAAAGCAAAAACGTGAAATGAGGCCAACATGCATGAAAATGGAAGCTGAGCACCAAGGCATGGGCCTGGAATAAACTCCCAAGCACAATCAAGAGAGTTGTACAACTTGAAAGGAAATAAACAATGCTGAAAGCAATACTAAACAATTTCATGAAAGTTATTTCTTGGGCTGTCATCCTTTGTCAAACAATGACAGGGAAGGAAACTGAAACACAACCTGAGCAGATTGCTTAAGTCAGTAGCACATCCCACTATGAAGCAAACACAAATAGCATGGAAACACTATGGAGACAATTTTCTTAAGTAAAGTCCAGACAAATAAAACCCTCAAATTAACTGTCCAGTGCAGAGTATTAGCAAGCTGATAAGTGAACTTCAGGACTAAAAGTGAGGATAGCCGACTCCTTCAACCATGTGTGATATGACAAGGCTTTATCATACTTATATTAATATATTTTTGTAAGCTATTAATACCATTTGTATTTATATAAAAAATATTGCTACTGCCATACTCTTGTGGGAAAAAATTTGTGGATTTTAACAAAACAAAATTCTATATCCAATGAACATTTCATAATAAAGATTTTACTGCATTTAAAGATACTGAAAACCTAGGAAGGGAATTACTGTGTATATATATATATATTTATTACAATACCTCTGAAAGTGATTCTGCAACTCTGACAGTGTATCCCCAGTAATAGCCTGCTGTCAGTCTAGGCTCATCAGGCGACACAACCACGCCATATGGTTTACGCATTACTTGAGCTTCAGGCGGCATCTTCACAGTAACTCTCAGGCCAGGTTCCAGCTTTTGTTGAATTTCAACATCCACACCAAGACCAACATCCACATATGACTCACACTTGCTGCCCTTCTCCAAAACTACTCCTTCTCTGAAATATGTTTTTATTAAAAGGCAGTGGATTTCATAAAACTTTCTATTAATTATTACCCAAAAGTATACATTTATGTAATGAACTTATTCAGACTAAGAACATTATTAATTAATAGAAAACACTGTGCCAGAATGGCTATATAGCAATGAATATCATGAATTACTCTTAAAAATTTAACTCCTGACCATCTCATAATACAAACAATACAAGAAAATCCACAGGAGCCGTAACGAGGATGCAAACCTATGTGCTGGGTATTCCCAGATGCACACTCTAAACAACGACACCACGACAAACAAAATGTAATATTTTTAAAAATACAGCTATCCTTCTATGAATCTATCTATACAGTATGTCTGTCTGTGTCTATATCTATCTAAATCTATCTATATCTCTCTCTGAACTGAGGTGAAAATGGAGTGGGTTTAGAGGCGGTGAGAGCTAGTCATTAGAGGCGGTGGGAGCTGGTCTAAGAGAGTGGGGTCAGTGGTTATGGGTGATTTTGATGGGCATGCAGTGAAGGTGGAGGGAGGGGAGAGAATTATCAGGAGGAAGTGCCAAACTTTATCAATCAGTAATGATGGGGGAGGGGATGGAGGATTTACATTTATTTAAGCCTAAAAGATCTTAACTAAATAGTAAACAATAGATAATGTTCAAAGTAGACTCAATCAGGTTATATTGAGGTTATCTTGAGATGATTTCAGGGCTTAGTGTCCCCGCGGAATGGTCCTCGACCAGGCCTCCGTTTTGTTACACCCCCTTCCAGCTGTCTAACTCCCAGGTATCTATTTACTGCTAGGGAACAGGGGCTTCAGGTTGAAAGAAACTCTGCCCATTTGTTTCCGCCTCCACTGGGGATCGAACCCGGAACCTCAGGACTACGAATCCGAAGCGCTGTCCACTCAGCTGTTGGGCCCCCTTGACGGGCCCCCATATGTTAGGGGCACATAAACTATTCTTCCAAAAAACACTTTAACCCTAATACTGTACATTGATTCAATACACAAAATAGTAAATTACCTGTATTCACACCACTGATGAGAGAGTAAATGATGAGGAGAGTTAAGAGCATTAAGTACACCAACCATCCTCAAATAAGAATGGAATGGAAATAAATATTTCCGGAGGTACTGTGGACACTCTTGATATTCCAATAACATCCGCATCATTTCTGGACACAAAAAAATAAAACAAATATGAAAACTAAGGTGTAATTAGTATACCAAGAGATAATTCTATAAGCATAATGGGCTCGAGGCTTTTCAACACCCCTCCCTCTAAATGTAATGGCTGCCTAGGTCAAACTGGGAGCTGCAAGCACCATTAGCCTGAGTGATCAGACCCTCAACCTCCAAAGAAAGGTGTTTAAGAATCATGACTACATCATACACTACTTAAAAAAGTAATAACATCAACAAATTTGTATTTTCTGCGATTATTTTACCACTCCTAATGCATGCATCTCATCAAGATTGCAGCCTCCCTTCCATGTGTAAATACAGTTTAAAATAATTTTAAAATTCTAAAAGAAGTTGATAACACCCCTCTTGTCTCGGTTAACCCAAAAGCTGGATTGATAAAACATATCGTTTAATTTCGTAATCACGGTGCATTCGATTATTACATGCCAAGAAACTTTTTAATCAATATTTATACTCTTACTATTAACTTTCAAAATACATGTCAAATTTTTCATTAGATTATGCGCACAAAATATAAATTTGTGAATTTTGCACAGTGTACAACCTATTCGTGCACTGCCAGGAAGATTTTAAATTGCAATGTTTTTATAATTAGCTCTGTGGACTAATAAGAATTTTCTTGTTTTTTATCTATACTGTTCTATGGAATGGAATGGTTTATACTGTACATGCATATGAAGTGGTTTTGGGTGAGATACAGCTCTGCTTGGATCCAGAGGTAACAAAAAATGCCACTAGTATTGTTCTGGAACTGATCTGTTACATCAACATTACCTATATTTTCACATATTCATACAGCAAACATGTGCACAAGGTGAAACACGTTAACAATCAACTGTTGTATTTTCATAGCAGTCAAAATAATATTCAAAACGTGGCAAAAATACAACAAATAATGACAATCGCATTGTAAAAGATTTTTGTATATTCAAGCCTTTTAATTGAATATGAGTACTCAGTAACTTTTAGGATTTTTATGTTGCTAAGTATTCAATTTACTGAATTATGCTGACTCAAAATGTGTAGGGTTACATTCAGAGTACAGGTATTTTTAAAACTAAACAAACAAACTGTAAGTGCATTTATATAGTGTTTTTCAAACATTTTGTATCTCTTCTATTGCTTCAATGATGGAAATCTTCTAATCATTAATAATTTTCCAAAGAAAGTTTAAAGAGCTTTTTAACAAAGATTCATTGGACTGTCAACCTAGAGGATCGACAGCAGTTAAAAATTCTATGAACTCTTTCTTGACAACTTTCTTGGCAATCTTCCATCAGTCAAGTCATTAAAGTTGTAACAAATATTTGTATTAAACCTGTATGTTGTATATACCGTACTATACAGAACATACATACTAAATATATAAAAATAATGATTTCAAAGTATAAAGCCAAAGATGGAATGTGTGCAAGATTCATAGCAAGGTGAATCAAGGTGAATCCACCCTCACTGAATCAAAGTGGAAGAACTACAACATGTATTACACCACTGTACAGACCTTGCAGGAAGTAGATATTGAATTTTCATAGCCACATACATATCCAATTTGTATTCTGGCTCATGAATGTTACAAAATATACTTTACATGAAAATAAATAAATAAATCAACATTTTGTAAAAAGAAAATGGTGGTAAGATTATAAATTGGGATCTATGGCATGACCACAGTCAAATGAAAAGGATTTGTAATATATTGGAATTTATGGTATGGCTATATTTTAATGAAAAGGAGTTGTATCAAGCTGGAATTCACGGCATGACCATATACTAATAAAACAGTAGTTGTAACAAATATCAGAAAAATTAGTTGGTAATGTGGTTACTGAAAATCCTCATCAATTCAACATACCTAGACAATCTTTAGTATTACTGGAAGTAACAGAAGCAAATTTACGTTTCCGGCTACGGTCATCATATACCACAATCTCATCAATGGAATATATATTAGCAGCTCTTGCAATCTGGCCCACTACATACGTCCTAAGCTCATCCTTGATGCAAGTTTCTTCTAGGATAGATGCAGGCACAGCAATACTTATGGTGTAATTGCGAGGCTTGTTGGGGCTTGGTATTTCCTCAAAGCTGCCTTCCGAGAAATTATCCTTTTTTGGTTTATTAATAACACTCTTGTCTTGAAATTTTCCTTGTCTAGGAGAATTCCACTGTCTAAATCTAGATCCATCATCATTATGCCAATTTTGGTTTTGTTTGTTTCTTGTATAAAGGGTCTCACCACCTGCATAGTGGGTTTCACCACTCATCTTAGTCTTGAATGAATGTGCTTCATTATATTCTTCTGAATTGTCATTAGAGAACTTTCTATGTCTCTTAAAACTATCATTATCATGGGTTTCCCTGGCAGACATCTCTGGCAGCTGAAACACAGAAAATATATATTTACATGTGTTTAATAAGTTATCTATAAAAACATAAATTGCACTCATATAAAAGCACTCCATCATATTCAACTCTGAAAACTTCATATCATCTACTAAATCCCACTCCTACCGACATTCAGTTCATGAAGCCTAACCTTAATTAGGTAATGATATATATCCTAAAATGTAAAAAAAAAAAATGTGATTTACATAAATTCTTAAGGCTATGCATTTTTTTTTTAATTTTCGAGTTTTGTTCAGTGATGTAACACTGCAGCTAGCTGTCTGGGACACAGCCTTAGTATAGGTCTATAGTTTCAAGAATTTATACAGTATATAATTATTTGTAATTAATTACACATCAAGAAAGATCATAAATAATATTATTTTAAATTGGCCAACAGGTATGTCACAAAAGGCTTATTTTTTTTTACACTATGTATATTTGGCCTTACCACATCCCACATAACAAGCCACCAGACCAAGTTATAGACATTTAGCAGTCTGGTAACTAGACAATTCTGCGCCAGTTTCTAAAGTACCTAATTGACTTTGACTGTACTTTCATCTTTTTTTTTTTTTTTTGAGATATATACAAGAGTTGTTACATTCTTGTACAGCCACTAGTACGCGTAGCGTTTCGGGCAGGTCCCTGGAATACGATCCCCGCCGCGAAGAATCGTTGTTACAACCAAGTACTCATTTTACTGTCGAGTTAAACAGAGGCTACAGTTATGGATTTGCGCCCAGTAAATGATACGAACCCATGACAAAGCGCTCGCGGAACGCCAGGCGAGTGTCTTATCACTGCACCAACATGTTATAGTCACATTAAGCCAATGATCCTTTATATCACTAGTATCCAGTACTTATCACTAAGCAGTACAGCAGGCAACTAGAACGTGATCAATTGAACTAATGTAACATCTCAGCACTGAACCCTGCACTTGACTCAAGCACTGTGCAATACCGTACTTGCATACAGATTCATGGAAGCACTGCATTATGTGGCTACTGGACCAAGGCATGCTGCACGAGATAGGTTAATATATGATACAGGTGGATACATTATTACTATATTAGAGGAATGCTCAGACAGTTCTTGTTATATTACACTAACAAATAGTGTAGCAGGTGAGACAAATGTTGCAGCATGCTGTACCTGCTCCACGCCGCCTTGTTTACGCGGGCACGGGTCGAATCGTATATAGCCGTTTCGGATACCGTCGGTTCAGTACACAAACAACCCGTTCGTTCAATATTAGCCGTAAATTCCTAAACTGTTAAATTTTAAAATGTGGCTTGAAAAAATCAAGGCAAAAAGGGGAGGGGGGGGTACCATTGACAAGCCACCGGCTTCCTGTTCTCGTCGGCCACTAGTGTGTTAGTAGTGACCCTGAGGTAAATTTTATGTCGCACGTCGTTCTTCTCACCTCCTTCAAACACTTGTGTGTTCGTTTATACCTATGCTTTATATTTTACAATATAGTCTTATTTCATAGTTTAATCAAATAATTTTCCCCAGTGTGTGTGTGTTGTTCCGCTCGACCTGAGGAATATATATTAGCGTGGTAGTCTGCGGGGACGGTCAGCTGTTGAGGGTAAACAAACATGGCCAGCCTCAGCCCTGATGACTTTGGCAGACTCCAGGTACAAATTATTAGTCATCACTTTTGGCTCACTTTTTCATATTTATATCGGCAGATGCAGCTTGTATTTTAATATGTGTGCTTAGTTTGGAATCCTCTCAGACTTCGTTTTAGTGCATATAATAAAGCGACTTTTTCGATGCGTAATTGACTGGATGACTTTTATAGTGGTTACTATGGTAGTTCTTAATTTTTCTACATTATATAGTTGCATACCTTGAACTATTTAGTTCACATTTGATCATTGTTGTTGTTATGTCAGATTATAAGAATTCCAAGTGAACATTCTTAAGTGGATCACTTCCTGCATTTTTTGGCTTGCCAATTATGCAAGATGGAATTCAGTACAGTTTTTTCTTCTTCACATTTAATTTGTTTTCGTTATTGGATAAGATCTTAAGGCCTTCCACCCACTCCAACCTTAGCCAAATATTGCTGGATATGTTGGCTTGTGTATATAATGTTTTAGTGTACTGTAATTATTGATTGTTTTAAAAATGCATTTATTTGATTAGTTCATTTACTTAACCTCCAAGTTCTTTTTCCTTATAGGCCTAAAGCTCATAATTAGGATAATTTCTTATGATTAGACTTGAGAGGGCCTATTTTGTGAGTGACCTTGAAACTGATTTCAGATGCCATAAAATTTTAAGAATATTACATGATCAATGTGAGAATATTACATGATCACTATGAGAATATTACATGATCAATGTGAGAATGTAACCTGATCAATGTCAGAATATAACCTGATCAACACGAAGATATAACCTAAGTTGCCTTGTTGTTAAATGATGGATGGTTCCCAAAGAAGTGGAATACTACTCTGATTATTTCTTCTTGTTCTTATGTTTTGATAAGGTCAGTGATATTAGGACTATCTGCCTCAGCACATGCAGATCATGTATAAAAAGTACTGTATTCACAAAGCTTTTGACATGAGTTTATAGGGATAGACAATTTTTCTTCCATTGTTGGGGGCAAAGAGATTATGTGCTTTGTGCCACCAGTTGGACCTGCATTCTGCACACTATTACCTAATCCAGAATAATTTCACTTTTTATTTCAACAATGTTGTAGGCTGAGTTGCATACAAAACTAGTTGTGGCCCAGTGAAGAGGATTTCATCCTTCAATCTTCTGACATCCTTATTTTTAACTGTCTTCTATACAGTACTTCCATGCTAAGGTGTGCCTCAGTTCTCTGGATTTTGCTATGTAGTTTAGCACAAGGTCTTGAGTTATGCACTTTTATTTGTTATCTAACTGCTTTCAGTCGTGTGTGTGCGAGATAGCAATTGCTTATTACTAATATAAGTGGAGATGTAATTTGACTTTTATATAGTTAGAGCTGTGACAGACAAATATTCTACACGAGCAAGAATTCATAAAAGTATATTTGATTTCAGACCCAGCTCTTAGAATTACGAGAAAAAAATTACAGCTTGGAGGACAGTCTACGCAAACACAAAAAGGGTTGGTTTTGTAGAAATTGTTTAAAATTCACTGACTGATCTCTGGTATCTTTCTTAGCCTATTGATAAAATTTTTAGTATTGAGTAGAATGAAATATATTCCGACAGTGTTGTGGGTTAAATAGTTTTGTGATATTGTGTTTTTACATAAGTAGTGTTTAGTGCTGTACATTTTACTGTTTCATTGTGGTTCTTTAAGAACTGACAGACACGAAGACAAGGCTACAGAGCTTGGAAGAAGAAAATGGCCGCTACCAGACCTTGATTAGGACATCAAAAAAGGCATCAGAGGTTGAGCTGTTAGTTCGTGATAATGGTTATCTTCGCAATAAATTAAGAGACCAAGAAGAAGACTTCAGACTTCAAAATAATACACTTTTACAAGAGCTGTCACGAGTGAGTAATATAAATCAATTCATCTTGCTATACAGTACAGTATATAAATTTGTATTGTAGTTTCTAATTACAGTGGCTCATTACACTGTCTCTTAAGTGGTTTTGATTTTTTTTAATGTGCTCACTAGTTTCATAATTTTTTCTTTACACTTGCATCTTTAATTTTTGTTTTCAAACAAATATGATTAGGGTATATGATGTATATGATATAGTATTTGATGATCTCTTTGATATATGTATTGTTTAGTAATCACTAAGGGGATTTTTTTGCTTAATAAATGAGAAATTTTAATATTTAGTTTTATGCCCCAAAATATTAAAAACTTATTTTTATTAGATATATTTTTAAGATATATTTTATAATATTTTTTATTATAATATTTTTTATTAATATTTTTAAGATATATTTTCTCATCTTTTCTCATATTTTTTATCTGCCGAGTTGCATGAAACTTATACACCTTACAGAACGTAAGCCTGTCTGTAAGGGTGCAAATTTTGGAGGAAATTGGTTGATGTCAACTTCAAACTCGGGTGGCAGAATCTTTAACTTTTTTATTGTCAAGAAATATAAAATTGACATTCCTCTTTCATTTTTTTTTCAATTTACATGAAATTTACACCTTATATGTAGAGTTTACGTCTCTACAATCTCTATAAACACTTTATTCCTAAGTTCATTTATTTATTTTATTAATATTTGTAAACATGAAATATTGGCATATATTTTTGGGGAACTTTGACTAGTATTAGTAAAACTAAACATATTTTTGATAATCCCCCTTATACAAATCCTTTATTATATGCTAATGTGATAGATGAGTGTCATAGAAATGATTTCATTTGAAACTTGTGGTTGTAGAGAATTATTGAAAATGTGTAAAATACGTTGGGAAAAAAAACTCCCTTTCTATTTAGGGTGCTATACTGAAACGTAGAACAGTTGCAGCCCTTTTTATATACAACTACTGTAGTAATAATAATAATAATAATAATGATAATAATAATAATAATAATAATAATAATAATAATAATAATACAATAATAATGTCTACAAATTTGCTTTAAAATTTGATTAAAGATGCAAGTTTTTAACATGTTTTGTATCTTTATATGTAAAATTGTTTGGCAATCATGTATAATCTTAAATGTGACTTTATCAGTTGGTTGGAGAAAATGAGCGATATGAAAGGCAAGTGGAAGTGCTGTGTGGTGACCGGAGTGGCAACCAGGCAGCCGATGGCGATCATGGCTCGACTGATGACTCAAAGGAAGTAAGGCAACTGTAATTTTTATAAATACATATTCATTTAATTAAGGAAAAAAATATTCTAATTTCTTTGTATGTTTATGTGTGGTTTGTATGTATATATTTATATAAATATGACAAAGTCTGACCACAAAGGAAAATAAGATAGGAAATTCCTTAAGGACATTTGTTTTAATCAATGCATCTTCAGAAGAATGAACTTTACAAGTTCAAATTTGAAAGTGGTGGTGAAATTTCTTTAGAAAGTTTGATAATACTTCTAGCCACTTAGAAATTTTCTTTCAATCTTTTCCAACAGATCGTCAATTTAAGTCATTTTGTCCATTTTATAATACCTCCTCTTACTCCTACATATTTTAGCTACTCTTGCTGGCAGATGATTTTTCTACTAGCAAATACAGTAATTAAATAGACAAAAAATTAGCACAAAAATCCTGGAGTTAACATCGGTAGTACAGAGGAAGAGATCACTTGATGTGGAGATGTCCAGTGTCTGTAGGATTGGAATACCAACAAAAATTAGTATATGTACTGTGTAATGTGCTATTTATACTAATGTAAGTTTAGTAAAACTTTGCAGCTATTAGTGAAGAAATATGTTCAGCTGAATTATTATTATACAGCATGATGTTGATCTGCAATTCATGGAAAAATGCTGTCCCGTACTTGGAAAAAGCAAGCTGATAAGCAAATTTGTACATTTTTGAAAGGTTTTTATTACAAGCAGATCCAGATTTTAGAGGTCCCACTATATTTACAGTATAGATTCAGAATGAATTTGTGAGTTTGTAAATTTGAGTTTGTTTTGCTCATGCGTATTTCCTTTAGGTTTTACGTCTCCGCGGAGAGCTCACAGCAATGGAGAAGAAGTTGTATGAGACGGAGAAGCATGCAGAAGTAGAATGTCATGCCCTAAAAGAAAAGATGTCTTCCTTAAACTTGCATATCACACAGTTGACCAATATTCTGAAGACACATTCCATACCTGTGTAAGTTGGGCTTGAGAACCAGTATTAATTGTGCAGCTTTTAACCATCACATGATTATTTTGTTCTGTCATGGAATACTGTATCATAAAGCATAGTTAAAATTTCATGTTATCAATTTTCTATACTTTAGCTATTTTAATACAGTACAGTATTTAAATGTTTGTAATTTAGTAGAGATGTATTGAAAACCGAAAGTATTTTATACGTTCTAGATTTAAACAAAATTAAACATTGACCAGAAATTTAAATATTTATTGCAAAATAAGACTTTTTATATTTAAGTGACGAGGGTGAGATCAGTTTAGCTCAAGGTGGAGGAGTGATCTTCAAGAAACTGACACTTCAAGATGACGATGGTCTTGAGACACACTTGGAGGGACCTAGTGGTAATTATATATTTTTGTTTGAAAACCATTCTCTTAATATTTAGTAATGAATATTCTCCAATTATAAGATACTTTGTGGTTGCACAGTAGAGTATACCATACATGGATCCTGTTACTGACTTGGTTATTTGGTGTTCTTCTACCTTATTCGTGAACTGCACTCTCATTCCTCATCTTTAAAACTGTTCTCTCCTCCCTCGTCTTGAGGCATCATCATTTGCCTAATAAATGCTTGCCCTACCTTTGTGATCCCCAAGGATTCTTATACTGTAATATAGCTCATTTTATATGTTTTAGTCATCCATGGTAGTTCATAATTTTACTCTTGCAATCAAATTCCTGGTACAGTGAAAATTAACAATAAAATAAATTAGGTAAAGCAGTGGAGCAATAAACATTAAGGTAAAGGCTTTAGAGGTGAATACATAAGTTCACCATTGATTAAGTGGGAAGAGTTGTAGAACAAATTTTCAATGAAAAATGTGGCAAATATTAATTGAAAGTAAATTGAGTCATGTTGAAGGTAATTGATATACAAAAATTTTAATTATGTAGTTGGGACAAACATGGTGGTATAAGCTTTAAAATTTATGAATATTTAAAGTATTTTGTGTTTTTAGAGACACTTCAACACTATCAAGAGAGAACTAGCCAGTTACAGTGTGAGGTGGAACGAGCATTTGACCAGCTCAAGGGGGAAAAGGAATTGGTATTGAATTTGACTTCAGAGAAGGTCAAATTACAACAGGACCTAAAGATTGCTGATGAGAGGTTAGTTTTTTTAATTATACTCAGTTACTCCATATACTAGTGACCAAATATGCATTACACTGTAGTTTTATAAATGTGCCTAATGGCTTTGCAGTTTTGATTGCTTGTTAGTGAAGCACATTATTAGGTATGGGCTTTAATATTGATGCTATATATTTATGTAGGGTGAAGCAATATATATTTATATACTGTATATTCAGTGATTTCACAGTTACACTGTGTGCAAGTTTTAAGTTGAGTCCAATGTACAAGTTTATTCTTGTATCTGATTTATATATAATTAATATATATTTCCTTTTGAACCACTGTACTTAAGGCAAAACAAGTACTGTAGCTTATGTTTTAAAGAGATTGAGGATGGGGTTTTAATTTTGTAATTTTACAGTAATAGAGCAAACCCATGATCCAAAAATTATAGTACTTAAAGCAACCATTGATTGAACATATAAAAATGGAACTTCACCTTCCTCTTTCCCCCCCATCCCCTCACCAAAAAAAAAGTTACTAGTTGTCTTACTCCGTTACCTCCCTTCCTACCATCCTCCCACCCAGTCTCTCTCCTGACACCCAACAATCCACGCCCTCTCCCCCTCAATCATTCGTGGGTGGCCTTTTTCATGTAGAATAATGACCGAGATTGAGGCTGGTTGCTTGACGCGACTGCCTAACAGACTCCATGCCTTACTGAGGTTGTAGAACATATTGAGAATGCCTGCCTGCCTATGCCTGCTATACAACAGCAATGGCAGGGGAAGGTAAGTAATTGTCAGAAGAAAGCACCAATCCATTATGAGTATAGCACTTGGAAGGGATGATGATGATGATGATTTAGGATGGAATGAAGGAAAAATGGTGCCCATAGGTGAAGGAATAAATATAAGAATTGTGTAGCCAACGGATTTAGAAGGCAGACGTCAAGGAAAGCCACAAAACAACTAGTGTGCTACTGACACTAACTGTGCCAACACTTGGATGTGAAATTACCTTTGAGTGTAAAGAGGATTAGCTCTCTTATGAGCATGATCACAGTACTGCTGACTGATTAGCACAAAGTGTACTCTTAAGTACTATTATTTTTGAATAATAGGTTGTAATGAAATTGTGCTGCTAGTTGTACAAGTATTTAAGATTATTCATACATCAACCATTTAATGACTACATTTGTAGTAATTTTTAACCATTGGTTTTAGACTGTAATGTATGTTTAAATCTATAAAGCCTTGTTCCTACTGAGACCTCATCATTGAGGGAGTCAGCCACATGACTAGTATATCACTAGGAAACCCTGCTTCAATAGGTTAGCACAGGCAGTGGCCCAAGCTGCGCAGAGTAGTGAGCACGACCAGAAGCAGCAGCAGGAGGCTGAGAAAAAACTGAGGGAAATGGAAGAACGATTAAGGTAAGTCTTCACGCTTATGCCTTGGTTTTGTAGGAATTCTAGGAGCTTCCCAGCGCAATTTAAATGTGATCACCGTGTGCCAAGTTAAAAATAGGTTTACCTTCTATTATCTAAATAGGATTGTAGAGCCAAATATATTTTGCAGTGTATCTGTTATGTTCTGAAAGCAAAAATTATCTTAATATTTGTACAATATGAATTTTGACCTTAGAGTACATTAAACCATAGGTGTCGATGAATAGATTTGTATATTATAATTTGATAGCTCAAGTATATTTGCTGAATACCTATGTAATGCTCATAATTGTGTGGGGAACCGAATAATAGCAGGGTTTACTGTATATACCTGATGTTGGAACCATGAACTAGTCTTAGATGGAGATTTGAGCTTTTACTGTCCTGCAGTTTACCTTTTACTACAGAGACAGACTTTTTTATGTACTCCATCCAAGACCTTGATAGTGTGCATTAAATACACTAGTATTACTAGGACAAAAACAAAGCAGTTTCACTTGCATTATTTATATGGTCAGCTGGTAAGTTATGCATAGCTACTAGTTTAGCAAATGCAGTTGTGTATTTCAGCTGTAGAAATGGTTCCTCTTGGATTCTCTTTGATGGAGTTTTGTACAGTATTACTGAATCATGAATGAACCTTGAGGGACTCATGAGTCTCTCAAGACTTGCCTTTTATTATTTTATGTGTTGTTGTAAAGTGCACTCATCTACTCTGACACCTTTCAGCTTATTTTATTTGAACTGCTGAGCTAATTTGATCAGATAAGGCTTGTTTGTTGTAATAGCAAATTTCATTAAAATAGTTATATATATGTAATTAGTGTTATGCTAAGCAATTTACATCATTTGAGATCTTTCATCAACAAATAAAAATAGGACATGGCTGCTACAACAGCTAAGATTCAAAATGCTGCCAGATCATTTATTTGGCAAGTTTTTTTTATCAAAAAGGATTTTCTTTGTGAAACTTTTGAATATAATAGAATATTTTTGTGATTGCTCCAGGTGAGTGATTTATGTTTATTGCTTGTTCTTAATACTACATGTGTTTGTCATTTATTTTCTCATACATTTTGTTCAAGTTTCACAAAGTTTATAATATCCTCATTTGTAACATTGTTTGCAAATTTTGTTCAATGTTTTTGTGGTTCATTACCTTGCATATACAGTGCTGAAGTTATTATAGTTGCAAATAACATTGTCATTTCTTTAATTGTAGGACAGAGCTGGACGTAATGCAGACATCTCTTGAAGAGACTTATAATGACCTGGTGCATGCCAAGTCCAGCCTCAGTGAGAAGACTGCACACTGTGAAACTCTTTTAAAGTCAGTGGAAGAACTGAAACAAAAGCTGGAAGCTTCAGAGAAGATGGTACAAGAGAATCAGAATCTTCTTACGAAAAAAGAACAGAAACTTGAAGGTATTAGTTGAGAGTACAGTAATTTTAACTAACCTCTAAGAAATGTATGGCATTAAGCACACCTTACTGAGCTGTAAGGTGTGGGTTAATATTTAAAGGTATTTGTCTCAAGTTAAATACTGAACATTTATTGTGCTTTTAATATTGCTCTACTTCTGTTATTGTATATTTGCCTTTTTATATACAGTAGTTACTTCCTTGGCTAATGCTGCACCCATATGGAGTCATGCTCTGCAAAGTTAATAATTTATAGTGACATCTCAGTTTGAAAATAAATGGTAAGTTATTATTTGATGGTTAATCCTGAGATTTTAATTACAGTATATGTATTATGTGACTGGTGACCAGATAATCCATAAATATTCTGGATATACAAACCTTAACTAAATCAGATATAATCTCTCCTTTATGCAAACAATCTTGTAATTATCTAATCACCCATCTTAAAATCCTGAGATTATCCATTCTGGAGACCAATCAGTCATCTTGGAGATCAGTATAAGGCTGGTGAGGCTTACCCTGGTGGCCATAGGTCTGGCGGTGTCATTCAGTAGCCCAGCTGAAGCTCTCAGTAACCCTGATTTCTGCATTGAGAGTAGTGAAGTTTGGTAGACAAAACTGATTAAATTTTGTCCAAATTACCTAAAGGTCTTGGTTAAAGTAGTCCAGATAAGTAAGCTCTTAGAGTATTTATTAGGATGCCTGTAAAGACCTGGAATAAGTTAAAACTGCTCATAAACATTCAAGGTTATTAAATTTAATAATCTCCAGTAATTGGCTGATAGGCTTATAATTCCAAGATTAGCCTTATGCTTATAACACAGGTCGGTATTGGCTCTACTCTGTCCTTTACCCTGTTCGTGAATATGCTTACTGAAACTTAACCGAATTCCAAAGGACCCCAGAGTACACTCTATAGCCGTGTCCCACCCCACGTGGTCTTAGTCGTTCGATCGTCTAAGCTTCTACAGCCACGTGACGTCGTACTAGGTTTTCTAGCAAACTCAAGGGATCCCTTTACGCTGCCACCACCAGACCATTAACCAGAAGCATCAATTAATTGGGGCCTGGACTGATTAATCGATCATTAAAACCTTGGGGCTTGATCCCCATATTAATTGGAAAAGGGGGAAAGAATCTACGTTAAGTGTGGGAATTATAGCAAACAAAGGGATAAATGAACTCGTAAACTTTGTTAGGCTTGCGGCCCAAATAAAAACTCAGACTCGTGGAGACTACGTGACAAGGACATGAGAAACCTGAAATGGAATTAATAAAATACAAATAACAAGCTAATTATTTATTAATGCAAGTCTAAACAACAGCTAAAGGAAATATCACTCCCTATTCCTTAACACTCCCTATCGAGGCATGAGATGAACTATTTCCCTATACAAAACTATAGCAAACTATACCTTTTAATATGACCAGCTGATGTTAGGCTGATCTCTTTAGAAAGGCGGGTTGATGACCTCCAGTTGTTGACCAAGACCACACTGAAACTACCTTCCTCACTGATGCCAGAGGGGTATTTCTATGCCAGGTTACTAGTTTACTAGCAGGGTTTAACAACTAATCTCTGTTGCACTGAACAACCCAGATGGTTGAACTCTTTTTAAACTGAAGGTAATTGCACAGGCATCTTAGGGTAAAGCTAATTCCAATTACAATATGGCTATTTGACCTTTGAGAATACTAACTGTGGAAGGCTTTGGTGACCCTTGACCCAGGGTTGCCAAAACCAATTCGCGTCAAAGACTAGTCCTAACTAGTGACGTCACTGATGGTGACTTACTCAGTATTCCAACAATTGAGAATACTCTTGATACTTTAACAGGAATACTATTGAATACAATTTCAATGAAGACTTGAATTTCTCTAAGTTACTGAATTCTGTAAAATAATTCATTATACGTTGCTTAAGACAAAGGCGCCGGCCATTTTGTAATCTTGCCCACTAATCCCAGGAGAGAGATCCCATGCTCCCCGTGTCAGGTTAACTACCGCCTGACTCCAATTTTTGTACAAGGGCGTATACCACTGCCTCCTCTACAATTACTTATTTTAAAACAGCTTCAGTTGTTACATGCTATTGGATATAGATTGTTTGCTGAAGGAGCTTTTTCTTGTATAGTTCTTTGATTATGTAAACCAGTTGACATGTCTGCTAATAAACAAGAATCTTCAGAATTTTAAATCAAAATTAAAGGCATATCTTTTTTTTTTTTTTTTTTTTTATATATATACAAGAGTTCTTACATTTTGTACAGCCACTAGTATGCGTAGCATTTCGGGCAAGTCCTTAATTCTGTGTTCCCTGAAATACGACCCCTGTGAAGAATCGTTTTTTCAACCAAGTACCCATTTTACTGTTGAGTTAAAGAGAGGTTACAGTTAAGGATTTGCGCCCAGTAAATCCTCCCCAGCCAGGATACGAACCCAGGACAAAGCACTCGCCGAACACCAGGCGAGCGTCTTACCACTACGCCACGGAGACTGCTTTTTTAGAGCTTATGATGCTAATGCTAATATTGTTACTGTATATTCTAAATTGTATATTTTTGTCTTTTAAAGTTACTGTAAGATACTCAAATATTTTGTGAATTTTTTCAAAAGTACAACTGCTCAGGAAACAATAAAATCCTGAATTATTATTATTTATACTGTAGTGGCATACAAGCAACAAATGTACAGGTATTGCCATCAGTTTAATTCCAAAAATGGCTATACAGTACAGTGTTATATTTTCATAGACAGAAATATATATTACAAATTACAATTTTGATATATAATTTTTTTCAGACATACAGAAGAACGTGCTGCAACTGACAAGTGAAATTACACACTTGTTAGAGCAGAAAAAAACATTTGAAAGAGAGAGAGGAGAGCTTCAACAAGAAATTGCTGACCTGAATGTAAAATTAGATTCACAACAAGCCCAACTTATTGAGCAAACGAAGGTAATATTATATATTTGTAATGCAAGTGGTACACAACACCACAATATAGACTGCAAATTGGGTTACTAATAGACATCATTTTCAACACTGAATGTTCATTCACCAATATCTAATGATTAAATATTTATATTTACCATGAATTTTTGCTCATTTTCTATAGAAGTACATTTTTAAAGTTTTCTCCTAGAGGCTACCAGCTATTTTTATTATCAAATACTTAAAAACCATTATTTTACATTTCTCTAAATTGCATTTTTACATTTTTTCTGAATTTCCCTTTTTTCCAGGATCAATGTGAAATTTAAAAAGGGCCATAGAAACTAAATTAAACACCTGATCCATGGTGTGATAGTAATGTTAAATATGAATTTAAACCTAACTGAATTGGCAGTAAATAGTAAAACATAAGATTATGCTAAAAATGAGATAGAGGGGTTATGGAAGTCATGCAAGTACAATTGTTGTTATCAAATGTAATTCATGAGGCGCACTGTCTACCTGCACTCATGAAATGATGGGGCGGTACTGTCATTTATCTGTTATGTTATATAGTGTGAATTATGTAACAAATGTCCAAGTGATATTATAAAGATTTAATACTTATGATATTCTTTTACTATATTATTATATTCATCATTTTTACTGTGCTGATACCTCCCCACCAGCCCCATCAACCAGGTATCCCCACCATACAAAATTGGAAAACAGGATAATATAATGAATGAAAAAATGAATATATTATACAAGATGAGTAGGAAAATTTTTCTTTGACTGTAATGCATCAGTCATTTAATATTCACTTTCCATTGTTTAGTTGGCCGAGAGTCGACGGAATATCATTGAGGAGATGAAGGTTCACATGGAGGATGAGATACAGCGACATAAACAGGAAGTGGAAGATATATCCGTCCGCCATGGAGAAGAGATTGCAGTTTGTTCTACTGAGAACCAGCAACTGAAAGTAGGTACCACATATCTTAACCCCTGGGCTGCACCCCTGTTTATATGATGCAACACCCTGGTGCATGGAAAATAAAACAAATTGAAAACAAGATTTTCCTTCTAATTTTGTTAAATGCATGTAGCTACTTGTGGCCCCATGTAGCTACTATGCTGATATAGTTTTAAATTATTATGTGCCATCAGTTGCAGAGTTTAGGTCTACCGAGGACCACGAGCTAGAACCTGGTCCCCCCTCTAAATAGGTGCAGAGTACAGGGGCATGTATGATAAAATATCAACGATAATAATAATAATAATAACAATAATAATAATAATAATAATAATAATTCATTGTGTTGGTATTTTCATACATGTTAGGCTTTTCTCAAGGTCCCCCCTTTCCCCTTAAGGTCAAATTACTGACCCCATGCAGGATGCAACCCCACAACAAGCTGACTAACTCCTGAGTACCTACTTACTGCTAGGTGAAAGGAAATGTGCCCAACCACTTCTGTCGTCCCCGGGATTCGAACCCGAAATTCTTGATTGTGCGTCATGAAACGAACCCGACTGTACTACCGGAACCCTATATCCCAATAAATGTCCGAATCTTAATCATGTCTGCTACCCACCAGGAAAAGATTGTTGTGTGTGGTGTGGGGGTCTGGGTAAGAATCAAAGCAAGGAGTACCACCTACCCCTACACCATAAATTAATTTAATAATTAAAGCTTAATTCTTCAGTTTCATAACAACTAAAGCTTTCCATGTTTATAAGTTTATTTCTTAATTAATGCAAATTTATTTCCAATTCAGAACCAACTTCAGGATGTTAACAAAAAAGTAGATGAAGTTATGAATCTCAAGCAAATTGTCATGTCTTTAGAACAAGAAAAGTACAAGATTGAGACTGAAAATCATAGGCTCTCAGAAGATCTAGTGGCTGCTCATAAATTGATTAAAGAAGAAATAGAAAGGGTAACGGTAGAGAAGATTCAGGAAATGGAGGACCTAAAATATAAATGGGAGGAGGAGAAGAAAGTAAGTAAAGTTGATCTACTAATAGATTAATATAGAAGGTATGGTGTTAATCATTTGAACACGGTAGAATGGTCAGTTGAGAGGTCATGCTGGGCTAGTGTGAATCCTGCCAAGAAGGCAGGCTGTATTCTTTCCAGTTCATTTTAAGCTAGTTTTAGACTATAAACATGTCTTGACTGGCTTGTCATAAAATCCAACTGGTTACAAAGTATGCGACCAGATGAGGGGGGGGGGGGACACCTTACCAATGCTCACTTGGTCTGTGGTGTCGAATCTAAGCCTATGAATGTGTTGACTCGTAATTGTTTCTGGTCCTTCCACTTTGAATGTGCAAGCTTGCATTTGGTGGGGACTTTGTTTGTTAGAAATATATTGAAGGCACATCTGTCATTGACTCTACAATTTTAGAGCTCTAATAATCTAGTGTGAGGTCAGGCTTTACTGGTAATCAGTTAATATATTACACCATCTAAAGAAACTCTTGATTATACATTGACAGCTGCCATATTTAATTTATTTGCTGATCTCTTGCATTTTTACTAAATTTTTTGTCCCTCTCTTTTTCTTGGAACTCCATCCTTATATTAAAGGAGAAGCTATACCAATACAGTATATAGAATCTTGACCAAACATTTCAGACGTGTTAAACTATTGAAGGAGCACATGATACATTTTTAATGAGCTGTACACTTTGGCCTGACAATCAAAGAGGTCAAGCAGTTTCCACTTATACATAAACAATAAAAAATGTAAGATACAAGTTGAAAATAAAAAATAACATATTGAAAAACTTAGTTGAAAGGATAAAGTGAAGGTGGAGAAAATGGAGTATTCCTTCAAGTAGAGTTTTAATGAGTAGCCAAAAGTATTAGTCATCACTGGAAGAGAAATGAAATGGTTACCCCACTTATTTCTTATGTAGTAGTGCTTATCTATCAATAATATACAGTATCTATAAATTAACTTGGTATCTTTGTATTTATAAATGATTGTCTCTTTAATGTGGCATTGCAAAATGCTCTGATTAGTTTGGTACTGTTCTTGTTTTTGATTAAAGAAAATTTTGGAGAATCAAGAGGTATGCTGAATTAAGCTTAGTAAATATGTTTTGACAACAAAATGAGAAATTCCACTTAGAACTATTCTGAATTTTCATATAAATAATGCAATCAGTGCCCGAGACAATTTTATTTTTTATTTTTTTAGGATTACCAGACACAGCTTGAAATCAGCACTATACAGCATCAAGAAGCAGAGGAAATGGTAGAGGTACTGAAACGAAAGGTGAGATCATTACAAATGAACATCATTAACTGAAGCAAAGATGTGAAATTACAGTACTGTTATAAAGATTTTATATAATTAAGATAAAAGTTAAATACATAGAAAATATATGCTTCCCATTGATCTATACAGACAGTGTATCATATGTTTTAATGACCAGGTCATAGATGGAGAAGAAGAACAGCGAATTCATGAGCGCAAAGGTATGACATTGCTGAAGGACTTGAAGAAGCAGCTGGCACTGGAGCGAAAGCGTGGTGATCGTCTTCAAGAGAAACTTAGCCAGTTACTGACTGACCCCTCCCAGCTAACAGCCATTACAAGTACGTTATATGGTGAAAGATGTTTCAGACTTTGATGCTTAATTTAATTTACAAGTACTGTACAGTATATGATTTTGTTAATTGGATACAGATAACAAGAGTGTTCAAATGAATTTGCACATCTAGTTTAATTTTTGCTTAAAGAAGTCCGATTGCACTACATTGGTTCACTGCCTGACCCTTGATAGACATTTAAAGTTGCTCGACATTGGGGTTCTCGAGGTCTGGTCCTTCATGCAGTTAACGTGTGGGGGGTGTATAACGTTCTTAAGGATGGGTTCTCTCTCTCTCCCACCCCATTTCCAGTGAGTGGATTGTCAACGATGTGTTCTTCCGTTGGAGTTTGCCAACTTGTCATGGGCGATATTCAGGCTTGGGGGGGGTTTTGGCATTCTAACAGGGCTCTGGCAGTCCAATACTGTACCTGTACTAGTATTTAGTCAATGTTCTTGGACCCAATCAATCTTTGGTTGCTTTCGACCATGTTTCCCAGCCTAGGTTTTCTTCATCATCTTAGTGCTTACAACTCCTCGTCCCTGCTTAGTTCCATTTTTGTTCTCTGAGGATAGTTTCAGGGATCCACTGGGGAGGGCTCCTTCCAGAAGCCCAGCATTGAATGTAATGAAACTCCTCTTTCTGGAGGAGCCTTGGTGACTCTGATTAGACTCTGACCCCATCCCTGCAGTTTCATTGGTTTGTTATTGGGTTGTTCATTAGCTCCAGAACTGACAGGTCAGTGGAGCTGGCTGGGGCTGGGCTGCTTTGTGATGGTAATCAGTACTTATGAAATTTCAAGCCATTTTGAGTGCATCCTGTGTTCTTTGTAAATCGCTTGAAGATTTGTTTGGCAGTTTCAAGGCTTTTTCTGTAAACCCTCCAGTTCTCTATAAGGTTTTGCTGAATTCTGGAGGATTTTTCCAGTGGAGTTGCATATTGTCACTCACTCCCAGTGCCTCTATGAGGGTGCCAGGTTCTGGCTCTGGAACAGAGTAGTACAAAGAAAACTTCCGCGACTAATGTGAACTTTTAGTATGGAGCCATAACAGTAACATAGCTTCAGGTAGCTACTGGGGCTCCTCCAGAGAGAGCCACTTTCATAACATTCAATGCTTTAACTAATTAGATAATTTGTCTCAAATAAAAAAAAACATTTTTCATTTGAGTCAACATTCTACTGTGAATTATTTTTGCCTAGGAGGCGGTAGTCATCATGCCAGGAATAAGGAGACATCCAGGGAGCATTTTTCTTGTAGCTACCTACCTACTTAACCATCTCAGTTCATCCTGAATAGAAAACAAAAATGTTTTCTATTCATCAAAATAAAAAACAAAAATGTTTTCTATTCATGGGTTCTTGATTAGGTTAGGTTCAGTTAATTTTTATACATCATTTTTGTGACACAACAACTTTAGAAGACATGCTGCTCGGGTAATGTGTCTTTATATACCGAGAACAAGATGGTATCACAAAACTGTCCCTTGTTTCACAACATTAGCTGAAGAAAAGAACTTTGCCCTGTTTAACAGCAGTGTTTTTAAACTAAATGCAATAAACAGGTATCTAGCAATAATAGAACAGACTATATATACAGTCGTTTAACTTTTTTGGAAAGTTTAAAGTTCAACAAATTAAAAAAACTTTATAAGCATAAATGAATAATGTACAGCCATCACATCACTGGCCACCCTGTGATGAATAATACTTGAGAATAGGTTCATTCACTAGAAAGCCAGTGAGCATTTAAAAGTTCTTTTCAAAAGTCAGGTATATTTGACAAATTATTACTGTAAGAGCATTTTAGATCGGTTTATTTACCATTATAAAAGTTTGTTTTTACTTTTTTCTCAGATTTGGCTCATATATATACTGTATATATATACATATATATATTGTACAAGAAAATGCATGTGAATTCATGAATGTAAACTCCTGTAAGATATTTTGCCACTGTGGCTTATGGTGGTACATGAACAGAAATGTTTTGATGTTGCAAAAAAGTGTGAAATTTTCATCAGAAATGTTTCTAGAAGAAAACTCATCTAACCAACCTAATTTACAGCCATGTCAGAAGTAGGCGATGATGTAAGCAGTGTGTCGTCTTGGTCTATGGTGTCGGGTGAGCCACGAGACTCTTCTACCCGAGAGAATAGTATCATCATTTCTCCACAAGTTAGTCTTCATTTACTTATAGACATCAGTCTGTAGTACAGTCTACTAATTTTATTTTCGATTTAACTAAGTTAATGATGTTACAAACTCCTGAAATAATTATGGTATTGACCAATATTTTCTTTATTTTTTATTTAACTTCTATCTTTTTAATGTTACTCACAAGAATGAACATTCAGTTTTTTAACATTTGTAGATTCTCCATTTAACTGTAGTCTTGATCTTGCGTTTGAAAGTCTCTCTTCTCCCATCTCAATATGACAGTATTTTTTGTTACCATATGTTGATGAGCACTTTAAATAAAAGGATGCTGATGTAAAGTAGTTTGAACAATTTAATAATATATATAATATAATTATTGTATTTTAGGGATCACCTCCTCCTGGTGTAGTTACTGAGGAAACTGCATCGTTAGTTAATCGTGTGACGGAACTTCAGCAGCAGAAATGGCAATTGGAAGAACAAATTACTCACCTGGAAGCCTCATCGGCTGCAATGGCTGACGACCTCCTAAAAAAATCGGCAATCATTCAACACTACTACATGGAACAGAAGACTCATGGTATTAATGTTTATACTGTGTTATTAAATTCACAAATGAATTCACAAATTTGTTGCCTGAATTACATTTTGTGTTGGCCTAAAAACATGTACATTATTAGGTAACCTCTCTCCTTTTATTCACTTAGATGATTATTCACCCTTTGTCTTCTGCTGCATCCACATCTTTTTACTCTTATCATCTTAACTTTCTGCTCTCATCTTCCATTCCTCTATTTTTTCCTCCCAGGGTTTTATCAACCTCTCAATTTTAATCTACCAGTCTGCCTAGATTTTTTAATATAATTTTGGTAAATTTGATGCAAATGATAGTTTTGAAGGGGTGATGTGCTTCGTGATTGTAATTCCTTAATTCTCAATTTTGTTTATTTTGTTACCCTTTAGTATTTAATTTTTGTTTATCACTCCTTCTCTCCCTCCCTTTCCTCTTTTCCCTTCTCCTATTATGGTTTCTTCTGTCATTGTCAAATTATTTAAATTAAATTATTTAAATAATCATTTTGCTTCATCTAATAAGTCTTCCTTTTCTTCCCACATCACACATTTTTTCTTGCTTGCTAACTGTGTGACAGACATGTTTATTTTTAACATTTTATCTGTTATTATGAATACCTCATTTACAGATAGTACTCAATCATCACCTACTTCTCCCATACACCCTGGGTTGGGAGAAAAGCTGAATGTTCGCCGCATGTTGGAAATGATGCGAGGAAGTGGTAGCGAAGAATCCATGAGGGAGATCAATCGTCGTTTGCAGAGTCTTCTAGAGGAAACCCTCACGAAGAACATGCAGCTTCATCAGGATGTAGAAAATCTTTCTGAGCAGGTGCACCAATTGACCAAACTGGCTGCTGAGAAAGCAAAAGCTGACCATTCTCCTTCTCTAGATACTCAGATTTAAATGAGGATGTTGCAAGATAAAGGTATATTCAAAAGTATGTATCACATTATACTGAACTTCATTAACCTTCGTGTAAAATTGTTCTAATTTTTACCGGTTACTTTCCCAACATTTTTAACAGGGTAATTTGTGATGGATTATCTTAGTACATTTCAATATTTTGCCCCTTGCCTTTGTATGTGGGTTAATTTCAAAATATTTATCTCCCTGTTTCCAATAGGACTTGGGAAAAATCTCACCAATTTTTTAAAAAATAGGTTTGAGACATTACATGTACTGTACATGTTTAGATTTCCCATATCATTGTTGTATCAAGCTGAAGCTTTATATAATTACTAGAAGTGGATTAATGTTTGTGTACTTGTAGTAAATGTGCAGACCAAATAGGATACTTGTGGTATGTATTTTGATTACAATAGTATATTGAATATAAAGTTTATTGCAAGTGACTTACATAATTGTGTTCTGTGAATCTCATGTTCATAAATTAATATTTTAGCATATTTATTAACAAAAATTGCATATGAAAATACGGATGTACTGGTAATCATAAATTTCCTATAAAATTTATAGTTAATCATCTTCATACTCTCAAGTGTTACAAGCTCTGAATTCTGAATAATCTTGTATATTTAGTTTGGCTGTTAAACTAATGAACCAGCAGCCACTTAGTCTGTACTGAGGGAAGAAACCACTTGGGGAAAATCAAGCGCTGCCTTAGAAACTATTCATGTAGTTTTAAACTGAAAGGGAAGAAATGAGAAGAGGCACAGTACAAAAAATATAAATCCATAAGAGATAGATAATGGAAGCAGTAAAATATGAAAGGTTTATATGATGGTAAGGTAATTATCAGGCAAAAGCACTAAGCAATTATGACTATACAGCACTTGGAAGGGATGAGGATAAAGATTTAGGACAGGATAAACAAAAGGAATGGTGCCCAACCACTTGAACAGTCGGGAATTGAACTCCAACCTGCATAAAGTGAGACCGTCACTCTACCATCCAGCCCAAGTGGTTGGGCAGGTTTATATGAAGTGAAAACAAGTTGTAGATCGCACCCATAAGAAAAGAGTACGATGGACAAAGGTAACAAGAACAAAAAGATACCTTTTCGGTGTTAAGCCACTGTCGCTGGCTTAACACTGTACGGTATATTTCTTGTGCAGCGTCACTGTCTCTGATGACACATAAAAGAAGGCATTGTTCTCAACCCCCCTCCTCCCACCATCCATGCTAACTCAGGAAGGAGATGAGCTCCTGTCAGGCAAGAAACTTAACTACATATGTGAGACAGGTGCAAGCCTTGAAGCCTACAAGATGCTGTTGCTATAAAAGACAAATTTGAACGTGACGTAGCCTGTAAGCTACTTTTCACAACAACATAGCCTTCCCGGTTTGGTGCCTTCTTTTGATAATTACTTACTTTTCACAACAGAATAGGCGTATAGAGGGGCTCTATAAAGTCAAGATCAATCCCAGTAAGTGTCACATAAAAGATGGTCACCTCCCTCCAGGCATGATCGACATTACAGCTACTACATCCCACGCAATAAATTATTTCCTGTAAAGTAAGAAAATCAGGAACCTGATACTTCAAGCAGAATGCGTACGAACAACCAGACAATAAAATAACAGGGTAAAGTTCTGACAGGGGTGTCTATCCTTCAAGATAATCATCAAAATTTAGTTTTCACAGCAGGAAGGCAAGACTAATGTAACCTGTGACATACTGGGTTATTGTACTCCTCTATAGGAATGATGAACTGAATGCACTGAAGCACTGGAACATCATCATTCAACACTCTAACAAAGAATCGAGAGTGAGGCAGAAAGGAGGCGGCATCATACTCAAAACTGAATGGGAAAATTCACAATACGGTACTCCTTACCCTGAGAAATGTAATTTTTGATCTGGAGTGCAAATGTAATTCACAAAAATTGTGTTTAGAATTTTAGTGACTAATATTTCATGAAGCATAGTTTAAGAAGTAGATTTCATAAGGATGATATATAAAACGAAAGGTTAAAGGCTGTTTTCCATAAGAGCTTGCATGTAGATAATTTTGTATAGTTTATAAAATGAGTAAAAGGACAGGAACTGGCATATAAGTACAGTATGTCAAATGAAAGGCCAAGTCAAGCCTTTATTACAGACATTTTTTCTTGAAGATCAAACCTGGAAGATCTCCTTAAGTTAAATGTAATCGAGAATAAAAACTCATCGTTGGTGTCATTGAACATGGTGCATGCTTGTATTTGGCTCCCACACCAAAAAATCTGTTAACTGCTCGGCATTCTCAAGAGATGATGCTAATCCTCCTGACTTTCCTTTATACTGTATATGAAAAACGAATTCGGATATTTTCTGTTTTGTAGCTTGATAAATGTCCATTTTTCTCATCAATATAGCATTGTGATGTGTGGTTGTGCAAATAACTAAACTGTAATATGATCTCTACTGCCAAGCCACTTGGAAAGTTAATATTAGAGATTTTCATGTTTAAGGCTGTAATGTGTTCACAATAATTATATGAGTAAGGAAAACAGTAATTTGTAAGAAAGATTATAATATACTGTATCATAAAGACGTGATAGCTCTCTTAAATATCTCGGTAAAATGTAGTTGGCAAGAATTATCTTCTCGGCTTATGTGGGTTTGTGAAGCATTGCGGCTCTGATATCATTCAAGCTCTACAGTAGATTCTCCTTATTTGAGTGCCTTCTTATTGTCACAAAACCAGAGCTTTTTTCAGTAGAAACTTGGGGTATAATTGGCATTTATAGAATGAACAGAACTACTGTACTGCAAGTTTTTTTACATAAAATTAAGTGACAATCACAAAGATGGTGCAAGTATAACTGCATAACTTTTTTTTACAGCATTTGTGTTTGTGTTGTTTAAAGCAGTGATTGGTTTGCTCACTGTTTGATCCATGTATTTTGATTCACATGTGACTAATCTCTCTCTAAAATGTGGTATTGCACATTAATTTGTAATTGATAAGTTAGAAAGTTGATTTTAATCATAGACATTAACATAATGCTTTACTTTCATCAGATGTTATTTTTAATAGTAAAAGCATCTCACTGCAGTTTATTAACTGTAATTAGCATCTGGCAATTAACATGCAGAGCAAAATTATGAACACAGTTAATTTAAAACAATGCATGGCTCTTAAGTAGTAAGATTTTACATATTTCTAAATATTAATGATGATCTAGTCCTTACTGTTTCATAGAATATTTATTTCTAAGTAAATAAAATACTGAGTGTAAATAAAAATGCTATTTTATGAAAGAAAGGCATTCTCCATGTCAGTGTAAAATAGAAAAAACATTAAAATTGAGATTTCTAATAAGTTGGAAGACCACACAAAGTTGAAGTGGCATGGTAAGCACAGAGGGCTTATGGTAGATAGTAGGTTTAATGATAAGAAAAGACTTATGAATATGATTGCTGAGAAGTACTGTCTACTTGCACTAGTGTTTAAAAGTGGGACTTGGAAATGAAATGCTAGGCATAATAATAATAGTAATAATACTGTAATATTAATGTAAAGAAATACCAACCGAGTGTATTGAAGACATTATCTATATTGACTGCTTTGTTCATTCATTAATAGTGTGTAGGTGAACTATCTTTGTGTATGTGAGCACACACACACACACACGCTCGCTCACTCACTCACTCACTCACTATGCACACGCACACCCCACACACATACGTATGTGCATGTGTGCACGTGCGCACACTTGGAGGAATTTGAGCTCACCGGTGATTAGGTCAAAAGGAATCTGTTGGAGCTGAATGTGACAAAGATTGTCGAGTCTAACAGAATCTCACCATGGATACTAAAAGAGGGTGCAAAAGCACTTAGTGTGCCACTCTTTATGGTGTATAACAGGTCACTGGAAACAGGAGACTTATCGAAAAGCTGGAAGACGGCTTATGTAGTTGCTATATACAAAAAGGGTGACAGGCAAGAGGCACTGAACTACAGGCCAGTTTCACTAACTTGTATACCATGCAAAGTGATGGAGAAGATCATGAGGAAAAGGCTCGTAGAACATCTGGAGGGAAATAGCTTTGTAACACACCACCAGCATGTGTACAGAGATGGTAAATTGTGCCTTGCAGGCTTCATAGAACTCTATGACCAAACAACAAAAATTAAGCAAGAAAGAAAAGGGTGGGTAGACTGCATTTTCTTGGACTGTCAAAAAGCCTTTGACACAGTACCCTATGCAAAAATTATGAGAAGCAGCAAGACATGAAGGTAGACAGAAACTACAGGACGACCTGGACAAACTGGAGGAATAGTTTAGAAAATGGCTACTAAGGTTCAACTCAGGAAAGTGTAAAGTAATGAAATTAGGCAAAGGGAACAGAAAGCTGAACACAAAGTACCATCTAAGAGGTGAAATCCTGCAAGAGTCAAACAGAAAGAAAGATCTGGGGATTGATATCACACCGAACTTGTCCCCAGAAACCCACATTAAAAGGATATCACCAGTGGCATATGCTAGATTGGCCAATACAAGAACTGCCTTTAGAAACTTGTGTAAGGAATCATTCAGGACCTTGCATACCACTTATGTCAGATCAATCCTGGAACATACAGCTCCAGCATGGAGCCCATACCTAGTTAAACACAAGACAAAGTTAGAGAAGATTCAGAGGTTTGCCTCCAGACTCGTCCCAGAACTGAGAGGTATGAGCTACGAGGAAAGGCTAAGGGAGCTGAACCTTACGTCCCTGGAAAACAGAAGAGTAAGGGAAGACATGATAACCACCTACAAAATTCTCGGGGGAGAATTGATAGGGTGGACAAAGACAAACTCTTTAGCACGGGTGGAACACAAACAAGGGGACATAGATGGAAACTTAGTACCCAAATGAGCCACACAGATATTAGAAAGAATTTTTTCAGTGTCAGAGTAGTTAATTAATGGAATGCATTAAGCTGTGATGTGGTGGAGGCTGACTCCATACACAGTTTCAGATGTAGATTTGAGAGAGCCCAGTAGGCTCAGGCTACAACCAGTTAATTGACAGTCAAGAGACAGGACCAAAGAGCCAAAGCTCAACCCCTGCAAGCACAACTAGGTGAGTACACACACACACTCAGATATTGTGTGCAAAGCTTTTTGGTTGGTAAAAGTTGTGGCAATATTAATATAAAATTTAACTTTGCTTTAAATTCTTAATGTAGTTACAATGTTTCATAAAATAATTTATCTCTAATATATTAATATTATGGGTTTTATTTTTCTAGTCAATTTGTGTTCATTCTTCAATAATATAATTTGCTTTAGAAATGTGCAATACTGTGCTGGCATAATTAGGCTATAAATAAATATCAGACCACAGCTTTAATAAAATTCAGCCGTCCATTTGTTGTAAGGTAAGTGATGCTTAGAATGTAATATGTGAGAGCTGGACACCATATCTACTACACAAATCAAACTCTTGGGGAAATTATTTGCAATATAATGGGATTTTACTTCTGTAACTTACTGAAGGCAGCTTCCTGCATATTTAAATTTGTTGTATTCACTTCAAATCATCTATTGCCAATCAATATGAATTTAAGTTTCTGCTGTGTAGAGAATTTTTACTATTGCATTATTCTTATACAAATACAAATTCATTAACATTAAACATACAGCAATTAAATTGCTTGCCATCAAAGTTTGTGTTATGGTAGTAAAGTAAAACTATTTTTCATTTTGGACAGTATATCATTACTACTAAACATGTGTAAATACTTTAAACAAATGTAGACTTCTTATAACAAAGAATATTATTGTACTCTGGTTTGTTCCTCTGTACCAGGTTTTTCTATATTCAAAGGTAGAACAAGGAGAAGCATACTTTAATGTTCAGTACTGTACACAAGTTTATCTATGTGTTGTATAAAGTTAAAAATTCTAGGTAAACTATGCACCATCCAAAGCTACATAATACATTCTTGTGGTGTATGGTTGAAAAGTTAGGTAAGCTGGGCACATTAGAAGCTGCATATTGCAACTGTATTGTGAACTTAACATTCATTTCAAAATCAAAAAAATAATTTGAGTTATATCAGCATAACATATAGGCGCATTTGGTATGGAAGTTTCTTTACACAGTCTCGTTATGTCACTGTCCTGGCATGACAGATGGAAGATAATGACACTTGTTTTATTTGCAGTAAATCATTAAAGAAATTTCTTGGATATTTTTTTATATTGTGATTAAAATTTAATAAGTAGCTTATGACAATGCAGCCTTCTGCCACTGTATGTAATGTTCCCTACGTTTACAATAATAACTTATAATCGTACTAACACTTGCGGTGTTCAGTCATAGCATGGTGTACCATGCCTCTGTTGTTCTTACATGTGTGAATGTTTTAAACAAAAAAAGGGTGATTTTATTAGTTTAAAAAGATGTGTATGGATAAAATACAGCTACATTTTTTGCAAAGACGACATCTATTTATATCATGTGTGCAATTTTCAAAATAATGTTATTTGTGGAGCCATAAGATACTGTAGTTGAAGGCAGCCACATATATATACCATGTCTTGTAGATCCCCCAAATTATGTAAATAAAATATGGATAAAGTTATATACTGTACTTCACAAGTTTTAATATACCAATTTATGCTACTAATTAATAAATAGATGAATACAACAAAACATGGCTGTTTGGTTTATATATTGGAATAAATCAAGATTTCTTTACAAATGAGTGGTATAAAACATGACTAACTATATATATAATACTGTATATATATATATATATATATATATATATATATATATATATATATATATATATATATATATATAATATATATATAATATATATATAATATATATATAATATATATATAATATATATATAATATATATATAATATATATATATAATATATATATATATATATATATATATATATATATATATATATATGTCGTACCTAGTAGCCAGAACTCACTTCTCAGCCTACTATTCAAGGCCCGATTTGCCTAATAAGCCAAGTTTTCATGAATTAATATATTTACTATAATTTTTTTCTGATGAAATGATAAAGCAACCCTTTTCTCTATGTATGAGGTCAATTTTTTTTTATTGGAGTTAAAATTAACGTAGATATATGACCGAACCTAACCAACCCTACCTAACCTAACCTAACCTATATTTATAGGTAAGGTTAGGTTAGGTAGCCAAAAAAAGCTAGGTTAGGTTAGGTTAGGTAGGTTAGGTAGACGAAAAAACATTAATTCATGAAAACTTGGCTTATTAGGCAAATCGGGCCTTGAATAATAGGCTGAGAAGTGTGTTCTGGCTATTAGGTACGACATATATATATATATATATATATATATATATATATATGTCGTACCTAATAGCCAGAACGCACTTCTCAGCCTACTATTCAAGGCCCGATTTGCCTAATAAGCCAAGTTTTCATGAATTAATGTTTTTTCGTCTACCTAACCTACCTAACCTAACCTAACCTAGCTTTTTTTGGCTACCTAACCTAACCTTACCTATAAATATAGGTTAGGTTAGGTTAGGTAGGGTTGGTTAGGTTCGGTCATATATCTACGTTAATTTTAACTCCAATAAAAAAAAATTGACCTCATACATAGAGAAAAGGGTTGCTTTATCATTTCATAAGAAAAAAATTATAGTAAATATATTAATTCAGGAAAACTTGGCTTATTAGGCAAATCGGGCCTTGAATAGTAGGCTGAGAAGTGAGTTCTGGCTACTAGGTACGACATATATATATATATATATATATATATATATATATATATAAATAATTGGTGTATAAATTGTATATATATATATATATATATATATATATAATATATAATATATAATATATATATATATATATTGTACCCAAGCTTTAATATACCACCATCAAAAGAACATAGCTGCTTTGGAAAAATTTCAACACAGAGCAACAAAAATCATCTCAGAACAGCAAACTCTCATACCAGGAATAGTTGAGGGCCACTGGACTAACAATACGGCAAACCAGGCATGACAGCCAATCTTACTGAGACCTTTAAAATACTGAACAACTTGGAGGATATTTATGTGGACTGCTTCTTTAAAAGGTCAAATGTAATGCATAAAAAAGGCAACACCTTTCATGCTCAACAAGCCATAGTGCAGGACAGAAAATACATGGCACTTTTTCACCCATGAAACTATGTACAGTACAGTACTGCTTAAACCATAAATGCCAAAACTTTACTTCAGATCAAAATCCAGATTGAACAAATCCTCGCAAACACTGGGGGATTGTTGACCTGGCTTCCTGTTCCCATCGAGGCCAACTCGCGATGTGGTGGCCCTAAGGTAAATTCAGGTAATGAAACAATCAAGTAATATATGACATAATTTGAAATTGTAAAAATACAGTACTTCAGTCATCTAATGTGATTGAGTTTTCAATTGCTCACTACAATATGTTGTTTGACAATTCTCTAACATTGTACATGGGAGACATGAAATGTGTATATGTTGGTTAGCATTTTAGCTAAAGGGCCTCATTTGTGTAGTAAAGATTAAAATAATCATCAATAATCCTTCCATCCACTACAGTTCTCATCAACTGTAGTGGGCCAGCCAGAGGCTTAGGGCCCATGCAGGAATTTTCCCTAAAAAAAAATCAACTGTACTCAGCCCTAAACTTACACACCTGCAAGTTTCCCTTCTCCCACATATTGGGAGAATGCAGGGGAGAGGAGAAAAGTAATGGGGGTGGGGGAAGAGACAGACTACTTCTCCCACATGTTGGGAGGATGTAGGGAGAAGAGAAAGGTAATGAGGAATGGGAAAAGAGACAGACAGACTACACTGGGCACTGCCAGGTACACAAGCCAGTAGATCTGTAAGCGAGAGAATGTTTGCAGATGATGAGTCACAATAACGTGGCTGAAATATGTTGACCAGACCACACACTATAAAATGAAGGGACGACGACGTTTCGGTCTGTCCTGGACCATTCTCAAGTCGATTGTGTTTGTTGTTTGTCTGTCCAAGATAGGATGCTAAATGCTAGGGGGCTAGCCCCACCCAATTTTCACACATGTGGGGTAGGGGAGTGTCATAGGTCAGTTGAGGGTCGCGTCCAGTGCCACACTTAAAGAAGTATTGGCATCTAACCCAATTCCCTGGAGCAATTTTTCACGAAAACAAGTCTTGAAATATTGGTTGTGTTGTCTGGAAACTTATTTAAGTTTTTTGTTATGTAATTTTCTGAGAGAGAAAGGGAAGGAGAAGGGTTAAGAGAGGGATGTTTAAAGAGAAGGGAGGGATGCCAGAAGAGAAGGGAGGGATGCCAGAAGAGAGTGGGGTTGTTTGAATATAGGGAGGGAGTAGTGGAGAGAGAGGGAAAGAAAGGTGGAGAGATAAGGAAAGAAAGGTGGAGAGGGGAGATGGTTGATAAAGTGATGGAGAAGAAATGAGAGGGGAGGAGGAGGGTTTCTGGGGGAAAGGAAGAAACGTGAAAGAGAGATGAGAGGGGAAGGAGGGAGAGAGTCCCGGGTCCAGTACAAGTTCTTGACATCAAATATTGTAATTAAGCCTTCATATATAGTTTAGGATAGCGATAACAACAGAATGCAGCTAATACGTCTGTTAATAGCAATATATTACCTGAAGTGTCTTAGTTCACGTTAATCACAATGTTGGCTATACAATCAATTGTCTCTATAATTTACTTGAGGGCCACTATCTCATTAGCAGCCTCGGCAAGGACAGGAAGCCGGCGGCTTTTGTCAAAGGTCCTCCATTTGTCCTGATGATTTTATCGAGCTGGATTTTAAAATTCAGCAGCCGTGTTCTGGCATTTACGCCTTCGACGGGTAGGCGGTTCCATGGGTTTATACTATAATAGTTTACTATAATAATACTATATACCTGTTTTAATTTATTTATTTGTTTACAAGACAGTTTTAATTATTTATTTGTTTATAAGACTATGTTTTAATTAATTTATTTGTTTATTATGGGTTATTGTGTTACAAATTTGGATAATTAAGTGGTACATTTTTGCAAAGTTCCAGCTTGGTGCCTTCTATTGATAGCCATTAAAAAAAAATGCGTTAAAGGGAAATCGTGCATCAGGAACCGGCTTCCAGGCATAAGGCGACACTAACATCAGAAACGCGGTAGTAAATATGGCGTCCCGGCCTCTACTGCAGACGTCGCGACATTTAGCACGATATTATAAACTTACTTCACAACTAATATTGACAAGTAAGATTAATTTCCAGCAATATACCTCAGTAGCATTAATCTATTGCCAAATAAGTGTTAAACATTGTTTTGTTTTGTGGTAAGGGTAGGGTAGGAGGCCCTGGAGCTCATGGGGATGCAGACTTATTTGCACTGGGGGGAAAGGGGGGTTTAAAGCTAGTTTCAAATTAACCATAAAGTTTTTGTGGTAGGATTTTATTGCTTTAATTTGGTTTTCCCGAATGGGACAGGAAGTGTTAGGTTTACCGAGAAACCCCTCCCCCACCCCCCAGGCCAACGACTGGATTTTCACATAATGCCGCCAACAACAGTTGCCTACCTCTCATGTACATATTTGTTACTAGGTGAACAGTCACTAGGTGAAAGGAAACTTTGTTCAAATGTCTCCATCCTACTATGAGATTTTTTTGTTAACACTGTTTAAGTAAACAGCAATTTGCTGCTACTCTGTTCTATATGTGAATTGAACTCAGTTTATAATGTTACATTATTACACTAAGCATTCCAGTTTATAATGTTACATTATTATACTCATTAATTACAGTATAAAGAATTATTTAACTTTTTCCTCCACAATATGGGTGCATTTACAGTTTTATCTTTTTAGAAACATCTTCAATTGAACCTCACACATGAAAGATATCAACCAGGAAAATCTTGATGTATAAAGTTTTTTTTCTTTCTCTTATCCCCAGTCTTTCCCACACCTCAGCCTCTAAACCTTGTGTGAACAAAACCATGTCATCACAAAATGTAGAATTTTGTTTAAACAATATGCCTTTAATGCTTTGTGAACTAGTGGCTGTATGTTGACCAGACCACACACTAGAAGGTGAAGGGACGACGACGTTTCGGTCCGTCCTGGACCATTCTCAAATCGATTGTTATAATGTTACATTATTACACCAAGCATTCCAGTCTATAATGTTACATTATTACACCAAGCATTCCAGTTTATAATGTTACATTATTATACCCATTAATTACAGTATAAAGAATTATTTAACTTTTTCCTCCACAATCGACTTGAGAATGGTCCAGGACGGACCGAAACGTCGTCGTCCCTTCACCTTCTAGTGTGTGTGGTCTGGTCAACATACAGTACTTTAGCCACGTTATTGTGACTCGTCGCCTGCATAGTGGCTGTATTACACATTCATTTTATGTAACAACTTTTCAACCTCTGTACTATGTTTTTCAGTACATTTTTTATATAAATTTGTGTATTATTGTATATGCAATGACTTTCCCATGAACTCAACTTCTGTTTCTTACATTATATCTGGCTACAGAAATCTTGAAAGTATATTTCCAAACTATAGGGAGTTATCATTCATGCCCCTTATTTTTCACCCACAGGATCACAGAGTAATTGTGCTGGGAAATGGCAAATTATGGGAGCAGCATGTATAATACGACCACCAGTTATCTGTCCCCCAATGAAACCAATAGAGCAGCAGTATTCTGAGGTATGAATATCCCTCTTTTATTTTGCATTACAATTTTTAGTTTATATTCTCAAAATAGACATGCTAATTCAAATATGGTTCAGTATATAACATCTAGAATGACAGAATGAAAATTCTATTTATTAATCACTTAAATGCTCTAGTTTAATACACTCTAGCTTCATTCTCTTATATCACAAATTTTTATTTTAGATGCTTGCAACTGTTGAGAAAGAACGGTCCCTCAAAAGCGATCATGAACTTCGAAGAGAAAAGGACTTATTACATACAGAATTAATGAAAACTGATGATGAAGATTTAAATCTTGAAGAAGCATCTAAACAAACGGCTTTGGAATTTGAGGATGCCTGTGATGATGAGCTAAAGGCTTTTAATGCTAGCATGTCTGTCCCAGGTTAACATCACTCTTGTTGAGTCCAGTATTTTGGTAAAAATTTAGAGAATTATACATTTCTAGGGCAATGAAACAACGAACCTTTTTAATTTAATCCATGTTTAATCCACACTTATTTCCAAACACCCTTTTTAAACACAAGAAATGGTCAAGTCTAATGTTATATGTTAGGTGCTTATCAATTGTGAGGCGGACAACAGCAATAGTTGCCATGAACGAAGCTATTCAGCTTTCTGGCAGGTAATGCAGGGATTTTGTTAATGTCAACGTGGTGTATCACCAACATGGGCTTTGTTGATCCATAATGGCAAGTGTTCCTTCTCCACTTCCCCTGACTAGGGAGCCTAACAGCTGAGTTGACAGCGCTCAGGATTCATAGTCCTAAGGTTCCGGGTTTGATCCCAGGTGGAGGCGGAAACAAATGGGCAGAGCTTCTGTCACCCTGATGCTCCTGTTCACCTAGCAGTAAATAGGTAACTGGGAGTTACACAGCTGCTACAGGCTGCTTCCTAGGGATGTGTAACTAAAAGGAGGCCTGGTCAAAGAACCGGGCCATGGGGACGCTAAGCTCTGAACTCATCTTAAGATATAACCTCAAGATATATGACTTTCATCAGATCAAGGGTTAATAGTTAATTCTGAGTTGGGTTTTAAATTCTAATTAATTAGAAAATCAAAAATAATATTATAAATTGTTTGAATTAATAGAGTATTCATTATATTGTCACTTTAATTTAATAACAAAACTTAACAGAAAACAATTTAAATTTTTTAAATTGTCACGGGGTGAGTCAGGAGTTGACGACACATATAAAGGGCATTGTTAAGTGTTATTTTCATTTAAAGAATCTCTTTAACCTTAAATGTGGAAATTATTTACAACAGAGGGAAACTGCTCAATTACAGTACTTACGAGAGAAATGTAATTTGTCAACTATGTTGTTTAGCTATTCCATGCCCAACAGCTGTAAAGTGGCTCTGCTAAATGGCTCACAGATAAATGCCACTCTTTTTATATTTGAAAAGCACTGTCAACTATTAATCTGTGTAAATGTGGGAAACACAGGTTCACAGCACTACTGGTTAGGTATTTGTACCAATATTTAAAATGTGAGAAGTTTGCAGGTACTGTACACTTTGTTGGTGCACAAGGTTTATGCTGTTCAGTTGCTTTAGTACACAACATTCAAATACTGTATTATGCTCTGACCTGTGACTCCTCACAACTTTAGATTTTTTGAATGTTTTTATATACTGTATGTATGTACACACATCATTTGGTCCCAATATACAAAAAGGGTGACAGACAAGAGGCACTGAACTACAGGCCAGTGCCCTTAACTTGTATACCATGCAAGGTGATGGAGAAGATCCTGAGAAAAATCTAGTAACACAGCTGGAGAGAAGAGACTTTGTGACAAATCGCCAACATGGGTTCAGGGAGGGTAAATCTTGCCTTGCAGGCTTAATAGAATTCTACGACCAGGTGACAAAGATTAAGCAAGAAAGAGAAGGTTGGGCGGACTGCATTTTTTGGACTCGGAAAGCCTTTGACACAGTCCCCCATAAGAGGCTGGTACATAAGCTGGATAGACAGGCAGGAGTAACTGGTAAAGTGCTCCAGTGGATAAGGGAATACCTAAGCAATAGGAAGCAGAGAGTTACAGTTAGGGGTGAGACCTCAGATTGGCACGAAGTCACCAATGGAGTCCCACAGGGCTCTGTACTCGGTCCTATCCTGTTTCTGATATACGAAAACAATCTCCCGGAATGTATAGGCTCATTCCTCTCAATGTTTGCTGACGATGCCAAAATTATGAGAAGGATTAAGACAGAGGAGGACTGTTTGAGGCTTCAAGAAGACCTAGACAAACAGAAGGAATGGTCGAACAAATGGTTGTTAAGAGTTTAACCCAAGCAAATGTAATGTAATGAAGATAGGTGTAGGGAGCAGGAGGCCAGTTACAAGGTATCATTTGGGAGGTGAAATTCTTCAAGAGTCAGAGAGAAAGACTTAGGGGGGGGGGGTTGATATCACGCCAAGCCTGTCCCCTGAAGCCCATATCACGAGGATAACATCAGCAGCATATGCCAGGTTGGCCAACATAAGAACAGCCTTTAGAAACTTTTGTAAGGAATCATTCAGAACTTTGTATACCACCTATGTCAGACCAATCCTGAAGTATGCAGTCCCAGCATGGAGTCCATATCTAGTCAAGCATAAGACTAAACTGGAAAAGGTTCAAAGCTTTGCCACCAGACTAGTACCTGGGCTGAGAGGTATGACCTACGGGAATTAAACCTCACGCCGCTGGAAGACAAGAGTTGGGGGGGGGAACATGATCACCACATACAAGATTCTCAGAGGTGTTGACAGGTAAATAAAGATAGGCTATTTAACACAAGGGGCACATGCACTAGGGGACACAGTTGGAAATTGAGTGCCCAAATGAGCCACAGAGATAATAGAAAGAATTGTTTAGTGTCAGAGTGGTTGACAAATGGAATGCATTAGGCAGTGATGTGGTGGAGACTGACTCCATGCACAGTTTCAAGTGTAGATATGATAGAGCCCAATAGGCTCAGGAACCTGTACACCATTTGAGTGAAAGTTGAGAGGTGGGACCAAAGAGCCACAGCTCAACCCCTGCAAGTACAAATAGGTGAGTACATACATACATACATTCATTCATTCATACACATACAGTATTGCATTTTTAAACCATGAAGTTATAGAAGTTGCTGCTATTTGATGTTTTATGAAAATGTGGCATGATATTCCAATTTGTGAAAATAAATGCCTCCAGATAGCAATACAGTAGTTTAAGAGTAGAAGATATGAAGGCTGAATGTGGGTACTGGAAGATTCATGCCTTGAAAGATGAATTGGAAATAGTCAAGATTGTTAGCCATTTGTATAAATGTGGAAATTACATTTTAAGATTTCCAATGATTGAATGGCAAAGGTGAAGAGCTTTGGTAGATATTCCTGAATGGTTGAAATAGTGAAATTTAATACCCGGCATATTCTGTGACACAGAATGTCACAGAATATAGCACCACAAATGGTGCTATATAGTCTTCCTGGCTTGATATCTTATTTTGATAATTATTTAATCAATTGCTATGTACAACATTTTAGATGGATGAAATATTTGTAGTTTCCTAATGGTTACATTCCAAATTTTAGGTGTTGATGTAAAAGACCTTGGCAGCCTTAATCATTCACTGGAAAGGTCAGTTATACTTGTGGTAAAGCAAAAGTTAGGAACCAGCCAGGAATGGGTTCTACCCCAGACACCTTGGTTACCAGGAGAGACATTGAGACAGGTATGAACTTTAGTTTATTTGAACTGCAGTACTATGCTTTCCTATTTGTTCCACTTTTTACTGAATAACTTAGAGCTTTATTTCTTTGTGATAGCAATAATCTTCTGTAATAATTTTCCATAGTTTTTGTTTTAAACTAGTAAATGTAGTTGGTATTTAAGAATTTGAACAGAGCTTTTGTTCAATAATTTTTACTTACAGACATGTGAGCGTCTTACTCAAGAAGCATGTGGAGATAATCTTAAAGTGAAGTTTCTTAGTAATGCTCCCTGTGGGTTCTACAAGTACAAATACCCAAAAAATGCCCGAACAGAGGGATTTATTGGTGCTAAGGTAAGTAACTTCTTGATTTGTATTATACTTGTATATAAAATCTTTTCTATCAACATTTTAAGTACAGTATTGTTTGCAAATAATTGAACACCTGAGGCTTAGGTGTCCCACCTAAGTCTCTTATCACAGCAACGGTTTAAGGTTTTCTGTTGCTCATTTCAACTTTGTTTCTTCCTCTAATTTTTCTTTGCTGTCGGTTCTGGGTACTCTATCCTTTTTTCCTGGTTGTCTGTTGATTGGCATTTCATGGCTAATGCCATCACCTCTTATTACTCGGCTTTGACGAAGCCACTCTTATTGGCATTCTGCATCGGCACTTCTTCTGTGCCATTTCGTAAGTTGTCTCGAGCTTTATTTCATCTCTGGCAGGCTCATGCTAGGGTAGTTTCTTTGTTGCAGCCTTCTCCTTCTCTGGCAAAGAATGAATTGGGATCCTTTGGCGATTGATCTCTGGTTTGTTTGGCTGAAGGTGCATCATTTGTCGTTTGGTTGTGGTGGTTCATCACTTCCTGCATGCAAGGCTGGCCTTAGGAACTGCTTGGCCCAATTTTTGGGAGGCCCTCCCATGTTCACAGCCAAGGTCTGTTTTAGTCAGATTATTTATTAAAAATAATAATTTTATTTTTTGTATAGGAAAAAACATTAAATTGTAAATGAACACCTTTATTGGAAACAAATTATCTCTTTTGGATTTCAAAAACTGACTTTCATTATAATAAGGAATATCTTTCTTGCATGCATGTAAGCCTAAAGTCCAATACAATTCAAGCTTTAGGACAAAATTCACAAGACTATGTTAGCCCTGTCACAACAGTTATTTAAACCAATTCACATTAAAGTGCCATTCATCACTAAACTGATAACAAACAAACAAAGCATATTGTACTTTGACTCGTATTTGTATTGTCTTAAAGAATTCAGTAGATATAAACATAACCTTTCAAGTTGGTGTAGGTTTATGCAGCCCGTCCTCCAAAAATGGGGTGGTAAATGTAAGGAGACAAATAAGTGCAATTATGTACTATTCATAGCAGTTAGAAATTGTACTTATTTTCACTTAGTATTAAATCGTACTGTCAAATATATTGTGAATATTTGAGTTTACCTGAAAAACTGAATAGAAAACCACACCCTCACCTAACCGTCTTAGTTTTTGAAGATAATAATTTTATTGCTTCTTAATTACAATTAGTACTTAACCTATAGCTGTATTGATATTACAGTTTTATAAAACTAATACAACAAAACTAAAATATATCAATAAATTGTAAAGTAACTAAGGATATTTTAAAATTTTGTATAAAATCTATATTGTTTAATAAACCTGAAAAAGAAATTCCTGATATTTAAAACTTGTGTATTGCTAATTGAAATTGAAAACTGCATCCTAAAATTCTGAGTGTGTTAACAGAAAACGAGGAGATTTAAATCGGGGGAGGGAGTTGGGTAAATGTAACAGCCCCATAAGTACAATTATGCACTGGTTATGACAGTACGAAAGTGTACTTATTACACTTAGTATTAAATCGTACTGTCAATTCGGAGGATGGGTTGGTTTATGACAAGCAATTACAGGTTTGGCTCTGATAGAAGGCAGTTTTACTCTGACAACACTAGAGTAGATAACCCTAGCATGGTGCCCAATTGGGAGCAATTAGTCCACATGGCTTAAAATTGGCTCTCCCTGCATGCCACCTATCCTGCTTCGGTGGATGCCCTGTTCCGGTTTCCTTGGTTCCTTGTTTAAAGGCATGTTTATCTCAGGTTGTCTGCTGTGGCATTGTAGCTCGTGAGCCTGCCGTCTACCCTCATGCCTTTGTTGTTTATGGCTTTGGCTGCTGTGTTCACTACTGTGTCATGGGCTGCTCTCTGGGTTTGAGGTTTTGAAAGGTCTGTTTTGATTCTAGCTACTCGTGTAGTTGCTGCTCTCATCCTTCTTGGAAAGTTTTGTATTTTCTGTCTACTCTGTGGTTAGCTTCAGGGAGCTACCTAGAGGCTTCTCCAGAAAACCAGTATTGAATGTAATGAAACACCTCTTTCTGGTACAGCCTCAGTGACTAATTCGCTCTCCACCTTCCCTACTTGGAGCATTGCTTCATGGTTTCTTGGCTATAGACAGGCTGCTGGTCAGGGTGGAAGCCTGGAGCTCTTGGGGTGCAGAGACTTGCCTGCACTGGAGGTGTTAAATCTAGTTTCAAATTAACCATTTAGTTTTGAATGAATCATTTGTAGTTATAATATTTATATTGATTGACATAAAAATATGAATAACTATTCATGTAAATCGAGCAAAATATTTTATTTTAGTGACAATGAACCAGAAGTTAAATGCAGCTTGTTAAAATTCAATGTTTACACCAAACACTGTTTAATTTCATTGCAACAACATTGAATAAGAATGATACTGAAATAAAATTAAATGAGTTCTTTTAGAATATATTTAATAATGCTTAATAATGTATACTGGTAACTAATTCCCCTGTTTTCAGGTTTTTTTCTACAAGGGTCAAGTGAGAGAGAACAATGGGTCAGTATATCCAGGAGAAAACATTGTTGAATACCAGTGGTTGACACATGATAAATTAGATGAAAAGTTCAAGCAATCGTATGCAAAATCTGTTTCCATGTTTCTAGTGTCTGATCAGTAAGTGTTCATTTAGTAAACAAAAGTGGTGGTACCATTACCAAGAGGATGATCACTTCTTTTGATTGTTTGTGTACGATAGCGTGATTTCATGGTGTGGTATAAGTTTTTGCTACTTGTAAATATGTGAAGGATTTTTTTAAATAAATATCTATCATGATGTAATTTGTTTTGTTTACAGTGTGTATATTAAGTAAAAATTATTCAGTTCCCAAGAAAATATATTAAATTTTATTATATTTTTATTCCCCTCATATACATAGAAACTTTTAATAATTTTTTCAATTAAGTTTTCACTATAAGAAGCCAAAAATTCCATGTGATGAAATGACTAGTCATGTTGGTATTCATAATTCTAACTGCACAGGTGAATTGAAAATAGTAAGAAGTATGAGAGGTATCGGTAAGGTGAAGTTTCCACAACTTTAGTGTTTATTCATAAAGTAGGTTTTATCATTTGAAATACAGTAGATGCTAATTAATCAAATAGCTGATGTGCCTACAAACCCTATTAAACAAATAGTACATTATGTAGTAGAAAGATAACTTATGTATAATATATGCCTAGACTTGGTGAGTTCTCAAAACCTATGAATATATCAATGGGTTATTAAAATACACATATTTTACATTTCTCTAATCCGTCAGTTTTCAACTTCCAGTTGTGCTCCCCCGCCCTCTCGTTCTTATGCCCTCGCCTAAAAAAAACTATTTCTATCCATTTTGTCTGTTTCCCTCAGTATCTTGTAAGGTTGACTTATATTGCCTCTAGCAAGGACATGATCTGAGTACTGTAGTACATTATTTATTGTTGCTGTTAATGACATCAACTCTTACCTTCCAACTGAAGTTTCGTAAGCATTATTTGTCGACAATTAAATTATTTGTTACTGCAGTCATGCTGTTCTAGATCCAAAGGATCGTTCAAATAATGGTAAATAATATCTCTGCTTTGACTTCCAGACATACATACTATAAAAATTTTGCTCAGAAATGCTTATGATATTTAATAGGAAATAAATATATCAAGCCTGGATTCAAGTACTTTTTCTCAAGTACAAGTAATATAGATATATTAGCAAGTAAATACAAGTACAAGGTGTAGAAAATTTGATCAAATAATTAATTGGTAAAAGTACAAATACTTTTGTGAAAGACAAATAACCCGCCTTTACTTTATTGCAACTTTATTGTTTTATAACAAGAATATATGTGATTTGGTAAAACTGGAAAAAATCTATCGAGTGAATTGCACTTGTCCATTCACAGGACCCGGAAGCATCTTACTGTGGGTATAATATCCAAATAATGAAATAAAGACAAGAAATATAATGTCAAAATAGTCAATAGCTTTATTATGTATTGCACCAGAGGTGGTACCCCTATAATTATAAAACAGATGTTTTTATCTGTATCTGAACGGGAAGGCGCTTTACACTGGTGAAACTCTTGCTGACGTCTGTTTATTCATGTGTAGTGGGACAGACTGTCTTCATAGAGTGTTTACATCATCAAATTCACTGAAATCATGTCATGGCTCAGAGTTCCAGACTGTCAGGGAAGTTCTGAGCTCAATTGTCGCAGGACAGAGGTGAGAACGGCCACACTGTATGCCAAGAGGAGGATGTGGAGTGTATAGAAGAGAAGATCCCCAGCACCCAGCAGCAACCAGCACAGGCCCACTAGAAGCACCTCGTGTATTCCGGCTGCCACACTTGCACATGCCCAAGGCAGGCACAACTGCCACCGTTCCTGCATGGAAAAGTTGAACATCAAGAACACTTATCCTTCTATATAAATACTGTAAGAATAAATAAGTGTTGTGGATGGTACAAATAAACACACTACATTAATTACAAAATTATTTTGAAAACTAAATCACTTTTTTTTTTTTTTTTACCCCATGTCCTATAGACTTAGAAATTTCTAATTGTGGTGTACTCTCTACAGACTTTATTGCCTTAAATTTGTGACATGGTTACAAATTTATCTTGATCCTCTTGGATCATTTAGTTAGTCATTTTCATAAATAATGTTTGCCATGAACTTGCAGACTAGAATGAGCCAGACTCCATACACTTCAAGCACCTCTTCCAGTACTCTTACCCAAATCTTTACACTGCATCAGTTCAACCCTGGCTTGTCAATCTACTTGTAAGAAATGTGTGAATTATCCACCCAAGAATATATTTCAAATTCGTACACAAAATAATAACTTGAAGCGGGTCGTGTATTAGCATAACATTAAACAAATCATTGAGGTGGCGCATGTTATTTCGATGAGATGGCACCCCACTACTGGGTCGTCATTCTTAGGAGTCCTGTTTGACCTACTGGAAACCAGAGACTGAAACTGGCCCCCCTCACAGAAGTGCAGGAAGAAGGGGACGATTGATGACCAAACCACACAGAAAGTGAAGAAACGACAATGTTTTGGTTCATCCTGGTCCATTATCTTAATATCTTCATCATATCTTCAGCCACATTATTGTGACTCATCATCTGTACAGGGAAGAATTATTATCATCCTCACTGGGAAAGCATCCAGAAAGACAGCTAAGCCTTACAGACAATGCAAGCTTTATCAAGACAGCTAAACAAATCTGTAAACGATTCAGTCACAACAACTGGTTCACTCAAAACTACCTCAACCCATTAGTACTAACAGCTGCAACCAGGTGGTCAGGAGCTCTTGGCCAACAGTTGGCTCCAAGGTCATTTCTGTTGCTGATACTGAATAATCTACTAGTGTGCTCCTTAGATCATCAACTGTTGAAGTGGGGTCCCCACTGCTTCTCAATTAAGTGCCGGCCAGCCGGCACTTGGCCTGTATCTTCCTGCTGGGAATGTGGAGCTTTCACATTTACAACTGCTCAAATCATTCTCCTTAGGACAGTGTCTTTCTGTCCCAGGTATTTGGTGTGGAATATGGGTTTGCCATGTGGTCATCATGACTGGCTTCTGGGGCTGGGAAAAACCTAAAGATGGGACATGGGTGTCCTTCTTGGACACTGGTTCCTATGGCAGAGGGTATTTTGCTCCAGGGGAAAGGTTTTCATACCCCCATCCCCTTTTGATGCATGAGTTGGATTACCTGGCAAGTTCCCCCAGATTTTGATTCTGTGTGTCGCTTGGCACTTTGGACTGGACAGTAACATGGATATTTAACATATTACTCTACCTGGTTGATGGTGTTCTGGGAGTAGTCCTACTCCCCAAGCCCGGCCTGAGGCCAGGCTTGACTTGGAGAGTTTGGTCCGCTAGGCTGTTGCTTGGAGCGGCCCGCAGGCCCACATACCCACCACAGCCCGGTTGGTCTGGCACTCCTTGGAGGAAACAATCTAGTTTCCTCTTGAAGACGGCCACAGTTGTTCCTGCAATATTTCTTATGCTCACTGGAAGGGTGTTGAACAACCGTGGACCTCTGACGTTTATGCAGTGTTCTCTGATTGTGCCTATGGCACCCCCTGCTCTTCACTGGTTCTATTTTGCATTTTCTTCCATATCATTCACTCCAGTACATTGTTATTTTACTGTGTAGATTTAGTACTTGGCCCTCCAGTATTTTCCATGTGTATATTTTTTGATATATCTCTCGTCTTCCTTCTAGTGAGTACATTTGGAGAGCTTTGAGACGATCCCAATAATTTAGGTGCTTTATTGCGTCTATGTATGCCGTATATGTTCTCTGTATTCCTTCTATTTCAGCAATCTCTCCTGCTTTGAAGGGGGAAGTGAGTACTGAGCAGTACTCAAGATGGGACAGTACAAGTGATTTGTATAGTACAACCATTGTGATAGGATCCCTGGATTTGAAAGTTCTCGTAATCCATCCAATCATTTTTCTGGCTGACGCAATACTTGCTTGGTTATGCTCCCTAAACGTTAGGTCGTCAGACATTTTTATTCCCAAATCCTTATTCCCAAATCCTTACTCCCAAATCCTTATTCCCAAATCATTATTCATCAAACCCTACAATATTACTAGTACGGAAAAGTGAATGTGATTGCACATAACTGGAAATACTCACTAAATGAGAGTGAATATGGCCATAAAAATTAAGGCAATTTCTTAAATTTTATTTGAGTCCCAAAAATAACAAGGATATTTAAAGTAGGATCACAATGATGTGTAGGCTACAAAAGCTTGTTAATAAATAAATAATTATTGAGCTTTACATATGCCACTGTAAGCTTTTCTATACACAGGATGGGTATGGAGTGCATAATAAATGAACTAACTAAACTTACAGCATTAGTCACCAAATCTGCTGTTTATCTTTGTAGACAGATTTCAGCCTGGATAAATTTGGATAACTTAATTTGGTCTAATGTTCTGTTTAATCAAAGGATCATGCATCTGAGAATACGTGAAGGTGGTACTGACCGTTGAGATAGCGACCAGCAGGAGTAGGGAGGCCAAGAGGTACACTACTGTCACCACCATGCCAGACCAGCCACACCCACGTACTGTCCACAAAAATCAAGAACTTACGGTTACCATCTTAGGGTGAACTTTTCTTGCATTACTATTATTTCTACTATCATTATCAGATATATATGCTTAGTACTGTACAGTATAAACATTTGAGCACAGTATAAACATCTTGACTGGCTGATTGGACTGGACTAGCTTGATCCAAACAAGCAATGTCAGCAACTCAAAACATATTTCCTCATGATTTAAATACAGACAGTTTTATATATAATTTTGGAGCTGGTTCAAGGGCTACTCATCTCACCTAAATTGATATCATGTGGATAGCATACTGACAAGATGTCAGTATCAATGTTGGTATTGAGGGTGTCACCATGTCGACTCCTAACAAGCCCAGCCTGACGGAGGACACACCTCTGGTACTTCTGCTCCTCCCGCACCAATAGTGTCCCCTCCATACTGGATATTACCACGCCAAAAACCTGCAAAAGGAATTCATTAAAAATAATTTATTTTGTAGGGGACAGAAAGCCTGTGTATATACTTTTAGACATGTATCGAGGTCCCCCTAAGGTTGAACTATTGACCCTCCCCAGGATGCAATTCCACAATAGTTGCCTAACTCCAGGGTACCTATTTACTGCTAGGTGAATGAGGCATCAGGTTAAAGGAAACATACCCAACATATTTGTCCCATCTAGGAACTGATTATAGTGGTTTATAAAAAACATAAATACTATACCTATGCATTATGTAAAACTTGTATTTCAAATCCTCTGTAATATTTTTGTATAAATATAATATTATTACAGTACTTATATATTATTACTAGATGGGGTACCTAGCAGTGCCTGGATTGATACTATGCCCAGGTGACCTCCACATACCTTCCCCTTCTTCCCTCTTCACTCTAAAAATCTTTAGTACACACTGTAAACATCTTAACACCATCGACATTCTCTCGCTCAACAACTTGGGCTGGACAGTAGAGCGACGGTCTCGCTTCATGCAGGTTGGCGTTCAATCCCCAACCGTTCAAGTTATTGGCCAAGATTCCAAGCCCTCCTGTCCAATCCCAAATCCTTATCCTGATCCCTTCCAAATTCTATATAGTTGTATTGACTTGGTGCTTTCTCTTGATACTTCTCTTCTGCCCCCCCCCCCCTCCTACATCATCCCGATCTCCCATCCTTGTTCCCCTTTCCCCACACACTTTCCTTGTTCCTCCACACACACCCTCCCCCATGTCTTCCCACATACACTCCTCGTCTCCTCCCTACCCACACATGCCCTTTCCCAGATTCATCTCTCCCCACATATCAAGATTACGTGGTGGGCATATCAAGATCATTCGGTGAGTATAACAAGATCAAGTGAACATAGCAATGAAAATAATAATAAATAATTATAAGTTTCTCTTGAGGTTTACTGTATGGTTTGACTGCCTGCCTTTTCATCTTTCTTGTCTCCACTTTCAGATTTACTTTCTACTAAAATCTGTACACATCGCTGTGTTGCTTCCCCAAGCAAGTGTTCATCAGATTTTGGGTGGTGGGAGGTTTTATAGAGCACTGGCAAGATAGCGCTATTTTATGGCAACAAGATGAAAACTTAGGTTATTGCACTAATCTAATTATATAATAATATTAATGGCTAAATTATATATTAAAGGTCCTAATAATCTATATATAAGAGAGAGTGTCTGTGTTTCTCTCTCTGCCTGCCTGTCTGTTCAAGGTTAGTGGACAGATGCTTGGGGCTAGCCTCACCCAACTTTGCAGGGTGAATAGTTTGTGATATTGGATGGACATTGATTGGTTAGGGTCGGTCCTATTGGTCGTATTAATAATTAATTCATAGTATTAAGGAACAGGCAGCTAGTGTATACAATTCACCCTAAGCCTAACATATACATACAAGTTAGGCTTATATCGAAGATCCCCCCTTAACCCAGTCGAATTACTGATCCCTCCAGCATGCAATCCCAACAACAAGCTGACTAACTTCTGGGTAGCTACTTATTGCTAGTTGAACAGGAGCATTAGGTGATAGGAAATGTGCCCAACCATTTCTATTCCATCCGGGACAGAATTCCGAACCCGGAATTCTCGACTATGGTTCGAGAAGGAACCCAACTTGGTTTCGTACCAGTATTGACCCCCCCCCCATATTATCACGATAGGTGGTAGGCTTACTCCCTAGAGTTCTTCACTAGAACCATTCAGTAATACATTTTCTGAGACAGATAGAGGAGGGGAAAAAAGATGGAAGGAGCAGAGAAATGTTGGAGGGAGCAGAAAAGTGGAGAGGGGGGTTGACGGGGATGTTGGGGGAGAGGGCAGAGGCAGAGGTATGAGAGAGGAGAGGAGAGGAATTTGTAGGGGAGATAGATAGGTGGAGAAGGTGGGAGAGGGAGGTGAAGTGAAGTGGGAGATGTTAGGGGAGAAAGGTGGGATAGGAAGAGATTGGGATGTTGGGGAGGGGGGTGAATGTTGAGAAAAAAGATGGGGAAGAGGGGGTTTTAAGAGAAGGGGATAGGGAAAGAGAGAGAGGGGAGGGGGGGGAGAGAGAGACTCGGGCGCAGCCGGGTACCCCCCTCTAGTAAATTATTAAAGATTATAATGCCCATCTAGTGCATATTGTTTGTGCGATATGGGTATTATTTCAAAACTACTGGGTATTAACTCAAAACTGTAGAATATCCTCCCAAGTGCAATAAAATAATCTACTACCGTCATCGTTTAAAAAGCAATATAAAAGCACCTTTAATGTCAATATTATGCACTCTAGTTATATATTTATTTATTTATATATACTATATACGAAGGTACATTGGGTTTATGAGAGTACATAACATTGATGTTTTTACATTCTTGTAAAGTCACTAACACGCATAAAACATTTCGGACAGTTCCTTAATCTAACATAATTTTAAGTAGGTAATTTGTAGCAAAATTGAAAAATGTTAACAGGTATATCTACCAATTAAACCAGACCTAATCTGCGCTTGAGGTGAAATCTAATGACAGGGTTGTATATTTTAGCTATATATGATGAAATTTAAATGGGCGTCATTAAAAAATAGATATCTATGGGACAAATTAAACTTACCAGAGCGAGGCCGGCAAGGAATCTCAGTGTGGTGGTGGGGGTGAAGCAGCCCCCACACCTGGGACCTAGCAACCCCCACCACCTACTGACGGAGGCGCTGCTGGTGGGGGAGTTGCTGCTGGGGCTGCACGAGGTGCTCGACGATATGTTAATTTTGACAGACATGCTACTGGTTTTCGCTGCTCGTTGCTGAACCCTATAGCTTCTCGATTGTTGTTAGCTGTAGTTCTAGTTGAACCCTTAATTTAGGTGATGCTGGTAAATCCTGGTAGCTGCTCAAAAATTCTTTTGTACCTAATAGTCATATATGGTTGTATTTGTTCCTTGAATCATGTATTTCCTGCAGCGTTCGTGACAACAATAGTATATATATATTTCACTATCACTGCACTCATTTTATCATTAAAACCGCGCCACTGTATTCCATACCGCTGTATAACTTCGCTATTGTATCACCGTATCGCTGTATCAGTGTCACTGCATTTATGTCCCTGTCACAGAGAAATGTGCAGACAATGGCTGTTAATGCTAAACACTAGTTTAAAGCACTGTACGTATAGCTGGCAAGTATAAGAGCATATACACAACTCACAGTGCAGGTTATAGAACACACTGCTACACGAAGTAATAGTCTACATCACGCTACGATCATGATTGTGTGTGCACACTGTATGTTCTATCACTATTTGTACACAAAATTACACTGTACATTTGGTTACCTCCTGGTCAGGGACCGGGCAGCGAGGAAGTATTGAGCCCCGAAATCACTGCAAGGTAACCGCAAAGTATAGTATGTACTAGTCTGCATTACAATATACACCGGAAGGGACAGCTCGTAGCAGTAGTAGTCCGCGAGGTGCCCAGTGGTGCCCAGTGATGCCCAGTGGTGCCCAGTGGTGCCACACACACTCCTGGCACTGTGCTGGCATATGAGCCGGATGCCACCCCACTCTCCTCCCCCCTGCTGTTCCACATTCAAACACTCGCCATTGTGCTCTCTCCCACAAAGGTCTTATTTTAAATACCAACGCGGCAGCATTAGTCATAGCATAAACGTTGAGGTAAGGCTGCCGTCTAGCGTTACCAGCACAATAGAGCCGTTGTTATGTATGGTAGTTAATTTGTAATAATAATTTTTATTTATTAATAATATATATAGTGACCATATTACATTGTATAAGTATAAAGTACAGCATTATATATTTTATATAAAGCAAGTCCTAAAAGTGAACATATATGAATACTTTACATCAGAATACACACTAGAAAGAGTAGACAATATACTACTACTCCTACACATGTTTGAAGCAAGTGGGAGTTTTTTAGTTTAGTTCATTTATTATGCACCCCATACCCATCTTGTGGACGGTAGTGGAAAGGGTTACAGAGGCACATAATGGGCTCGGACTGAATCAAGTGGGAGATAATGCATTAAGGGATATTCTCATTACGTTTGAAACAATCAAGAAGAGCATTGGCACAGTAAATTTACTTGAATTTACCTGAGGGACACTCTAGTGGCATCGACAAGGACAGGAAGCCTGCGGCTTGTTGAAGGTGCCCTGACTTGCCCTGATTATTTTTGTTCAACCTGGATTTTAAAATTCATTAGAATTTTGGCATTTGCGACTTCGGCGGGTAGGCAGTTCCATGGGTTTATAACCCTGGATGGAGAAGCAGCATCTGTTTTCAGTCCTATATTGTTGCTTATTGCACTTGAAACTGTTGTACCTTGTATATGGTCGTTTCCGACATGAGACGATTCGGCTAAATTCATTTTCTGTTTTAAAACCGGATGTATTGTTATGCTAGGCTATATTAGGTTATATTATTAAGGTTAGGCTGTATTGGGCTTTGTTGGATTAGATTGGTTTGATTTGGGTTACGTTAGGATGGGTTGAGCTAGGTTAGTCAGGTTTCAAAATTCAAAATTCCACTACGCCACGAAGCAGCCTCTGTGGCGTAGTGGTAAAGCACGCGCCCGGCTCTTCGGCAGCACTTTGACCTGGATTCGTATCCTGGCCGTATGATATTCAGATCTATAAACTACTTTAGAAAGGCCTATAATGCATATTAATATTAATTTCACATTCCTGGCGAAATACACTAGGAATTTCAATATGGCGTTCAAATAATTTTAGGCAGGGGGTCTCTGTGTCGGTTGGTCGCTAACGGTTCATTGACTGACCTCGCCAGTCGTTAGGAAGCAGCGGCGGCGTGAGTATCGTCGTTCCCCTCTAGGTAAGGCTGATAATTTTTTTTTTTTACTAATATATTTGAGCAGTTGGGAGGTACGCATGAATATATAGTCTACCACCACCTACAATGCTTAATGCATTATACATTTCTTCGCTATTATAACACTAAGTTTTAGTAATGTCTCCGAGGGTCATTGTTTCCGTATTGTTTTTTTCATCCGGGTTCTGTAGTATTCAAATGTTTGTATTCCAATAATGCTAAATATTGTCCTCTCTCGGATTTTGTCGAAGATTTTTTTTTTGAGATATATGCAAGAGTTGTTACATTCTTGTACAGCCACTAGTACGCGTAGCGTTTCGGGCAGGTCCCTGGAATACGATCCCCGCCGCGAAGAATCGTTGATACAACCAAGTACACATTTTACTGTTGAGTTAGAGGCTAAATCAACCAGGTATCAACCAGGCTACAGTTAAGGATTTGCGCCCAGTAAATCCTCCCCGGCCAGGATACGAATCCATTTTGAGGATCATGATTTGCCAACATTATATGGGTAGGATATTATGTAGAAGACACTTTCCCAGAGTGTTAAACTGCTCCGTCGTCAGGCTAGGCTTGTTAACCCGGCGGTCGACCCCCCCCCCCCCACCCTCCCAAGACGCATTTATTATTGACTTAAATGTACTGTGTATTAAAAAAAGTTTTTATCGTGTATAAATTAATTTTACATTCTGTTTAATTAGGCGTAGTTAATTAGGCGGTTCGGTATTTAGGTTCTGTTGACAATTATTTACAATTGAAGTATGTGGAGGGTGAATTAAGCATTTACAGTTCCCTGTCCTCAGGCCAGGCTCGCCTACGCTGCCGCCCAACCCAAGGCCTCAATTCAATTTTTCTTTATTATGCACCCTATACCCATCCCGTGGGCGGTGATCGTATTCGTCAATTTCATCACACTGCGCATTCAGAATTATTCTCGCCTATAAGATAAAACAGTATTATTTCATCAAGTTAATAGTTTAAAAACTAAGTTTAGTGACAAGCGACAGTCGTGTGTACACTGCAATAGATGAACAACTTTCCAACAGGAAGAAGCAGGAGATACCTCTCCAGGAACTGAATTTACCTGAGGGCCACTAGTCCTCGATGAGGACAGTAAGCCGGCGGCTTGTCAAACGTCCCCCAATTTGCCCTGATTTTTTCCAGCTGTATTTTAAAACCCAGCGGAGTTTTGGCGTTTACGGCTTCGGTGGGTAGGCGGTTCCACGGGTTTACAACCCTATGGGTGAAAAAGCATCTCCTGTTAGCTGTCCAACATTCTGGCTTGTTGAGAGTGAACCCGTTGCTCCTTGTTCGTGTACAGAGCTCAATTGTTTGTTTGCTATGGCACCATAGTTGGATTCTAGGGCAAGTGGAGGTTTTTAGTAGGGATAAGGAGATTTTTGTTTGGTCGAGCTAGGAACGGAGTTTCGTTGTGCTCTGGGACAGTTTAGCTCTGTGGGGGTTGGATGAGATGTATACTTGCTAGGCTTAGTTGCACAACTGGTCGGGGTCCGGTTACACAACTGGTCGGGGTCCGGTTACACAACTGGTCGGGGTCCGGTTACACAACTGGTCGGGGTCCGGTTACACAACTGGTCGGGCTCCGGTTACACAACTGGTCGGGCTCCGGTTACATAACTGGTCGGGCTCCGGGGGTGTCACTGGGGCTTCGGGTTGTGCATGATCGGGCTTCGGTTCGTGCATGGTTGTGCTCCAGGGGTTGTGTGCTATTGCCTCATGTTTCTTTGCTAGATCATCAGGTTGTTTCTTGACTATGACTAATTGCATGTTTATTTTCTAAGATTTCATTGTTGTATTTTTGCAAGAGTTCCAGGTTTCTTTTTTTTGTATAAGGCTCAATTAATTGTTTGCTTTGGCTCCAAAGTTAGTTATTAAGGCAAGGGTGGGGAGGGGGGTGTTGTTAGGTAGGGCTAAGGAAGGGTTTGTTTGGTAGACCTAGGGAGTTTGGTTAGGCTCTGGGGCTGTTTGTTTGGCTTGGTGTGGGTGTGATGAGTTGTTTGCATGCTAGGCTTGCGGTTACACAACTGGTTGGGGTCCGGTTACACAACTGGTCGGGCTTCGGTTACACAACTGGTCGGGCTCCGGTTATAAAACTGGTCGGGCTCCAGGGGTGTCACTGGGGCTTCGGGTTGTGCATGGTCGGGCTTCGGTTCATGCATGGTTGTGCTCCAGAGGTTGTTTGGTTCGTTCATGCTAGGTTTGTAGTTACACAACTGGTCGGGGTCCGGTTACACAACTGGTCGGGCTTCGGTTACACAACTGGTCGGGCTCCGGTTACAAAACTGGTCGGGCTCCGGGGGTGTCACTGGGGCTTCGGGTTGTGCATGATCGGGCTTTGATTCGTGCATGGTTGTGCTCCAGGGGTTGTGTGTTTTGCAAGAGTTCCAGGTTTCTTTTTTGTTATAAGGCTCAATTAATTGTTTGCTTTGGCTCCAAAGTTAGTTCTTAAGGCAAGGGTGGGGTGGGGGGTGTTGTTAGGTAGGGCTAAGGAAGGGTTTGTTTGGTAGACCTAGGGAGGGAGTTTGGTTAGGCTCTGGGGCTGTTTGTTTGGCTTGGTGTGGGTTTGATGAGTTTTTGCATGCTAGGCTTGCGGTTACACAACTGGTTGGGGTCCGGTTACACAACTGGTCGGGCTTCGGTTACACAACTGGTCGGGCTCCGGTTACAAAACTGGTCGGGCTCCGGGGGTGTCACTGGGGCTTCGGGTTGTGCATGGTCGGGCTTCGGTTCATGCATGGTTGTGCTCCAGAGGTTGTTTGGTTCGTTCATGCTAGGTTTGTAGTTACACAACTGGTCGGGGTCCGGTTACACAACTGGTCGGGCTTCGGTTACACAACTGGTCGGGCTCCGGTTACAAAACTGGTCGGGCTCCGGGGGTGTCACTGGGGCTTCGGGTTGTGTATGATCGGGCTTTGATTCGTGCATGGTTGTGCTCCAGGGGTTGTGTGTTTTGCAAGAGTTCAAGGTTTCTTTTTTTGTACAAGGCTCAATTAATTGTTTGCTTTGGCTCCAAAGTTAGTTCTTAAGGCAAGGGTGGGGTGGGGGGTGTTGTTAGGTAGGGCTAAGGAAGGGTTTGTTTGGTAGACCTAGGGAGGGAGTTTGGTTAGGCTCTGGGGCTGTTTGTTTGGCTTGTTGTGGGTTTGATGAGTTGTTTGCATGCTAGGCTTGCGGTTACACAACTGGTTGGGGTCCGGTTACACAACTGGTCGGGCTTCGGTTACACAACTGGTCGGGCTCCGGTTACAAAACTGGTCGGGCTCCGGGGGTGTCACTGGGGCTTCGGGTTGTGCATGGTCGGGCTTCGGTTAATGCATGGTTGTGCTCCAGAGGTTGTTTGCTTCGTTCATGCTAGGTTTGTGGTTACACAACTGGTCGGGGTCCGGTTACACAACTAGTGGGGCTTCGGTTACACAACTGGTCGGGCTCCGGTTAATAACTGGTCGGGCTCCGGTTACTCAACTGGTCGGGCTCCGGTTACATAACTGGTCGGGCTCCGGGGGTGTCACTGGGGCTTAGGGTTGTGCATGATCGGGCTTTGATTCGTGCATGGTTGTGCTCCAGGGGTTGTGTGTTAGTGCCTCATGTTTCTTTGCTAGATCATCAGGTTGTTTCTTGACTATGACTAATTGCATGTTTATTTTCTAGGGCTTCATTGTTGTATTTTTGCAAGAATTCCGTGTTTCTTTTTGGGTATAGGGCTCAATTGTTTGTTTTCTTTGGCTCCAAAGTTAGTTCTTAAGGCAAGGGTGGGGTGGGGGGTGTTGTTAGGTAGGGCTAAGGAAGGGTTTGTTTGGTAGAGCTAGGGAGGGAGTTTGGTTAGGCTCTGGGGCTGTTTGTTTGGCCTGGTGTGGGTTTGATGAGTTTTTGCATGCTAGGCTTGCGGTTACACAACTGGTTGGGGTCCGGTTACACAACTGGTCGGGCTTCGGTTACACAACTGGTCGGGCTCCGGTTACAAAACTGGTCGGGCTCCGGGGGTGTCACTGGGGCTTCGGGTTGTGCATGGTCGGGCTTCGGTTCATGCATGGTTGTGCTCCAGAGGTTGTTTGGTTCGTTCATGCTAGGTTTGTAGTTACACAACTGGTCGGGGTCCGGTTACACAACTGGTCGGGCTTCGGTTACACAACTGGTCGGGCTCCGGTTACAAAACTGGTCGGGCTCCGGGGGTGTCACTGGGGCTTCGGGTTGTGCATGATCGGGCTTTGATTCGTGCATGGTTGTGCTCCAGAGGTTGTTTGGTTCGTTCATGCTAGATTTGTGGTTACACAACTGGTCGGGGTCCGGTTACACAACTAGTGGGGCTTCGGTTACACAACTGGTCGGGCTCCGGTTAATAACTGGTCGGGCTCCGGTTACTCAACTGGTCGGGCTCCGGTTACATAACTGGTCGGGCTCCGGGGGTGTCACTGGGGCTTAGGGTTGTGCATGATCGGGCTTTGATTCGTGCATGGTTGTGCTCCAGGGGTTGTGTGTTAGTGCCTCATGTTTCTTTGCTAGATCATCAGGTTGTTTCTTGACTATGACTAATTGCATGTTTATTTTCTAGGGCTTTATTGTTGTATTTTTGCAAGAATTCCAGGTTTCTTTTTGGGTATAGGGCTCAATTGTTTGTTTGCTTTGGCTCCAAAGTTAGTTCTTAAGGCAAGGGTGGGGTGGGGGGTGTTGTTAGGTAGGGCTAAGGAGGGGTTTGTTTGGTAGAGCTAGGGAGGGAGTTTGGTTAGGCTCTGGGGCTGTTTGTTTGGCCTGGTGTGGGTTTGATGAGTTTTTGCATGCTAGGCTTGCGGTTACACAACTGGTTGGGGTCCGGTTACACAACTGGTCGGGCTTCGGTTACACAACTGGTCGGGCTCCGGTTACAAAACTGGTCGGGCTCCGGGGGTGTCACTGGGGCTTCGGGTTGTGCATGGTCGGGCTTCGGTTCATGCATGGTTGTGCTCCAGAGGTTGTTTGGTTCGTTCATGCTAGGTTTGTAGTTACACAACTGGTCGGGGTCCGGTTACACAACTGGTCGGGCTTCGGTTACACAACTGGTCGGGCTCCGGTTACAAAACTGGTCGGGCTCCGGGGGTGTCACTGGGGCTTCGGGTTGTGCATGATCGGGCTTTGATTCGTGCATGGTTGTGCTCCAGGGGTTGTGTGTTTTGCAAGAGTTCCAGGTTTCTTTTTTTGTATAAGGCTCAATTAATTGTTTGCTTTGGCTCCAAAGTTAGTTCTTAAGGCAAGGGTGGGGTGGGGGGTGTTGTTAGGTAGGGCTAAGGAAGGGTTTGTTTGGTAGACCTAGGGAGGGGGTTTGGTTAGGCTCTGGGGCTGTTTGTTTGGCTTGGTGTGGGTTTGATGAGTTGTTTGCATGCTAGGCTTGCGGTTACACAACCGGTTGGGGTCCGGTTACACAACTGGTCGGGCTTCGGTTACACAACTGGTCGGGCTCCGGTTACAAAACTGGTCGGGCTCCGGGGGTGTCACTGGGGCTTCGGGTTGTGCATGGTCGGGCTTCGGTTCATGCATGGTTGTGCTCCAGAGGTTGTTTGGTTCGTTCATGCTAGGTTTGTGGTTACACAACTGGTCGGGGTCCGGTTACACAACTAGTGGGGCTCCGGTTAATAACTGGTCGGGCTCCGGTTAATAACTGGTCGGGCTCCGGTTAATAACTGGTCGGGCTCCGGTTACTCAACTGGTCGGGCTCCGGGGGTGTCACTGGGGCTTAGGGTTGTGCATGATCGGGCTTTGATTCGTGCATGGTTGTGCTCCAGGGGTTGTGTGTTAGTGCCTCATGTTTCTTTGCTAGATCATCAGGTTGTTTCTTGACTATGACTAATTGCATGTTTATTTTCTAGGGCTTTATTGTTGTATTTTTGCAAGAATTCCGGGTTTCTTTTTGGGTATAGGGCTCAATTGTTTGTTTGCTTTGGCTCCAAAGTTAGTTCTTAAGGCAAGGGTGGGGTGGGGGTGTTGTTAGGTAGGGCTAAGGAAGGGTTTGTTTGGTAGACCTAGGGAGGGAGTTTGGTTAGGCTCTGGGGCTGTTTGTTTGGCTTGGTGTGGGTTTGATGAGTTTTTGCATGCTAGGCTTGCGGTTACACAACTGGTTGGGGTCCGGTTACACAACTGGTCGGGCTTCGGTTACACAACTGGTCGGGCTCCGGTTACAAAACTGGTCGGGCTCCGGGGCTGTCACTGGGGCTTCGGGTTGTGCATGGTCGGGCTTCGGTTCATGCATGGTTGTGCTCCAGAGGTTGTTTGGTTCGTTCATGCTAGGTTTGTAGTTACACAACTGGTCGGGGTCCGGTTACACAACTGGTCGGGCTTCGGTTACACAACTGGTCGGGCTCCGGTTACAAAACTGGTCGGGCTCCGGGGGTGTCACTGGGGCTTCGGGTTGTGCATGATCGGGCTTTGATTCGTGCATGGTTGTGCTCCAGGGGTTGTGTGTTTTGCAAGAGTTCAAGGTTTCTTTTTTTGTACAAGGCTCAATTAATTGTTTGCTTTGGCTCCAAAGTTAGTTCTTAAGGCAAGGGTGGGGTGGGGGGTGTTGTTAGGTAGGGCTAAGGAAGGGTTTGTTTGATAGACCTAGGGAGGGAGTTTGGTTAGGCTCTGGGGCTGTTTGTTTGGCTTGTTGTGGGTTTGATGAGTTGTTTGCATGCTAGGCTTGCGGTTACACAACTGGTTGGGGTCCGGTTACACAACTGGTCGGGCTTCGGTTGCACAACTGGTCGGGCTCCGGTTACAAAACTGGTCGGGCTCCGGGGGTGTCACTGGGGCTTCGGGTTGTGCATGGTCGGGCTTCGGTTCATGCATGGTTGTGCTCCAGAGGTTGTTTGCTTCGTTCATGCTAGGTTTGTGGTTACACAACTGGTCGGGGTCCGGTTACACAACTAGTGGGGCTTCGGTTACACAACTGGTCGGGCTCCGGTTAATAACTGGTCGGGCTCCGGTTACTCAACTGGTCGGGCTCCGGTTACATAACTGGTCGGGCTCCGGGGGTGTCACTGGGGCTTAGGGTTGTGCATGATCGGGCTTTGATTCGTGCATGGTTGTGCTCCAGGGGTTGTGTGTTAGTGCCTCATGTTTCTTTGCTAGATCATCAGGTTGTTTCTTGACTATGACTAATTGCATGTTTATTTTCTAGGGCTTCATTGTTGTATTTTTGCAAGAATTCCGTGTTTCTTTTTGGGTATAGGGCTCAATTGTTTGTTTTCTTTGGCTCCAAAGTTAGTTCTTAAGGCAAGGGTGGGGTGGGGGGTGTTGTTAGGTAGGGCTAAGGAAGGGTTTGTTTGGTAGACCTAGGGAGGGGGTTTGGTTAGGCTCTGGGGCTGTTTGTTTGGCTTGGTATGGGTTTGATGAGTTGTTTGCATGCTAGGCTTGCGGTTACACAACTGGTTGGGGTCCGGTTACACAACTGGTCGGGCTTCGGTTACACAACTGGTCGGGCTCCGGTTACAAAACTGGTCGGGCTCCGGGGGTGTCACTGGGGCTTCGGTTCATGCATGGTTGTGCTCCAGAGGTTGTTTGCTTCGTTCATGCTAGGTTTGTGGTTACACAACTGATTGGGGTCCGGTTACACAACTAGTGGGGCTTCGGTTACACAACTGGTCGGGCCAAAGTGGCCAATCACTGGCTAATGACTTCGGCCAATCATTAGCCAGATACCCACACCCACGTACAGACTGGCGAAGCGACTCAACGGCCTGCTGACTCCTTATGTCCCTTGCGCCTTCAGCCTGAAGTCTCCAAAGGAATTTGTTGACTTACTGCGGGGCACACGGGCCCCAGGGATAAGAGCCTCGTTGGACGTAGAATCACTGTTCACCAACGTACCTGTGGACGAGACAATCGGGATGATAGCCAACAGTGTGTATCGTGATCCAGCCTGTACTCCTCTTGACATACCAGAAAATATTCTAAGGAAACTACTCCAAGCTTGTACTAAAGAGGCACCCTTCTTGAGCCTGGATGGGCACATGTATAAGCAAGTAGATGGGGTCGCCATGGGTTCTCCCCTAGGTGTCCTGTTTGCAAACTTCTAAATGGGTACCATCGAGCAAAAAGTCTTAGTCGACATGAACTTGAAACCGGCCATATACTGCAGGTATGTTGACATTTTTACACAGGTACCTGATGTCAGACATCTGCAGGAGCTGAAGGAGGCATTTGAGCAGAGTTCCGTGCTGCGTTTCACTTACGAGATGGAAAAGGATGGGAAGCTGCCCTTTCAAGATGTAACAGTCATGGAAAAGAGCGGAGGTTTCCACACTGCAGTCTACACTAAGGAAACGAACATAGGAATGTGCCTAAATGCCAACAGCGACTGCCCAGACAGGTACAAGAGGAGTGTTTTTAACGCATATGTCGACCGTGCTCTCAGCCACAGCTCAGAATGGAAGCAAGTCGACGAAGAACTCTGTAGGGTAAGGCAGGTCCTAGTCAACAACGGCTTCTCCAATGGTTTCGTCGAAGACATCATAAGAAGGAAAGTGAAACGCCATGCAACCTCTGAAGAGACAACTAACACAACACCTATACCCCCTATTAGACTATTTTACAGGAACTTCTTTTCCACAGCTCATAAAACGGAGGAAAGGGTCCTGAAAGAAATAGAAACGTTATCCCTACAGACAAAAATCAGAGGATACAACTGACGATTTACTATAAAACCAGAAAAACGGCCAGCCTACTGATGAGAAACTCTCCAGACACAAAGCAGAACGCTTTAAAAGAGACCAACGTCGTCTATGCCTTCAAATGCCCTCTTGGGGACTGTAAGCTCCAAAAAACCCAGTATATAGGCAAGACAACAACATCTCTTTCTAGGCGTTTAACGATGCATAAGCAACAGGGCTCCATTAAGGAACATATAATCTCTTCCCACAACCAAACCATCGCCAGAGAAATCCTAGTAAACAACACAGAAATCATCGATAGATACAGCGATAGCAGGCGGCTTAACGTTTGCGAGGCACTACACATTAAGAAGTCAACACCAGCAATCAACAGCCAATTAATGCACAACTATATTCTACCCACCTCAAGACTCCGCTCCAATATAGAAGCATCAAGAAATATGGACCAATAGGCTTTCTACAATCACTTCCATTCAATACCCATTGTTTCGTGTTCTGTCTTGTGTTGATGAATTTAATACCCTATTAAAACCACCTCACCCCATCCACCTCACTAAAATGTAGATATAAACAAATCGGAGATGTGTAAGTTCTATTCAGTTGTGTATGTGTTAACTAAAGTCTTTGAAAATGTAATAAGTTTTACGAAACGCGCTCAAGTGTCGCGTCAGACTAGAAATAAAAATGAATTTTCGAGAATTGATTTTTGAATTACCACCAACAGTGAAAAGAAATGTACGAAAGATTGAGAAAATTCGTGTTAAAATTATTAATCTTACTTTTTCGGTCATATTTAATAATATATATATATATATATATATATATATATATATATATATATATATATATATATATATATATATATATATATATATATATATATATATATATATATATATATATATATATTATATGTGTGTGTGTGTGTGCAGAAATACTGTAATATTAATAAAACAATTAACATCGTGTAGTGTACTCTATATATCAAAATATATTACTTTGTAGTGGTGGAGCACTCGCTGTTGACATTTGGAGGGTGACTCTTGTAAGTTGTGTGGTCAGTGATGGCTACGGCCGACGCCGATGTCTTTCCTGACAACTTTACTGCCGATAAAGCTAAAGGTATTTCAGAGCCTCTCGTGTCATTGAGTGTTGTGTTAAGCTGTTATGTATACAGTTAATTTTATCAAGCAAAAGTTAAATAAATTCCTACGTGACCCAAAAAGAATGATAAATAGATGGCCCTGTTTTTACACAACTTGCGTTGGTTGTAATGCAATGCCCATAACATGTATTGAGTTAGCAATTGATCAGTCACTAGTTCGGTATTGTGTTCTAAAACATTGTTGACCTGACCACCAGGAATGACCCTACATAACGTTTCTGCACATGGTTGGAACATGGACCATATTAGAGAAATTGCAGCATTTTTCTAGGAAGAACTGAAGAATCACCTGAACAGAGAATCCCTATCTAACGTAAGGATTGTGAATATATATCATGTAGTGGAATTTAAGTTTGGGTACTATTTGTTAATGGTTGGTTGAGCTTGGCTTGTTAGTGGAAAGGAGTGCAGTGCAAAACACCTGTGGCCTCATCTTAATTAATAAATGTATTATATATATGCACGGGACCACATAACTTGCTATCGTGAGAGTGCAGGGCAAGGGCAGGACGTTGTTAGGTTAGATTTTAAAATATGTTGGCAAACTGGCTTGTGTATTCTATGCTTAAGTTTTGTGGAAAATTCTAGAATCAGTTTCAATTTACAGTACTTAGTTACTTAGAAACTCTAGCATCACCACAAAGTTTTGTATGCTTTAATATGTCTTGCCAGAACATAAATCTGTTGAGTGGAATTTTTAATTTATAAAACTTTGAAAACTAGTACATGTAGGGATGGTTGACACGGGCAACTCCTTAGCATTGCTCAAGCTAGCCTTGTTTTGTTAAATAATGCAAACTTCATTACCAAAAACAAAATCTACCCAGCAACTGGGTCAAGTCTGCTACTTTCTTCCTACCTCTCCTGCTCCTATTTTAACTCTACACCCACTTCACCTCCCACTTTGTGAGAAGATCAGTCTCCGTGAGCAGTCTCTATGGTGTAGTGGTAAGACACTCGCCTGGCGTTCCGCGAGTGCTATGTCATGGGTTCGTATCCTGGCCGGGGAGGATTTACTGGGCGCAAATCCTTAACTGTAGCCTCTGTTTAACGCAACAGTAAAATGTGTACTTGGATGAAAAAACGATTCTTCGCGGCAGGGGATCGTATTCCAGGGACCATAGGATTAAGGACTTGCCCGAAACGCTACGCGTACTAGTGGCTGTACAAGAATGTAACAACTGTTGTATATGTCAAAAAAAAAAAAAAAAAAAAAAAAAAAAGTGCTAAGTAGAATGGTAGATGTTTCATAAGAATGAAGGTAACTGCAGAAGGCCTATTGGCCCATATGAGGCACACGAGGCCGAGTTCCTTGTCCGAAACTCTGGACGAAATCACACTTCGATGATTTCTGCGTTTCATTCAATCTCGGTAATGCACTAGTTCCAAAATTCTGGTCACTTTGTACAAAATATAGAATGTTTAATTCTTACTCAAACTTCTTGTGTATTTATGATATCCTGTGCACAAATAAAAAACTAAAATATTAATTTTAAGTAATTAAAAATTGGATACTTGTGTGAGCAATGGACCTTCATGTTTCGTACAGAATGGTATGTCGATAAATACTGACCTGCAGCTATGGAAAGTGTCTACTTAGGAAATAAATGCTTGTTGGAAGCAGTCTGAAACTAAATACTGTATTAGCAGTATTTCCTATTAGTAATATTTATATATATAAATACTTTACATACATGTATGTAAATATTGTTAAATATTATTTGTGTAAATTGTATATAAATATTGTTATTTGAATTATACCTGGTACATTTATACTGTACTTGTCTTCTCAACTGTATTTTATTAATAATGCTGAATTCTCCTTTTCAGCGGCATTGAGAGAAATTTTGGCTGCTCTTACTGGAGGTGAAGTTGTAGAAGCTTTAGAAGCAGCACGAGAAGCTGCCGGCAATGACATGGTGGCACTTATGACTAGAGTATTTCCACTTGTAACTCAGGTCACTACAAAAGTTATCAGCAACTATGGCTTCACTCAAGATGGAGTTGGTAAGTTGGCTGCAAGAAAACTACATTATTATGTACTTTTTTTTCTATTGAATACAGTATTGTCTTATTATCCAGAGAGAATTTATTTAATACAATCTGATTTTTAACATTGGTCGAGATGAAATTGAACCAACAATCATACTAAGTTTATGAACTACACCAGAAACGTCAAATGTGAGATATACAGTATTAAGAGAAACATTTCATTTCTGCCCAACTTTTATTTCTTGAACATGGGCATATTATTTATGACTAAATTGCATTCACACTATTGTGTTAATTTTTTAAAATTCTGCATTTAGAGATAAATCTTTGGTATATCAGTATCCCTTAATTCTAAATATCATACGTTCTTTAAAACTCAGCTTGAGTATTGCTTGCTGTAGTCTCCCAGTGTTACGTCAAACTTAAATTGAAATAATTTTTTCGTTTCATACCATTGTGAACGTCAGTTTTATTAGATCTTGGTTTGTTATTCATGATACGATTAACTTAAGGGCCACAATTTCTAGTGAACAAGATTGTAAAAGAGAGTTGGTGGCTTGTGAAAGGGCCTTCCTCTTTTACCCATCAGGAATTTTTCCCAACTATATTCTAAACTGAAGCACTGTCTTGGTATTTATGGCTTGAGTAGTAGGTGATTTCATAAGTTTATTACCTTATGGGTGAAAAAGCATCTCTTGATGACTAGTTCACAGTGTGGCTTGTTGGTCTTGCAAGATGTTGCCCCTTGTCTGAGTTATATTGAACCTTTTTAAAGAAGTGGTCTACATTAATGTTCCCTAATTTGTTCAGTATTTTAAAAGAACCTGGTGAGATCAGCTGTCATGTTTTATTTGCAGTTATTAGTCCTGAGGCACTCAGTCTGACAAAATAATTGTTAGTATTCCTATAATGGAAAGAACATTGTGTTTTTTCTTACTAAATGTTTAATGACAATGCAAACAAAAATAATTGTTTATCCCATTTTGGCACTTTTTGGGGACCATCCAGAAAATTAGTACAGTACCTACAGTGAATGGGTTTATGGGATACTGCAAATATGGTCAATATCAGCCCTTTCTCCAATCTTTTATAATATATACTGTATATATATATATATATATATACACAATAACATGCAGTATCGTAAATAACGTGCAGTATCGTCAAATTACAGTACTGTACCTGTATTTGAAAGTTACTGGACTGAATAATTTCCATTTACTTAATTGCAGTACTTATACAATATATGAAATCTGGTTAATTATTGTTTTTATTTTTACATGGAAGAAAGTAATGACTAATATATATCTTTAATAGCCAGGTTATCACACTTGATTGTTTTCTTCAGATATTTCAAACAGCTTCCTAAACTGTTTTTAATGTAGGAGTCCATTGTGCAATACAGTATATTTAGAAAGATTACAAATGAGGCAATGTCCTCAAGGTAAGCAGTTTCTTGTGGGAAAAGGCATCAAATATAGGCTTATGCATTTTAGCTAGATAAAAGCTCTGAAATTCTTTCTTATTAGAGAGAGATGTAGGAAAATAATATCAATGATTCACATTTCAGATTATAATGACAGAATTTATGCTTTCTCTTCAGGAGCAATCCAGTTTGAACATGTGATGAAAAATCTTGGTCAGGATGACGCAGAAGTTGCAAGACTTCATGCACAAGTTCGATCATATTTTCTACCAGCTGTTGTCATACCGCCATCCGGTCATCCTTAGTAACACACATATTTTAGGACTTCATCAATTTATTTAGCTATCATTGTTTTAAGGAGGAAATAACTCTATTAACTTGCCTTGTGATTTGAACTACATGTACAGTACGGTTGATAAGCTGATACTGGTAGGAATGGATAGGTGGACAAAAGGTTGTTACTAGGACATTAAGAGTACAATATCTCTACTTTGTTCTACAATGTTTGTTGACTTAGTAATGCAAATAAATATTAGTTTAGGCTTGTAAAGAGGAATAATGTTTTTCAAAGTAATAGGCAATAAATATGTTGACCAAACCACACTAGAAATTGAAGAGACGACGACGTTTCAGTCGTTGGACTTGAGGAACACAAAAATGTTAAGTCTGCAAACTCTTCTGTCATGTTAGGGATTCTAATCATCCTATCGATTGGTTTTCCTCTAAAATAATCTTTTCTGCCTCTACTCTTCACAGATGCCGTCTTCTCGAATCGACTCTGATACACAACCTTCCCAACATGAACCAGAGTCCAGGCTTTGTTGCTGTTGACTCTTCCCTTTCACAGTACATACTCAAATGTTCTAAAATTTCTAATAAGCCTGCCCTTCCTTTTATCTTTTTCTTTTTTCTTATGATCCCTTTCTTATTTCTATTACACCTTACCTTCCATACCTTTTGCCTTGCTTTTATCATCCTCTAAGATTTCCTCTCCTCACCTCTCTCTCTCGCCTACTTAATGCCCTTGCCTTCCTCGTCTCATCAATCAACTTGATAATGGTCCAAGACGGACAGAAACATCGTCGTCTCTTTAATTTCTACTGTGTGGTTTGGTCAACATTTTTCAGCCATGTTATTGTGACTCGCCATCTGCAGGCAATAAATACATCATGCATCTTTAATTTTATTGAAGTTTTGTGAATAATCAATTTCATTAAAGTTACAATTCCCTCAGCTTAATCATTTAGTTTATTAGACATTTCCTTATTAATAACAATTACAATATCTGTATACAGTACTTTACTCATAGGAAAAACTGAATGAATGCTGAACTGCACAAATGAGGATCTTAAATGTATAGTACTCGGAAGTTCATAGATGAGCTTTATTTTTAAGGATGACTGACTGGAGATGTAAAACCTTTGTATTGTATAGTGTTTACCTTGGATTTTGTTAATAAATATATATGAGGTATACTTTCTTACTTTCTTTATACTTTCTGAGTTCATTACTGGACTAGAATTATTTATTCTTGGGAAGGGAAAAGAATAATGTTACTTATCTCCATCCATTGCAAAATTATTGTTGAATAATACATGAATGATTTGACACTATTTGAAATTCAGTTTATTTACCTTTAATTTCAGCCAGACAGGAAATGACCCATATGCAGAATTATTTTCATTCATTAATAATTAAACTTTAAGTAAAATCTTTAGTAAATTTGACAAACACAAGAATGCTACATAATGTCAGACCAGTTCTGGAAAATTAATTCTCTTCAAACATGGAATGAAATTTGGAGGAAGTTCAGAGGTATGTCATAAAACTAGTACCAGAGCTGAAAGGCATGATATGAAAAAAGACTGAAGGAATTGAACCTTTGAATTGAAGTTCAACTAGGGAAAGTGTAAAGTAATGAAATTAGGCGAAGGGAGCAGAAGGCTGAACACAAGGTTCAAAATTTAAAATTCAAAATGTTTATTCAGGTAAAAGTACATATACAGAAGATGAGTTACAAACATAATGTTGGATTTATAAATAGAGTTAGTACACACGATACCTAAAGCCACCAATACACACTGCATTTCAGGCAAAAGGTACAACCTAGGAGGTGAAATCCTTCGAGAGTCAGAGTGAAAGATCTGGGGGTTGATATCACACCTAACCTGTCCCCAGAAGCCCACATCAAAAGGATATCATCATCAGCATATGCTAGATTGGCCAACATAAGAACTGCCTTTTAAAACTTGTGTAAGGAATCGTTTAGGACCTTGTATACAACTTATGTCAGACCAATCCTGGAATATGCAGTTCCAGCCTGGAGTCCATACCTAGTTAAACAGAAGACAATGTTAAAGATTCAGAAGTATGCCACCAGACTAGTCCCAAAACTAAGAGCTATGAGGAAAGGCTATGGGAGCTAAACCTCACGTCCCTGGAAAACAGAAAAGTAAGGGGAGACATAATAACCACCTACAAAATTCTCAGGGGAATTGGTAGGGTGGACAAAAGCAAACTCTTTAGCACGGGTGGAACACGAACAAGGGGTAACAGGTGGAATCTTGGTACCCACATGAGCCACAGAGACATTAGAATTGTTTTCAGTGTCAGAGTAGTTAACAAATGGAATGCATTAAGCAGTGATGTGGTGGAAGCAGACCCATACACAGTTTCAAATATAGATTTGATAGAGCCCGGTAGGTTCAGGAATCTGTACACCAGTTGATTAACAGTTGAGAGGCGGGGCCAAAGCTCAACCCCCGCAAGCACAACTAGGTGAGTACACCATACATATCTGGCATCCACATCACATATACCTGGGCTCCACACCACACACACCTGACCTCTACGCCACATGCACACTTGACCTCCACACAACACACACCTGACCACACCATACACATGTGACATCCACTTCACTTCATAACCTGACCTCCACACAAACCTGGCCTACACAGTATCTAGCCTACAACTTTGTACAGACAGACAAATGACATTCTTATAGTATAGATATATGCTAGGAGGCGTACCCAGCAGTGCCTGGGATAGTGTCTCTCATCCCCGCCCCAAGTACTTCCCTCCCTACATCTCCCTCTCCATGCATCATCCCTCCCCTCCCTTTTCCCCCTCTTCATCCCTCTTCCCCCTTCCCCGCTCTCCCTTTCTTAATCTCTCTGTCCCCTGGTGGCTCAGTAAAAACACACTCCCTGTACTTTGTTTAATAAATGTAACCAAAGCCGTCAAAGACTGAGCAAAGATGTACACGTTCGTAAGTGCTTGCGTAACTGCTTCGTGAATCTGGCTCCTGGTTGTTAAATGATTGGCATGTCATATTCCAGGGAAACTAATGGGTAAGGCTTACCATGAGCTATGGGAAGGGGGTAAGCATTCAGCCTGTTTACAGGAGTTGGCAGTCATCTGTTTCTGCACCCACCTGTGTAAAAAAAAAAAAATACCCAATTTAACTTTTCTCCCCAACCCTCACTCTTTTTCTCACCCCGCATCTCCCCCTCTCACCCCTCACTACCCTACCCCTTTCCCATCCAACCTCAGACAGACGGAAACTTCCATTTATATACCGTAATGGGCACCCAGCTGCACCCAGGTCTCTTCCCCACCTTCACCCCCTCTTTTCCCCTTTTCCATCCTTTTTCCCCTTTTTCCCACTTCACCCCATCTCCCCCTTCACCTCCCTTATCCCAATCCTCTTTTCCTCCCTCTCCCTCTTCTCAGAAAATGTACTATTAAGAAGCACTAAAACTGTATAGGTCTCAGAAAATATATTATTACGATCACTAACACTCTATGGGAATTAGACTATATTTCACACTTGACTCCATGAAAATTGCATGGAGGGTATCAATAATTGATAATATTTCTAGTTTGCATTTGCATGCTGGTGGTTCATTAGTGAGAGGAGCCTATAGTAGTGTGTCCAACCACTTGTCCTGAACGATAGAGTGACGGTCTCGCTTCATGCAGGTCAGCGTTCAATCCCCGACTGTTTAAGTAGTTGCAGGGCACCATTCCTTCCCTCCGTTCCATCCCAAATCCTTATCCTGATCCCTTCCAAGTACTATATAGTCGTAATGGCTTGGTGTTTTCTCCTGATAATTGTCTTGCCTTTGATAAAGGGGTGAGGCTTAAGAAAACCTTTGAAGCGTTGAGAGAATCATCTGTTTTATGCTACTACGGGCAAAGTATTAACAGCATTTTTTTTCCCCCAGTGTCAGTGAATAATGTTGGATACACCATTATAATACATCATATATTTTTATAGATAACATTATACGCTACATTATATGCAACTTTTATATGCAACAGCAGTGAATAATATTGCATTACTGTATTTTTTTACGATATTTAGCTAGGGGTAGATGGTGGGCAGTGCCAAGAATTTTTGTGGGGGCCAGAATGAGGCCTTTGCATGCTGTTCCTTCTTGAATTCTGGTGGCCCCGGCCAGGTTATGTCCACCCTGTACCCCACAGTATTCCCCCTGCAAAGTTGGCTGATGGTGAGCCCAATTAAGCATCTGCCTCCATCTTTGAACAAATAAGCAAACAGTCTTTCTTTAATATATGTTAATATGTCTATATACACATAAATTATTCATGTCACCAATTGTGATATTAACCTGTATATATAGTAATACGAATGTATTGTAATAAATGGTTTACATCATTCTTCATTCATAAAGGTAACAGCAAGTCCTTAATTAAGTTTACTTTTATTAGTATTTTTTTATAGTTCAACTTGTCCTCTTGAATAATACATCACATAAGGATGCTACTACAGCCAAATCGTTTTCACATAAGGATGTAAAAATCCACAACGGCCAAAATATGATGTACTGTACTATAAATCACAGCAGCTCAACAAAAGTTTCCGTTTTCTATGCGTGGGTCGCCGGTTAGGTTAGGCTAGGCTCTGGTAACTTAATAAATCGTCTTCTGTCCGTTGTGACAACACTAGAGGCCGAGCTGCCTACATGTGCAGTGTAAAGTTTCACCAAGTAACGTACAAGTTCTCAAACAGTGTTGGTTAGCGTTGACGCTCCGCGGAGCACACTTTGTTGACATACTGATACATACTATATATATTACATATGTCATATTATATGTAAATAGGAAGAAACCGTGTATGTATAAACGCTCAAATAAAAACTTTCAAAGTGAATGTTATAAAAACTGTGATCCTGTTTTAGTTGGTGTTAAAGAGCGTAGCGGGAGGAGGAGGAGGAGTTAGGAGCGTGTGGAGAGGTCGTCAGGTTGGTGGCCAAAATAAACCAGTGACAAGACGGTGGTGTGGCGGCTGGCGGGTGTGTCCTGGGCGTCCCTCTCCCTGCTGCTTCAACTATGGCTTCACAGGATGTTCTCTGTCTGTCTCTAGGTCAGTACCTCTAGCAGGAGTCTAGGGGGGGGCCGTGTCGCGTGGCTCGAGGTGGTCGCTGTGTGCACTCGAACTCTTTAACGCTTCTGAGTTTGTTGGGGGTAACGGGAGGCTTTAACCTTTTTACATTTTCTGATATTAATTTGCTTTTAAGTTAAGAGAGTCTCTGACACCAGCTGTTTAAGAATCAGACATGTACTTGTGGATGTTGTTTACCGTAAACAGAATGGTTCATGTTCGTACAGGAGAGATGCTACCACCACTCATGAGCACTGGTGATGCTGACCCATAGAGAGCCTGGCAGACAGACAGGCAGGCACCAAGGAAGGCTGGCCACAGGTCAGGCTGTGGTAGTGGGAAGTTTCGAAATCATTATGTATTAAAACTAGTAGATGTATCAAGACATTGTGTTCAGGGCTAATGCACTTAATGTACCTGAAATTACTTGGGCTGGAGGGTAGAGCAACGGTCTCGCTTAGTGCAGGTCTACTCTCGATCGAATGCAAGTTTTGATGAGATCAGCCCTGTCATGTCTGGTTTGCAGTGATGTTAGCCCTGTGGCCCTCAACAATTCCTAATATGGAATTCGACCTAGTTCAGGAATGATTTTTGTCGCCCAGTGTTGGACGTTATCCAAAGTAGATACTGTACGTCTTTCTGAAAATGAGGTCTCCATGCTTGGATACAATGCTTGGAGTAAATACAATAATCCAAGTGAGGGTGCACAAGAGATTTATACAAGTTGGATAACTGCCTTCTTTTCCCTGAAATCAAAATTATGTCTGACTATTCCTAGGATTTGGTTGGCTTTTTTTTTTTATACTACGAGTGGTGTGACCAACACTGAACCCAGCTCATTTTCTGAAAATTTATAAAAGGGCCATACAAGGAGGATTCCTAGAAATACCTTTAGAGTGAAATAAGTTGGGACTGAGCACTGTGAACATCTAGAAGCATGAAAGGGATATGAGTGGTATCCTTGACAGGTATTAATCACATCAAAATTACATGGAACCAACAGCCCCCATCAAACGGTCACACACACACCGAACCACACTTTTCCCAGAAAGAGGTACCCAGAATTACGATGAGAAATGCTCTGACTCCTCTCGCAGAAAATGACTGAAAGGGCAAATTCATATCCTCAAACACTCAATGCAACATCTACATGCAAAATGAGGACAGAAAAATGAGGTGAGTGATAGTCAAATTGTTCTAACAAATAAGTGGAATTGACTAAGCCACATGCATACTGGTGAGATAATGCACTGTAGACGTCGGTTACTGAATAACCAAGGATTGGCACAAACATCTTTGGCAGTCACAGTTGTCTTGGATACTTACAAAGGCACATTATATTGCAGCTAGGACAAGAGCTTCCCAAGAGAGTAACTGAGTAGAACAGCTAGGAAATGTATTGTAATTTTGAAATCGTACAAATTTCAAGTGACAGGTACTAGTACTGTACTGTATATACAGTACTGAAACTTAAATGACAACTGGTATAATGGTTTCCCACTATTGGAGATGGAAGCCTGTTTGGGCTTTTTGAGGTTCCCTAAATAAATATTTTCTACTAGGATCCTGCAGACCTTCCTCAGTTCTGCAAAATTTATAGTATATGGCAAACAGAAAGTAACAAAAATATGAGCTGGAATTTTAATAAATATTTGTCACATTGAGGGGTTCCTCAATAGAAGAAACACATTTTAGGGATTTTGTCATGGTAGAATGATTAGGAATTGTCATCCTAGACCAACAACTGACCTGTCCTAGGATGAAATTTACAACAAACATCTGATTTCCAGTTACCTATTTACTGCTGGGTGAACGTACATGGGTGTTAGGTAACGTGCCTAACTGTATGTGTACCCGTGAATCAAACTTGGTACATTGGATGGTGAGCCAACAGTGCTAGTTACTTACAGGTCACATGTTACTGTACATGCAATCTTGGAACTGCAGTGTTTCAGATTTTGGCACATGACCTAAGTAGGTTAGATTAAATTGCTTCCCTTTATTTTTGTATGCAATGTGAAAAAACTGAATGCTTTAAGTACAGTACTTGTCTCACATGTTAAACAGTAACACTATATAGATAACTTTGAGATTATCATTATTTGTGCTTTACATGTTTATTGTACTGTATACTTTTGATGAATATACCACTTCAGAAAAATAACTGATTCTTCAACTTTACAGATGATATCATCAAAATGAAAAACAGGGGTCGTGGTGGGAGAGGTGCAAGAAGAGGAAGGGGTCGTGGTAGAGGAGCAACAGCTGGAAGAGATGCAGGATTCTTGAGGGGCGACAATGTGGATGGCAGTGGAATCAGAGGGCGAGGAAGGGGTGCTCGTGTTCTATCCACAAAAATTGGTGCCATGGGTAAGTACTACAGTATTTTTTATTTTTTTCTTCAACTAAGATTTTGAAATTTGATTCTCAGCAATGGTAGGTCTTGACAGAGACATCTCTAAATTTAAATTCCTATATCTGTGTAATATATAATGAATTGTAAGTAATTTATATTTTTCAAATAATATTTCAACAGATTTGAACAGAAACTTAATTTTTGTTCATTAAAATATGATACTAATTAACTAGTCTAAGCAATTTTTTATATATAGCCTTAAAAAGGACTGTATATATATATATATATATATATACTGTACAGGTGACGTAAGAAGTTAGAGGTATTGCTAGCCTGTTGAATATAGGTCTCATTTTTGTTATAAAATATTAAACGAGACATCTTTCAGTATTCATCAAGATCACACTTGTTGGTGATTGAGTTAAAATATTTAGTCCATGTGCAGGGTATTGGTGAGGGTATTAGTAAATGCATAATAGGATATTTTGTACAGTATGCTATATCATTGTTTAACCTTAATAACACAAGATATTATGTTCCTAGTCTCTCTTTTTAAAACTGATTCTAATTGATCTTGTGCATAAACTTGGCAATAATGTAAATAGGCCATTACAAATATTTGTAATCAGTTACTTTCATATCCTATGACCACATGAGATAATCTAGTTTCTTATGACTTTGAAAATGTGATTTTTTCTTGTTTGATTTTTTTTTTCTTTTGAGATATATACAAGAGTTGTTACATTCTTGTACAGCCACTAGTATGCGTAGCGTTTCGGGCAGGTCCCTGGAATACGATCCCTGCCCCCAATGAATCGTTTTTACAACCAAGTACCCATTTTACTGTTGAGTTAAATAGAAGCTACAGTTAAGTATTTGCACCCAGTAAATCCTCCCCGGCCAGGATACGAACCCATGACAAAGCGCTCGCGGAACGCCAGGCGAGTGTCTTACCACTACACCACGGAGACTGGTTCTGATTCATATTTTATCTCGACAAAGGTCACACCATCAAATAGGTTCTTTTACTGTCAACTTTTACATGTTAAGTAGTTTCATATTTTCATATTTATACAGGCTCGCTGCGGGATCAAAGTAGAGGGCGAAGAGGTGGATTAGTTTCCCGTGCAAGAGGAGCCTTGGTGGCACGTACAGGAAGAATTAACACAAGAGGAGGAAGAGGCATTAATGCAAGAGGAGGAAGAGGCATTAATTCAAGAGGAGGAAGAGGCATTAATGCAAGAGGAGGAAGAGGCACTAATGCTAGAGGAGGAAGAGGCACTAATGCAAGAGGAGGAAGAGGCATTAATGCTAGAGGAGGAAGAGGCACTAATGCAAGAGGAGGAAGAGGCACTAATGCAAGAGGAGGAAGAGGCATTAATGCTAGAGGAGGAAGAGGCATTAATGCCAGAGGAAGAGGAGAAAGTATTATTAACAGATTAGGACAAGGAAGAATAGCAAACCCTAAAGAAGAATCAAGTAGTTTTGAGTACGAACATCAGGTTAGTAGTTATAAAATAATGGGTAGACGAGAAGTAAGGGAGCTGAATATAGAGCACCACTAGCATGATTGAGGCCACTGATATGAGGATGCAGCTCTTAGACTTTATATGAACTTTGTTTCATCATTAATTCGTTACTGCACTGGATAATTTGGGACACATTACTATTAGTAGTCACGATAATGCTTAGCTCTTGATCTTGTATTTTATTGTAAACCTAAATAATGTTGTCTTAAGTTCTGTTATACAATTAGTTTTAAGAATGAAGTTCAGGAAAATAGGTAATTTATATTATATTTAGGATCCATGTACACCTAGTTATTTTTCAGAGTTTAAATACAGTATAAAAGTAATTAGCTCAGTTTTGAATTGTTTTGAATCTATTTCTAATACAAATGTTAAGTGATAATATCTAGTTTAGGTACTTTGCATTGGAAAGACTGTAAAGGTGAAGTAAAGCAAGTCATAAGTGCTGTTCTTGAGCTCCACTTAAATTTCATTTAAATAATTTGTAAGATGTTATTTGTCATTAAAATTAAAAAGATAATAAAAAAGATGAAAAAGACTAGACCTTATAGTTCAATACATTATTTCCAGAATTAATTGGAAGGAACATCTAAAGAGGAAAGAACAAAACTTAAAATTGTTAGTTTAAATCTTGTAAGGAAAAGTTTACTAGAAAGAGACTGCATTGCAAATTACAGTCTGAACTCGATTTGCATTGAGGATGTAATTACCTAAGTGTAATTACATCCTCAATGTAGGTAAATATGAATCAGATAAATAAGTAAAATATGAATCTAATAAATAAGTAGGTAATATATGAAGATATTTTGTGTTATATTAATTCTTAATCTGTCAATACATTTTTAAAGGAAACCTATCAACAAATGATCGATAAGAATCGAGCATTCAGCCAACAAATTGCCAGAAGAAAAATTCAGCAAGCACGCAGGACATTAGCAATGTCACAGCAGAACAACAGGAATCAGGCAAGACATAATATTGTTGATGCAAGAAGAGGAATTGCAGAAGGAATGAAGGTTAGTTTAAAAACAAAAGTTGGTAACATCATCACTTTTTGGGCTGGCCATCTATAGCTTCCTGGTGCATTGGCTTTGATATCACTGAGGTATCCACAAAAGTACTGGGCCTTTGAACTTGCATAGGCCAACCAAATACCATGACCAAAGTCTGGTGTGTAAATAAGGGGAGCATGGGGGGTTCTGAAATTGACCCAAAACTTAATAAAACTGCTAATCCAAGAAAGTACAAATAAAGCAAAACATTATACTGTACTGTACTGTAATGTAGATTGGACCATGTATGATTGGGACATGAGTGAGCTTTGGTAGCATTGTGTGAGTGAATATAAGGACTAATATATATCCTTCTCCCAGACTTCCCTCCTCTCTCCTGTATCCTCACTCCTTCCCCTGTGCTTGATTTTGCCTTTCTTGCTTATGGATTCTGCTTGTGTGATGAAAAAAGATTATTGGTTTCCCCGGTAATCTTGATGAATTATACCCCTTTTCTTGGCTGGTTAATTAAGTGGTTTTGGTGTGTGGGAGCAGTCTGGAATTCTCGGCCATTATTAGCAAATCGGTTTGCCTGTTCTGTTGGGTCAGGTGGCCTGTTTACTGTTTTTAACTGGTTTTGCGGTGGCTTCCTCAGCCACCTGCAACAACTAATATTACTTGTAGCTTTCGGGGAAAAAAAAAGTACTGTAGTTAGTAAACAATTGATAGACAGTTGAGACGCGGGCCGAAAGAGTAAAGCTTAACACCCCGCAAACACAACTAGGTGAATACAGGTGCCTATTTACTGCTAGGTGAACAGAAGCATCGAGGTGAAAGAAACTCTGCCCATTTGTTTCTGCCTCTGATGGGAATCGAACCCGAGCCTTTATGACTATGACCCCCAGAGCGCTGTCCACTCAGTTGTAAGGCCTCGGTGTGTGTGTGTGTGTGTGTGTGTACATGTGTGTACATGCATCTTGGCCGGTATGTAAGTGGGAGTAAGTTGTGAGGAAGCAGGCTGGCTGGACCTCTGGGTGACTTATGGTTCCACTTGGTGGTCCATTTGGATACTAGCACATGGTTTGATGATATGCAAACTACTGCTTCCTTTGTTTACACCTTGCTTTCTCACTTTAATCAAGATAGATAGTTTGTTTTGCTTTGCTTGTACTTTGTTAGGTTTTACTTGGTTTTAGATCAATCTCAGATCACAATGCTCCCCTTACCTCCATGAGCACATCAGATTCTGGTCTTGGTGTTTACAAAGTTTGTACAAATCCAGATGCAAGTTAGTTTTGTAGATGTCTCTGTGTTGCGGGAACTAATGCACCTGGAAGCTACTAAGGTTGCCCAGAAAAGGGTGTTTCATTATATCCATAAATTTCTATATACGTCTAATAGCACCACCTAATTCAATTTTCCAATATCTGAACTAAAAATAATTTTTGTTTTCTTTTCGTATTGACTTAAATAAGTACAGTATCCATAGTAAGACTATCTGTACCTTATGTTGTGACATATTTTGTTTTTCTTCTGACAAGTTTTCTTTAATATCTAGAAAGTTGACTTGAATCTACAAATTACTTAAGTTTGAGCAAAAAAAATAAAATAAAAGGTATGGGCTACTTTTGAAACTGAGCAATGTAACCCCATAGCCTCTAGTATTTTTATTTTATTTTTTTTCCCTTAAGTTTATCTATTATAATAATTCCATTGAAATGGGATTTGTTAGTATCTCATTTGAGCTCTAGAGCCATCTATTGACAGCAAAAATAGTCCTGCATATCCTAACTATTGTAAACAATTTGTTTAGTGATAGATCACTTCAGTTCTGTGACCTATTCAAGTCTGAATTTCCATTGATAATACACATAAGAGCATACTGTACAGCACAGTAGCTTAAAAGCATTGTCATATCCTGTAATTTTTAATTAAAAGTATTCCTCCTTTAATAGCTGAAGTGATTTAACAAAATATATTTATCTAGCCTATAGTCACCAGCCTCACTCTGGCTGGTGACTTGACAGTCCCATCTTAAGTGCTGCTGCTAGTAGCCTGATACTGTGTCCCTTCTCCTCTCGTTTCTCTCAACAGCATACTCCTTGTATTCCCTGAAGTTCATTGCACCTTCAGTATTCATTTCCTCATGTTATCAATGGCCTACTACCTGTTGATTATTCTAAGTATCAATGTTTTAAGTATCACAGCCACCCGGTCTCTGACCAGGTCTCCTGGTTGCCGGTCTGATCAACCAGACTGTTCGATGCAGCTGCTCTCAGCCTGATGTATGAGTCACAGAGTGATTGATCATTTATCCTTTGAAGACGTGTGTCAAGTTCTCTCTTGAACACTGCGAGAGGTTGGCCAGTTATGCCCCATATGTATAATGGAAAAGAAATAACACTGGGCAACATGGGTTCATTTTGCCCAGTGTTATGTAGACACTGTTTTGTGATCTTACTTTTTAGAGCGCTTTTAAAGATTTTATTATGTGCAATGTTAGTTTTGGGTCATTTTTTGCATCAGCTTTACTGCCTCCTTTGTGAAATGGTGCAGTCTCAGCAGTTTTAAGTACATCAGGAATAACACCAGTATCTAGGCTCTGTCTCAAAGATGTTTAGGGCTTGTGATTGTGTTTTTTTCGCAATTCTTGATGATTATAAAATTCCAGGAATCTGGGCCTGGTGCCGATTGGCACTAGTGCATGCTGCCTATGGACACTAGTGCATGCTACCTAGTGCTACTTCAAAGTTGAGTGGGGTTAGTGTAATATCTGATATGTGGTTCGATGGTGGTGTCACATTCATGAAGAATTAATTTGGATCATTGATCTGCAATGTGTTCAGGGGCTCACTGAAAACTGAATTGTACTGTAACCTCAGTATTTCACTCATTTCTTTGCTGTTATCTGTGAAGGTTCCATCACCCTTGTGCAAGGGCCCAATGCAGGATGTAGTTTTTTCTGTATTTTACATAGAAGAAAAAGAATTTTGGATTCCTCTTTAATTTTGCTTATGGCCTTTTGCTCTCTTTGCCTTTCCTGGATATTATATGATTCTTGGAACTTTAACTCAATCGTTTCTGTTTCTCAACATAGTTGAGAAATGTTTCAACATGTTTCTCAACATAGTTGGAAACTAGTTGCAGATGCTCAGCAACTTGTTTTCGTCACCTATAGAGGGAACTCTATTCTCATTCCAGTTTGCATCTTTTTCTCTTTCTTCTTAATGGTATGTGACTTGCACATATTTCAAGTGTTACCATGCCTCTTTTCATAAGGCACTGGTTTAAGTTTGCATTATCTAGTTGTCTTTCCTGGCATATTTCTGTGAGGGCTTGGTTTATTTGTTCCCAGTTAATCTGTTTATTGAAATTGAATTTGCTGAATTCTCCTCAAACCACATTTTATTTTTGATAAATTTATTGTGCATTCCTTTGGGTCATATGGCTAGAAAAATGCAGTTATAGTGATGAAATGGTAAATACAGTGCTGTAATTAGACATAATTAGAAATTGTTATGGATGGTATGAATCTAATACATTTTTCTGCATTGTTGTATATGTATTGGATTATATTCTTGCAGTGTTAAGATTTCTTTTGACTGCATCCCAGCAGACCAAAGGGAACTTGGGAACACCACTGAGAGTGCGTGTTGGCAGTGGAACCATTGTAAGGGGACTTCGCTCAGACCAGCTTTTGCTTCACAAGATGAAACACTCCTACAATACTCCTGATGCAAGATTGGACAGTATAGACACATTCAAAGAAAAAGTTAGTAGAATATTCTTTTATTTTTCAGTATTGCTTTTGCTGTCATACAAATTAATATTGCTAATTATCTTTGTGAAGTGAAAGGATACTGTACATAGTGTTTGTAAGTACCCATACATACATCCTAGTGTGTAAAGGTAATGCTGAAGGAAAAAAATAAGATGGTGTTTTGGAAATAATGATTGCATGGACAGGCTGTAAGACGGTAGGAAAGTTACTGTAAAAGGAGATGAATGCTAAGGTGGAGAATGAATGTCAAGATCATGTTGAAAAGTGGGATGGAAATGGGAATTAGGATATCTTAGATGTATTTGGAGAGGACTTTAATTCTAACAAATAGTTTTTGAGCATAGTTTCATACATAGGTATTCTGTACATGAGGCAAAAGGAATGAAATGAAGTAAAAGAGTATTATAATGTGTTAATACACAACGTTAAAGTTGGGTGAAGAATAAAATGGTAGGGAGGGAATTGTATATATTTATATTTCTTTACAAATAGAAGGCATCTACTCCTATACCCACCTGACTTGTTAGAAGGTTGAGAGCTTTTTCTCTCTCCAAAGGGCATCTTCAACAAATATTATTGTAGTCTTGTGTCCGGTATCATTTTACAACTGTAGCACAACATTACCAAAATAGTGGTATTTATAATTTTTACCTTCTGGGCAATCATAATATATAACCAAAGTTTATAAAATAAAATTAACAAATATATACAGTGGAACCACAGTCTACGAATTTTATCTGTTCCAAGAGATGGTTCGTACACCGAAACAGATATTCCCATAAGAAATCCTGTAATGTAAATTTAATTAATCTGTTCTACACACCCAAAAACATTAATTTAAAAATGCATTGTATACTCTACTATGTATAGTATACAGTATATAAAAATACTACTCATTTTTATACTATACCTAACCTTTATTGCCTTTATTGAGGACTCTTCTTGGCGTATGGAAGATGGTGAAGAAGGGGGTGGGGGGGTGTTAATGTTTGGAAGGGGGAGTCTCATTCCATTATAACGTCACCAAGGCAGTGATGCCATTTTGGGGGGCTCTCTCTCTCCTTACATTTTGCAGGCATACCAATAGGACCCGGTTGTGGCTCACTGCTTACTTGTCTTACTAAGAATTTGTCTATAGACACTTGTATTTTCCTACGTTTCAACACTTGTCTGAAGCGAGACATCACAACCCTTTCACATCAACATCCTCAAGTGTTTATGTTCTTTGTTTTGTGATTGCTGTAACATTTTTTGCCACTTTAGCATTCGTAATTTCCTTTTTCTTAGCAATTAAGGTGCATATCGTTGACATAGATTTATTCTACTTCCCAGCTAGATCAACAACCCGCATACCATTTTTTCTTATTTATGAATGATCTCTTGTTTTTTCCTCTATTGTCATCCTCACAACTATTTTCTTAGGTTGAACTTTACCATTGACTTTCTTGGGACCCATGGCATGATATATAATAAGAACTTTTATGTCCAGAACCACCCCCCCCCCCCCCAAAAAAAAGCAGAAAACAGTGAATTCAAGCGTGGTCGTCACTGAGCGGGATACGTTGGTAAATTGAGCGTGCTTCACCCCATGCCCAGCAGAATCCATACGACTGATCCATACAAGTACAGTATCAACAAATAACTCTTACTCCGAGGCAAACTTTGTATACCAAGTCAAATTTCATGATCAAATTTACTTTGTACACCAAAAAAATTCATACTCTAGGGCATTCGTAGACCGAAGTTCCACTGTATTATGACACTATTTTGGTAATAACATTTATGAAATAAATTGTCTGGAAAAAAATTACAAAATTTGATCAAAACTAACAAACGTAATGTTTCAGTGGAAATAAGAGGTCTAAATTTGCAGTAAAGGCAGATTGAAGATCACTGTTGTTGCCATCCTCTCTGACCTGGAAAAGCCTTATGATTCTACCTGGAGAGACAATGTTTTGTCTCAACTACACTCTTTTTGGCCTTCATGGCAATCTCCCAGTCTTCTTTCAAAGCTTCCTTTCTAGTCGTGCGTTTAAAGTGAAACTTGGGGCCTCGTTCTCAGACTCCTTTTGATAATATGAAGGTGTTCCAAGGTAGTGTTCTGAGCACTACTATTTTCCTGGTTACACTAAATAGACTTCGTTCCTCTCTTTCCTCTGGTATTTTTACAGATGGGATTTGGCTACAGGTATTTTTTTGTTTATATATATATAGAAAAGCAGCTGGCATAAGTATGTGGGATGGGTATGAATGAAAGATGTGATATAATGAAATTTTAAGTAGTGGAGTGGGTGAAACAATACCTTTTGGTGGTATAGAAATGTTAAAAGGCTGCCTCAAAATTGTTTAACTAGAAAGGTATACTGTAAAAGATTGAAATAAGGGCATCATATGACCAGAAGAGTGAAACAGATAAGAGGTTGTAGGGGAAAGGATTAGTGATCTTGAAAGAGTGAAAGATTTGCAGGTGATATCTTCTGGGAGGGAGTATAAGCCATTGTGGTCATAGAAATAAATAAAAAATTGCTGAATAAACAGATTTATTAGCTTAATATTATACACAAGGTTTACTTGCAGAAGCATGTCAGCCATTACTGTTCTTAATCACCAAAATTTTGCATTCATTTCAATTTTGTATTTCACGTCTAGTCCAGGTTTACAGGTTGCATGTTTGTTCTGAAAATATATTTTGACAGTTGTTTCTAATGACACTATTATCTTTTGCAGAGTGTTGGTAATGACTCTCCAAGGGGAGCAAGTTCAGTAGTGTCTCACTCATCTCAATGGGGATTGACAGTCAGTATAAAAAACAATATTGCTTCACTACACTCACAGAACAATGGTATGTATAATTAATGTTATTTTATAATTTCTTTGACCTCTACATTCATTGAGGACCTTGATAAACAGACCTCAATAGATATATTATCTATTGATATAGAATAATTGATATAGATATATTATCAGTCATGAGTGGATTTAGCAGAAGCAGATTTTTACAGCTACCAAGGAATTAGTATGAATTGCATTTATACTCATAGCCAGTTACACTGGATTTACATAGCCACTAGATGAGGTATCTGGCAGTGTCCAGGTGGACCCAGTACCTAGGGGCCAGATTCACAAGGCAGTTATGCAAGTACTTACGAACCTGTACATCTTTTCTCAATCTTTGGTGGTTTTGTTTGCAGTTATTAAACAGTTAATGAGCTCCAAAGCATGAGGAGACTGTTTATAACAATAACAGCTGTTGATTGGGAAGTTTCCATGCTTGTAAACTGTTTAATAAATGTAACCAAAGCCGTCAAAGATTGAGGAAAGATATACATATTCGTAAGTACAGTACTTGCGTAACTGCTTCGTGAATCTGGCCCCAGGTATCTCTCAACTTCTCAGGTCCTCCCATCCCCTATCACTAAGCATCTTCACACCCTACATATCCCTGCCTTATAAATATCAAACATATATCATAGAATACAACTTTGATCATTCATTTTAAAGGAAAAAAGGTAATAGCATTCACTTAAATATCAATTAAACACTTGACTTTGTGAAGGGGCATAGGGACCCAACCAGCCTGTGAAACTCCCTATAAACCAATAAATCTGCAAAGTTTGATGAGGCTAGCTTCAAGTGTCTGGCCTCCAACCTTGGATAGACAAAAACAGACATTCTTGTATGGGAGGGGAGGTTATTCCTGGGTATCTCCTTCAAACTTCCTGTCTGTTTTCCTATCCCCCAATCCCTTTCTACCAATCGTTTTCCCCCCCTTTCTACTCGTCTTCCCTCTCCAAACTTTGTTGTTGCTTCCCCCCCCCCCTCAAATTATGCAATGAAAGAAGCTGCTTTATAAATAAATAAATAAATTATATTTGATAAATATAAAAAGACATATTTGACTTCATGAAGAGTGTACAGAGTGGTTGGGTTAGATGCTGATATTTCTTAGTGCGGCACTGGGTCTGAAACCGTATAACAATACCCTATCCATCCATGTGTGAAAGTTGGGTAAAACTAGTTTTAAGTGTTTGGTCTTGAACAAGCAGACATTCTACTTTACAGATATAGGTATTAGTTTAATGCTTTACCTGTATTTTGGCAAATAATTTATAATTATGTCTTTCCCCTCAGGCACTGTTTCCCGAAGTAGACCACGTCTTAACAGAAACAGAATGAATCAATTCCAATCCAGAAACTATGCTCCAGGGACTTTTACAGTTGTAAATGATCATGTCTACCATCCTCCAGAGCCACCATTTAATTTATCTCGAGAGCCTCCCAGAAAATTAACTAAGCGCAATATTATTTCAAAGCGGGATCCAAGAGCTAGAATGGCAGTGTCCATGGTGAATATACCTCCAGAAAATGTGAGGACCATTCCTGAACCCCATCGGCAAATATTAGATCCCAAAGTTCAAAAAGAAATAGCAATGCTGCAAGGCAAAGATGAAATATCTTTGAACAATGGTCCAGGTCCAGGAGTGAAGGGGTTCAGACATATACCCAGCCAAACCACACGCTCCCTTAATGAACGCTTTACTGAAGAAAGAATAGTAACAGCCTAACCTTATTTTGAATGTCTTGGTGTAAAAAGCATTATATTTAAGATTAAAGACGAAAATGGTACTTAATTACAAAATGGTTATATTATTTTCTTACACCTTTAGGATATTTTTAATTCAATAATTTTTTGCAGTTTAATGGTCTACACATCTAGGTGTAATGTATTTATTTTGTTATTCAGTATAAATACTATATAGTGTATTCTTATTTTAATATATAAACATTTTGGGAAATACTTAGTCATGACAATTTGCAGATTGCAAGCGGTCTTGTTCTTCACTTTAATTACAGAATGCCTCTGTTTTAAGCATTGGCAAAATACAATGACATTTAATGTCATCAATTTTGTATGTACTGTAGTTTTAAGAAATTGAAATACTGTACAATCTTTTCATACTGTAGATATATGTGAATAAATGCAGACAGTTTAATTTACAGTGCTTGTGTGTATCCTGCTAGAGGGGCTGCGAGTTAGTGCGAGACTACTGCTGTAGATATTTTAACCAAGTTTTCTTGTTTGTTAATAGCATATATAAATAGCTTTATCTAAACATTTTAAGAGTTAAAAATCATAGTGGATAATTTATAATTGACCAAATTGTGCAATGCAGGCATTGGTTTTAATGTAAATTTTTATCAATATTATGTATACATTATTTAAAATACATTTCTAATAACAATTGTTTAGTGCAAGTCTTGTGTAGGTTCCTAATTAGTCAGGAAAATGTGCCAGATATGGATTTTAGTTAACAAAAGCCAAAGTGTAGTTGTTCAGTGAAGTTCATTTTATGTGAATTATGTGAAATAAGTTGAGTTTAACCCTTCAAAACTGATAGTATTATTGTACAAAACTACATGGTAGTTTTGCAAAAACTTGCACACACACATTACGTGCATGTTGGGTACCATTTCAACCTATCACGTTTGATCGGTTGAAACTTGTCTAAAAAATTTAATCAGACTAATCTAAAATTTAGTCAAAATCTAAATAATGGAAGGCTCCATTATTTAGATTTTTCTGTAGCACTGATATTTATGATTTATATAAATTATAAATTGTTATATAATTCTTATACATGATATAATCTTTATAATTTATATTTATAATACTATATTCATTGTGGTTTTAAATTTTAATTTTTTGTGTCCATTTCATATGAAAATACATTTTCATATTGAACATTGCCACACCAATCACAATATATTGTGATTACAAATTAGGTGCCTATTATTTCTTTGACTTGTAGCCTCTATTAGTAGATTATTTTGAAACCCCCTTTAAACGGTACATCAAAAGAGCAAGATACTTTTAGTATTATCTTAAACTAATGTGTACCTGCACCAAAATTTCTAAACATGACCTGATGCCAATGGATACTCCCTATACTTTGCTACAACAAACTTATTGGATGTTCAACACTAGTCATGTTTTGTATAACAAATTTTAAACCTTAATGACATCTGACCCACCTCTTCATCCAAAGACTGGTTATATTCCATTCAAACTTTGATATCTTGAAACCAAACCTAATAAACAAAATTTTTATAATGGCTCTAATAGTTTAAATTTCTAAATTCTGCATAATTACAATGAATGAAAGTGATGTCAATGTCTTGGAATCAAATTTATTCTCTTGCTTAAAAAAAAATGGTTAAATGTTCAAATAAAACTTTATTTTTGTACAATCCATTTTCAATTTCAGCCTCCAGGCCAATTATGTAAGTACTGTACATCAATAGAGTGATGCCTGACAGACCTTCCCTCTCTTTCCTTACGTACACTAACCTGACTTCCATTCCTAAACCTATTCCAATACCAATTACAAACACTATCACTGCCAAACAAAATAGACCATATCTCCAAAAGACTAGAGCATGTAACTTGATAGACCACTAATATTCAAAAGGCACAGTAACATACTGTACATGTATTAGAAATGTCAACTGAAAATGGAATTTCTTCATCTTTAAAAATGTGTATCATCACAGTTTCTGCACATCAGTTATGATGAAGGTCTATGATGGTGAGAGCTGAGGATGGGGTGAAACTGTTGAGAAATGTGGCAGGGGTGATACAGTAGTATTTATTAGAAGCAATTGATTTTGGGGGTTAGTGATACAAAAATTGTAAATGTATATTGCATAGCCTACTGTGATAAGATGATTCTAGTTGGTATTATTGAATGAAATGAATAAAACTTAAATACAAATTGAGAATGAAAAAGGATATAATGAAATACTTTGTCAACCTTTTAAAAGTAGGATATCAGACTAGATTGAACATGGTTTCTATAAGTAGGATATCAGACTAGATTGAACATGGTTTCTATAAGTAGGATATCAGACTAGATTGAACATGGTTTCTATAAGTAGAAGTTAACTAATGTGGGTCAATCAAGCCTACTGTGGTGTAGGTTTGGCTGCATATTGAGTATATGTAGGGTTATTTTGTAAAAAGTACTGTACAGTACATAATAGCCTAGTGTGTATAAGTAATTATCAAAAGAAGGCACCATGCTGAGCAGACTGTAGCGCCATCAGTGTCGGTGGATATTTAAAAGGTGCTAAATAATACTTCGGATGCCAATACAAGTACAAAGAGACAAGGCCTGCGATATCAAATGCACTGAATTCATCAAGGAGTGTCCTGAAAAATCTGTACACGTTACAAGGTGGTGTACAACTAAGTGGGACAATGCAGTTTGAGCAATAAAGAGCAGGGCTGTGTTCCATTAAGTGCCTGTGAGTTAATATGTATGGCCAAAGCCGTTTCCTACCATCTGTTATTGTAGTAGGAGAAAAACCAAGGGGATAAGTTACTTTTAAGAGTGCACAGTTTGCTACCTGTAACACCAGACCAATGACTGCCAACAATCATGGATTGAGAAGAATATGACTGGGTAGAAATTTCAACAAGGAAAACCTTTTAGGGAAATAAGACAAGTGCAGATAGCCTCCTTTGTGGCAATATCTGCATGTTTGTTTAAGGTATTGCCAATATAGCCGAGAACTCTGGAAAAACTACCTTAAACCTGCTAGAGATAAACAGCTAATATTGGATTTCAACAATCACAGGATACACAGAGTTAAATGACTCCAGAACTATGAGGGCACTGTATCAATCACAATGACATAGGAACGTTAACGTTGGAAAAGCAGTCACAGCGTACACAAAACTGCACAAAGTTACGCCATGAAGATAGTAGCCTCCGAGGTATGCGGCACATAGAGGTTTTGGCCAGAAAAGACAACGGAGTAGCCGACACCGCCGGCAGACTTAGACCCATCTATCAATAGGGCAATGGAGTGTAAAGAAATGTTCAAGGAAAAGATGTTTCAAAACAGTAGGAAGGATACAAGCCTTTAACATGTGGGTCTAGGTCTTGCAAAACTTTACAACCGAGACCCTCCATGAAGAAACGGATGGAATGACACAAGGTGATATATTGCAAGCGTGAACCAAGGGGGAATTTTGCAACCGAGACATCCTTACAGAAAAAGGAAGGTGATGAAAGGGGACAGGGCCCATCTGAGGGTCCTGTTCACAACACAAGGTGTTGTGAACAGGAACAGTCAAGACACAACACAAGGTGGTGATTTAAGTGACTAAGTTTAACCCAGGAAAGTGTAAAGTAATAAAATTAGGTGAAGGGAGCAGGAGGCCAACACAAGGTACCATCTAGGAGGTGAAATACTGCAAGAGTCAAATAGAAAGATCTGGGGGGGGGGGGAGGTAATATCACACCGAACCTCTCCCCAAAAACCTACATCAAAAGGATATCAGCGGCATATGCTAGATTGGCCAACATAAGAACTGCCTTTAGAAACTTGTAAGGAATCATTCAGAACCTTGTATACCACTTATATCGGACCAATCCTGGAGTATGCAGCTCCAGTCTGGAGTCCATACCTAGTTAAACACAATACAAAGTTAGAGAAGATTTAGAGGTATGCCACCAGACTAGTCCCAGAACTGAGAGGTATGAGCTACAAGGAAAGGCTATGGGAGCTAAACCGCAGGTCCTAGGAAGACAGAAGAGTAAAGGGGGACATGATCATCACCTACAAAATTTTCAGAGAAATTGACAGGGTGGACAAAAAATATTTAGCATGGGTGGAACACGAACAAGGGGACACGGGTGGAAACTTAGTACCCAAATGAGCCACAGACATATTAGAAATAATTTTTTCAGTGTCAGTGTAGTTAAATAATGGAATGCATTAGGCAGTGATGTGGTGGAAACAGACACAGACTCCATACAGTTCAAATGTAGATTGATAGAGCCCAATAGGCTCAAGAATCTGTATACCAGTTGATTGACAGTTGAAAGGTGGGACCAAAGAGCCAAAGCTCAACCCCCGCAAGCACAAGTGAGAGTGAGGATGTTGCAGGGACCATGCGAGGTAGAAAAAACAGTAATGATCATGATGCAGTTGAGACAGGATGCCAGTTTCAACATACAAGCTCTGGGTAGGGAACAAACGAAAGGCACCAGAGCTGAGGCGCAACTCAATATGATACAGAGCATCAAGACGTCGATGGAGAGGCGGAGCAGCCACAATCGAGTTTAAACAGCACAGGAGAGGAGTATAAATTTTATGGTGTGCATTTATCAGCTCCCCCTGCAAAAAAAAAAAAAAAAAAGTCCCAGGAATTAAGGGAAAAGATTAAGATGAGGGCTTTAGAGCATTCAACTCTATCGAGATGGGGGTGGAAATTGGGAGAAGGATTGAAGCCTTACCAGCAGTGGAGGAAGAGGGAAAGGAACCGGGTTCACGTTTCTGACTATCAGTAGCAATAATTATAATAATTCATTGCTGTCTGGGTACAGGCAACCAGTTTATTCGTACAGTAAAGGTTATGCTTATATCGAGTGGTCCCCTACCAAGGGTCAAATTACTGACCCTCCCCCACGATGCAACCCCACAAGGAGCTCACTAATTCTTGGGTACCTATATTAGGGAAAGGATAGGTCCATTAAAAACTGAGGCAGGTCAGATAACGGATAATGACGAAGAGATGAGTAGTATTTTTAATATTTTATCTCTGTATTTATTAAAGAGGAACTTAACAATATGCCTTCGGCCCGAGTGGGTGGTTATAAATGGGAGCTGCTTCGTATGTGCCAATAGGCCTTCTGCAGTTACCTTTGTACTTATGTTCTTATATTTACTGTTAGGTAGACAGGGGACCATTAAGTGATAGGAAATGCGTCAAACCATTTCTGTCCCGACAGGGATTCGAACCCAAAATTCTCTACTATGAGTCGAGAACGAACCAGACTACTACCAGAACCCTCATGTACATGCACAATGTACTTTGCGACAGCTTCCACAGTCTCAGGCAGAGGGGCAGAACGAGAGCGGACAATACGATTAAGATGGCTGGGAGGTGAGATGAATTCTGCGTGGACCGACATTTACCAGGAAGGGCCAAAAGACTTGAGGGGGGAAAGAAGATGTGGTCGCAAGGTAAAGGTGGGCACAACGGAGAGTGAAGAGGGAGGAGACGCAGAAGTGCCACAAACCCGGCGGGCCCCTACTATGTATAAAAAGTGCAGTGTGTTGTGTATTAGGTGTGCACAGAGTATTATAAACTGCAGTATTGAATACTTTTGGAGGGAACGCTGTATGGCGTAAGAGGGTATATTAGGCGAGCAGAGCACAGCGTACGTATTATTGGTGTGAAGAGTGCAAAGGGGGGACTGACTGATTAGACCATGCAGTAGGATGTGTAGTGTAATGCTCTGTGCGTGCTTTCTCATCAGTGACCAGGGTTTCTAGTAGGGTTCTCGAGCTTCCGTGATTTGTATGTTGTTGTTATAGATTCAGCTACTCGGAACAAGTTCCAAGTGGCACGGGCTATGGTGAGCCCGTTCGTGATTTGTATTCTGTCGCCGTAATTAAATTAAATTAAATAGACGGGTGTGGCTCCTGGCGACCTTCGACTGGATGGCTGGCGAGGTAGAGGCTCTTGGACCCTCGACCCTTGGACACTGGACTGCAAGAAAACAGGAAGAGAAGGGCGTCTCCCTGTCCCATTCCACTTCTCAATCCGTTTGCATGTCAGGTGCACAGTGCTGGCGACAATCTGCGAATAACGAACTTCGTTATAATACTATTGTACAATATTTATATCTTTTTCAGACTGAAGAATAGTATTCAGAACATATTTAATGACATTAATATCACAGGACAAAAGCAACCCAGATGAAAATAACATACAAAATAAAACTAGTAAAACTCTTAGGCCTACACAGCTAAAAGAAAAACTAACAGGAATAGTACTCCATATAAAACAACCAAACACAGTAAACCAACAAATTTTCCAGCCGAGATACACCGGCACGAGTCTAGGAAAATCCAAAGAAATGCAATAGTTCTGTAAATATAAAAGAAGGTATTTCTCCAACCACTTGTGGTGGATGGTAAAGTGACGGTCTCTCTTCATGCAGGATGGTGTTCAATCCCCGACCGTCCAAGTGGTTGGGCACCATTCCTTATCCCTGATAATTCCCTTCCCTCCCATTTATTCATACAAGTATTCTAAAATTCATTAGGCTACCTTTAATTATTACGTGAGCTCTTATCAGGCACATAATAACATGATACACAAAAAAAATGGAAGACGTGCAGTTTTTAACGAGTATAAAATACAATTTCAATTAAAGCATATACACTAAAATAGTAAATAATAGAAATTAGTACAAAATATAACAAAATTATCTCGCTGAGAAATCTAGCCTGGACTCAGGCTAGAAATCCTTGAGCTCCGAGCCTTCCCTTGGAGGCCAGAGTAATTCCAGTTCATGAAAGATCTCTTGTGAGATTGTTGATCTCTCCGAAATCAACAGTTTTAGACCAATATTAATCCTCCCCACCCTTTCCATAATATTTTAAAAACTAATATACAAACAACTTTACCTAGACAAATATAATATACTTGGTTCTTGTAAATATGACTTCAGACTCCTTAAAAGCACCAACGATGCTCTAATTAATATGATTAGCCTTATATATGCAGCTCTTGATAAAAATGAGTACCCGATAGGTTTTGTCTACCTACGTAAGGCTTTTGACACGGCTAACCAGAGTAAACTTCTCAAACTACAACACTGTGGAATCAGAGGTCACTCCCTTCAATATTTACAATCCTACTGCAGTGACGGGCTCCAGTATGCCTCTGTGAATTACGCTAATAAAAAAAGGACTACACGTGGGTACTATTGCACACGGTAGCGGGACCAGTACGCATGACTGGGAACTAGTATTGATGGGATAAGACCAGTTTGCACTGAGATGATTATAGTACGCAATCATGAAAAAAACACGAAGAAGGATTACTGTGCACAAGGGGGCTTGATGGATTTGAAGAAAGTAGAACAGTGCAAACTGGAACTAGTAGGTCCATTGTTCATCACAATGAAATGTGCGAAGTAAAACATGTGTATGGGGCAAGTAACAAAGTCAGTAGACTAACAGATGTTGTCGCAGCTCGTATAAGACTTGGCTACAAGTATCTCTGGCAGTTCGGCTTGTATAGGGATCTAGATGAAGTAAAGTGTGTGGACATAGGCAGGGACACACACTCGAACACTATATCTTGGATTGTTGTAAAATTGAGCCTTTTAGAGATAAATCTAAGCTCACTCTGTATGATATGGCAACCTATCTTATTACCATGGATAAATTATCTGAAATCCTTGCACTGTACCCACATTTTGCTTCCAGTAGATGAACGACATATGAGATTCAGAAACAAGTAGTGTATTGTGAGGACTAATAATAAACAGAAGCTCCCCTATGACTCTGTAATATCCCCATTGGTCAAACTATTGTGTATTAGCGATAAGACCTACCATTAATGTATGATGACTAACTGTAAATATGTAGCTCTTGTAATAGCACTTTCTCTGTAACTAGCTGACATTGTATCTATAAGGTGTGAAGGATTGAAGAAATTGTTTATGTAATAATCTAAGATGAGGTCTGATAAAGACCTTTCGTGCCCTCTGTAATGCTTTTGCGCTACCGCTCACAGGATGAGTATGGGGTGCACAATAAACTAGCCGCCTTCGGCGGCAACAATCAAAATCAATCAAGGGGGCTTGATGCCTATATTCCATTCATTTGGAATAGAATATAGCCATTTTATTTGGCTTTTTTTTTTAGATTTAGCCATACTCAGAACGAAATGTCCATATAGTACGTGCTATAGTTTATTTGGCGCCTATATCTTCTATATATATATATATATATATATATATATATATATATATATATATATATATATATATATATATATATATATATATATATATATATACTAATCAACACGGGAACGAAAGAAGGGAGAGGGGCAAGGACGATGAAGGTGATGGGTGGGGGGGATGGGGGGGGGATGAGTGGGGGGATTGGAGGGGGGGGGAATGAGTGGGGGGATTGGAGGGGGGAAGGACAGGGGAATGCATTGTGGGCGTGGTAGGTGACCTTCCCCAGTCCGTTATTTGTACAAGTCTACACCTCAATCTCCCTCCCACCTGACTAACAAGAAACTCGGAAGGAAACATAAAGGAGAAGCAAGAGTATATACATCACCAACTTCATTAACAAAACGTCAGCCCATACCCTCACTAGCGAATTGAAATGGACAAATAAAGGATTACACACATGAATGGTAATACTACGCACACCACGGACGGGACGCACACCACGGACGGGACACACCACGGACGGGACACACACCACGGACGGGACGCACACCACGGACGGGACGCACACCACGGACGGGACGCACACCACGGACGGGACGCACACCACGGACGGGACGTACACCGCGGACGGGACGCACACCACGGACGGGACGTACACCACGGACGGGACGCACACCACGGACGGAACGCACACCACGGACGGGACGTACACCACGGACGGGACGCACACCACGGACAATTACCTCCAGGCGAACACACATGATAAAAATCCACGAGAAACAATATGTATATAATAGTAAAATAAAAAGTGCCTCATCAGAGCGAGGATGTCGTAGGAATGTGAGAGACGCGAGGTGCGTCATCAAACACTAGGGGAGGGCGTGGCCAGGTGGGGGCCTTGGTCTCCACCTCCTACACCATGGATGGCTGCACGGGAAAGGTGAGGGGGAGAGGTGGGTAGGAGAGGGGAAGGTATGAGAGGGGTGATGTGGGAAGGAGAGGGGAAGGTATGAGAGGGGTGATGTGGGAAGGTGAGAGGGTTAGGAAGAAACGGATAAGGGAAGGAAGTGAAGAGAGAAGGGAAGATCGGTCACGGGCAATTCGTTCATCAACCCAAGTTACAGCACCGCTCCTGTGCCAGGTAAGTCCACTACGGGATCACCATAGCCCGTGCTACTTGGAACTTTTTTTGTTCCCAGTAGCTGAATCTTAAACAACAAGGAAAATGGGTAATAGAGGAGGTGGTGGTGGTGGTGATGATGAAAAGAAAGAGGAGAGGAGAGGAGAGGAGAGGAGAGGAGAGAGAGAGAGATGGTGCCGTTGGTAAGTAAGGTGGAATGATATAAAAACAGGTTAAGTGCAGGAGATGACTAGGCTGCTCCACCTCGGGTGAAGGTGACGGAGATACTGAAGATCCGCCACTATCAAAGGTTAGAGTTGACGCGCCTGGGTCATCTTCACCCACCTTCCTATCGTCATCACAGACTTGTGGTTATATACATTTCAATCGTGGAAATGGGAGCTCTACTGGTAATTAGGTAAATGAGGAAGTAGATAGTCGAGTGGTTAGGCGATATATAAAGATTGTTAGGAGTATTTTGATAAGTGAACATTACTGTTTCCTACACGAAATGTTTTCTTTACATATATTATTTAGAAGTAGATACTTTAGGGTGTGCTCCACCCTCTGGAGCAGGAAATATAGTGATGAGAGAGAGAGGGAAGGGTGTATCACAGGGCGTGGTCCCCTCTGACGACGACCCTGTACAAGGCGACCCACTCATCCTACCTGGTCTGCCTTCGACTGCTGGTGCGGACGCCTCGCGCACACAGGGATATGATAACCACATACAAATGTCTGAAGGGGAACCGAGACAAGGCAGATAAAGAAGCCATGTTAATAACGAGGGAATATGGTTGAGAATTTAAGACACGAGCCAGAGATATCAAGATGATCTTCACCTTAAGTTCCAAACGAATGGAGTGGGATACGGTTTAAGAGACTGCAGAGATATATTCTATTCAGATATATCAGAGAAATATTCAGACTTAATAGCGGGGCTTAGGAGCTAGCACTCAATCCTACAATTGCATTTAATAAGTATTTGTAATTACTTGTTAGTATTTGTAAGATACTGTGACGATTTTTCCACGCGCACACACACAGGAAGCAGCCTGTAACAGCTGTCTAACTCCCAGGTACCTATTTACTGCAAGGTAACAGGGGCATTAGGGTGAAAGAAACTGCCCATTTGTTTCTTGCCGGCGCCGGGAATCGAACCCTGGACCACAGGATTACGTGACCAGCGTGCTGTCCACTCAGTCACCGGCCCCTGTACCGGGATATGTATGTTTATGTATATGCATATATATGCATGTATGTATGTATGCAGTCAGGTGTCCTCTCCCCAAGACACCTGACTTGACACCACTATGCCCGAAATGCTATGCGTACTAGTGGCTTTAGGTATTGTATGTACTGGCTCTATCTATAAATCAATCAGAATGTTTGTAACTCTGCATCTATGTATGTACTTTTCCTAAATAAAATATTATTATTATTATTAATAGCAGCTATAGCCATTATTCTTGCTCACTACTGAAGAGGATCCCGGGTAAACATTAATCTACATTAACCTCGTGTTTTCAAAATAGTGGCTTATATATGGGGTATTGGCAAGACCTGGAGGGACGTGGAGCAGCAGCTGGAGGTGTTGGTGGATGTTCCTGACGCCCAACAGAGCCTCCACTGCGAGGCCGCTCTGGCCCGGCTCAGCACACACCTGCGAGACAAGGGGGGAGCGAGTAGTAGCCAAACTCTTTTGGTTGGAAAATTTCATTAGGCTGCGACAAGGCCAGCTTGCTAAGGCGGTTGTAGGGGGACCAGGTATTAAATATGGAAAAGGATATCTACATTTTATTGTTGTCTTATGGACAGGCACATAGAAACTAAGGCAAACAGAAAACGAACATAAGATATTGTAGATTTCTTTAACACTACATAAATAACAGATAAGGGAAATAGTTCATGATCATTATCTACGTGATCACTGATACACCAAACAAGTAATGGGAACGAATTATTTTTGCGGGCCAAGGAGGCGTGATTAGAAATCCCAACATGTACACAAGGTATGATCGTCCATATCAAACCAGATGGCGGACACGATCATCAAGCGAGAGGAAGGTCGCAACGCGTCGTCGTCCTCATTCTCACACCATATTATGTCTGCAAAAAAATGTGGTATGCGGCGGGTCTGGGTGAATATATAGAGAATTAACTTTAGTCCTGAACTATGTCCAGAACTGATGTATACTTTCTGGGTAATGTAATTTTATCTATACATATAAAATTAACATGTTTGTCTATCCAAGGTTGAAGGCCAGACGCTAAGGGCCAGTCTCGCCTAACTTTGCAGGGTGATTATAGGTGGTGCGGAACTATCATAGGAGGGTCGGATTTAGCTCCATTGTCCCCATTTAAGAAGGGTTTGATCCTCTTGCGAACACCAGCGACTCCCATGAAGTCCCATTTTTTCCCCCAAGGAATTTTTCAACAGTTTTTCAGCTTCGCATGTTCTGCGAGAGGAATGGAGCATGCACACTCGTGCGTGCGTGCGTGCGTGCGTGTGTGTGTGAGAGAGAGAGAGAGAGAGAGAGAGAGAGAGAGAGAGAGAGAGAGAGAGAGAGAGAGAGAGAGGGGGGGGGGGGGAGGGGGGGGGGGAATGAAAGAAGAAAAACAAAAAGACGGAAAAAGAATGACGCGGGATTATGCACCGTTTACACCTGCGAGTACTACATATGTGGACATACCAGGTAGTAGACGGAGTTCTGGGTAAGCGCAGGTAGTTGGAAAGGGACACAGGTGGAGATGGCGGGCGTGCAGCTGATGACGTTCCCGAGGAAGGCCACGCAGGGTGTGGTCACTGGCGACCTTGACAACGAACCCGCTACACACGCCCGCATGCCCCCTCACTACCACGCCCGCAAACCCACACACACCCACACATACCCACCACGCCCGCAAACCCACACACACCCACCACGCCCACAAACCCACACACACCCACCACGCCCGCAAACCCACACGCACCCACCACGCCCGCAAACCCACACACCCACCACCACGCCCGCAAACCCACACGCCCACAAACCCACACACCCACCACCACGCCCGCAAACCCACACGCCCACAAACCCACACACACCCACACGCCTCGTATACACACATTACACCCACCAATAACTCCGGTTTTTGCTGTCTGCAGGATTCTCACATTTACACTTCCTTAGAATCAAGTAAATTGGTTGGCTTGTTTAGGTCAAGAGTAGATTAAAAACTTTAACATTTTCTAAAGTACACTTTGCTTTCTAAAATATCACAATAGAGTACTTTCAAAAAATCAATTAAGTAATTTGTCAGTATAGTTTCTCAATATTTTTCACCGAAATGTTTTTTTTATTTATAAAAGACAGGAATATGGTGTATTAGGATAGTAAGGAAGGCTGGCCATTTAATCACACATTTAATCATTACAGGAGTTGCAACGGGAGATTGAGTGATGAAGATTAAGCCACCTAAGAGGTGGCACGGGCATGAATAGCCCGTAATGAAGGAGGAACACGTCCAGTGCCTGGGTCGGCCATCATGGTTTCCCCACTGTTGGGGAACAAGAAACCTGTTAGGTGTATTGAAGTTTAACTACGCTAACTTCTGACATTCCCAAAAAATGCAGCTCACAACAGTTGTCTAACTCCAAGGATCCTATTTACTGCTAGATGAACAAAGGGATCAGGGTGAAAGGAATCTTGCCCAGACGTTACCATCCTGCCTCGGAAATCGAATCTGGGACCTTTCAGTTATGCACCGACAGCGCTGACCACTGCGCTACAGGACCTCAACGCAATATCCTGCTTAACCGTGTTATTAAAATGTTATTAACCTGTTAAAATGTTTACTTCGTGAAACTTGCGAAATACACTCCAAACTTTCCTACATTCTAAGATATGTAATATTTAAGAGATTTATATATAGATCACATTAAAATATTACAAGAGAAGGTATGTATGTCTGTCTAAGGTTGGAAGCTAGATGCTTTAGATGCCTCACCGAAATTTGCAGGGGGACTGGTCTGGGGTATGGGACAGACGGAGGCTGGTCAGCGTCGGCCTGTACTTTAATATTAGCATTTATAGACCCCCCCTCCCAGGGAATATCTAGGGAATCATTTTCTACACCAGTTCACTAATATTGTCCTCTTTATCCTCTCTCATTTACCAATCAGTCAGTTTCTGTATTATCTGGCAAAACTGTTCATTCACAAGAAATATTTACCCCATTAATTTAACACAGAGTTCCGTGTCCCTTTACCCCAAACGGCGACCTATAAAGTTTTCTCTCTCTAGCTAACATATTTGCCATCATTTTCATTTTGGACTCCACTCACACAATTCTAACTCGGCTTCCCAGAATTATCTGCTGGGGCCGGGCTCCATCAATATGCCCAGCACCTGCTCACTGGCGTGGGAGGGAGAGCAGGTGTGGGAGGAAGAGGGAGAGCGAGAACGGCAGTGAGGACAATGAGTGTAGGAGGGAGAGTGAGGGAGAGGGGAGAGAGAGAGGAGTCAATAAGCGCCGCGTGCACCAACCCGGACCTGGCGGTCTCTTTACCACCATCACCAAGCACAATCAAACCACAAAACCAGCTATTATAGTCCCACCCCCTATAACCAAGCCTCACAGCACCGCCCCTATAACCGGCCACCATCACAGCCCACACCCATATGCCCGTGGCAGTCCCACCTCGATAACCGTTTATATTCGCATTCTTATAACCGGCCGTCTTTTATAACAATTCCCACCCTTAAAATTGGCCATCAAATCTACACCAATATATCCGACCATAACAACCCCACCTCTTTAACCGGCCGTCACAGCCCCACCTCTGTATACCGATGAAACCTTTGTAACAGTGGTGTCAGCTCCTCCACCTGTTAATTAGTTAACCGACACGCTAGCTGACATGAATTACTGGACGTGGCATTGACTAGTTGGGTATTTGACTAAACAGCACTGATGGCTGGCAGGAAACGATGACTGAATTTACCCTGATGGTGAATCATGCTGGGTGACCAATTAGGAGAAAATCTAGTTGTACGGGATAGTTAAGAATTTGAGTAATGGCTTATAAAGGCTAGGTGATGAATAGCTGGTTATGTGGTGAACGAGATGGCCCGCTGATTGTCTGGGGTTGACAACAACAGACAAAGACTTGCTCATGCCGTGTTAGTGGGTATAAGGGTTTGGCTGTATTGATCTCATTTACACAATCTCATGAAGTCAGCAGCACCAGGATGTGACGCCCACAGCTTGCTCGCTCAATCCTCTCTCCCCCTCTCCACCTTGCTCGCGCTCTCTCTCCCTCCCTCTAGCTTGCCTGCTTGCTCCCTCCCCCCTTCCTCCCTCTAGCTTGCTCCCTCTCTCCCCCAAAAAATATTAGCCACACAATACCTCCTAAAAAAGCCAACGTTTACTATCCCTAAGCCACGACATAAGTGGATCACAATACAGTCACACTGTTCAAGAGAATCTGGTGCCGGTAAGAGTATGTTGCCCAACGTTCATATATAGACCGTGTTCCATAAGATCCACGGGGCATCGGGTAAAAAAATGGCGTGGTGTCTGGATGACCTTCGTCAGCCCGTATGGGACCTTGTGGCTCTCCAGTTCCCCTCTGTTTACCTGCCGGTGGCTCAGTAGGTAGCACGCGGGCCGGTGGTTCAGTAGGTAGCACGCGGGCCGGTGGCTCAGTAGGTAGCACGCGGGCCGGTGGCTCAGTAGGTAGCACGCGGGCCGGTGGCTCAGTAGGTAGCACGCGGGCCGGTGGCTCAGTAGGTAGCACGCGGGCCGGTGGCTCAGTAGGTAGCACGCGGGCCGGTGGCTCAGTAGGTAGCACGCGGGCCGGTGGCTCAGTAGGTAGCACGCGGGCCGGTGGCTCAGTAGGTAGCACGCGGGCCGGTGGCTCAGTAGGTAGCACGCGGGCCGGTGGCTCAGTAGGTAGCATGCGGGCCGGTGGCTCAGTAGGTAGCACGCGGGCCGGTGGCTCAGTAGGTAGCACGCGGGCCGGTGGCTCAGTAGGTAGCACGCGGGCCGGTGGCTCAGTAGGTAGCACGCGGGCCGGTGGCATCTCCACGTCCCAGTTCGTATCTCAAAGAGCTCTTTACACTTCGTAAAATCAAACATAAAATTCAAGAACAGAAATATGTTAGGTCAATAATTATGCTAAAGTAAAACGTTATTAATTCTAGATAACTAGAATTGATCTAGATAACAGCTGCATGGATGACCACATCCACCAAACGGTTACAAGAAATAAACGCTATTTTAAAATCGTTACAATTTCCCGCACATTTACATGTTTAAACTTACTGTGGGTACAATATATACAAGTGTATTTTGTAATCAATTTAATTTTGTATAATCCCTGATGATGCAAGCGAGTTAAACTAACCAGGAAAATGTGGCGTGCATCTTATATGTCATGGGTCGAGTGCTGCCTGATCCACCAGTGCTTCTCAGGGAAGGCATACAATCTCAGTTGAGAACCACTTAAGTACTCCTTAAACCCTTCCTTCTTGTTAGCATCCTGGCCCAATTGAAAGAGCAACGGTCTTTCATTGTAACTCATTAAGTACAATCACCACTACCAGATTACGCCATCTACAACCATCTTTATCTTCCCACTCCTTCACCACCTTCCCCGACCCCTTCACCCCCTTCCCCACCCCTTCATCTTCCCTTCATCACTGTAACCATCTTCACTAAACAGTCTTCATCAATAAACTACACAAGTATTTAATCATGTAGAAAATAACATGCTGGCTGAATCCTAGTAAGGATTGAGTCTGGTATTTAGCGAGGCTGGAAACTGGTATCATTTGCCACTATATGCAAAAACTGGGGCGAAAGAGGAAGAGGGGGGGATACAGACCCAAGACTGCATCCCCAAGTGTAATGACCATGGAGGGCAGGAGGGAGGGAGAGAGAGAGAGAGAGAGAGAGAGAGAGAGAGAGAGAGAGAGAGAGAGAGAGAGAGAGTGAGTGAGTGAGTGTGTGTGTGTGTGTGTGTGTGGAGACACAGGGGTTCAGGTATACTGGATGGCGTCACGCATGTTCGACTGCAACCCATCCTCCGAATTGACAGTACGGTTTAATTCTAAGTGTAATAAGCATATTTCCTTACTGTCATATATAGTACATAATTGCACTTATGGGGCTGTTACATTTACCTCCCCATTTTTGGAGGACGGGCTGTCAGAGCAAGTAGCGCGGCGTGTCACAATAAGTGACACTTGTGACACGCCAGGGTGAGGCGCCACACAATGCCGCACGAAACAAAGCTTCATCAGCTCACAAAGTGTGGCAGGAACATTAATTAATAATATTTAGTGTCAGTTTATACCATAATGTAAAGCATAAGATTTGTACATGTTTATCACGCAGAATAATAAATAATATGTTGTTTGTGATGTGTCATAATATTATATATATATATATATATATATATATATATATATATATATATATATAATCTTTGGACAACACCCACCAGTGGGACTCGAACCCAGAAAGCACAACTACCTTCCAGTAGCTGGCATAACTAGTATGCTTTAACCCACTACGCCATCAGACCTTACAAAAGAAGTAGATAGTTCGAGATATATATATCTCAAACATCTCTACCTCCCGAAGGCACCAGATGAGTGAGGGGTCAGTCTGCAATTTTCATCAAGCCACTGTCAATGTGAGAGAACTCGTGTCCAGCTTATAAGCCTATACTTGCATAAACCACAAGTGAAGATAAACAATCTTTGGACAACACCCACCAGTGGGACTCGAACCCAGAAAGCACAACTACCTTCCAGTAGCTGGCATAACTAGTATGCTTTAACCCACTACGCCATCAGACCTTACAAAAGAAGTAGATAGTTCGAGATATATATATCTCAAACATCTCTACCTCCCGAAGGCACCAGATGAGTGAGGGGTCAGTCTGCAATTTTCATCAAGCCACTGTCAATGTGAGAGAACTCGTGTCCAGCTTATAAGCCTATACTTGCATAAACCACAAGTGAAGATAAACAATCTTTGGACAACACCCACCAGTGGGACTCGAACCCAGAAAGCACAACTACCTTCCAGTAGCTGGCATAACTAGTATGCTTTAACCCACTACGCCATCAGACCTTACAAAAGAAGTAGATAGTTCGAGATATATATATCTCAAACATCTCTACCTCCCGAAGGCACCAGATGAGTGAGGGGTCAGTCTGCAATTTTCATCAAGCCACTGTCAATGTGAGAGAACTCGTGTCCAGCTTATAAGCCTATACTTGCATAAACCACAAGTGAAGATAAACAATCTTTGGACAACACCCACCAGTGGGACTCGAACCCAGAAAGCACAACTACCTTCCAGTAGCTGGCATAACTAGTATGCTTTAACCCACTACGCCATCAGACCTTACAAAAGAAGTAGATAGTTCGAGATATATATATCTCAAACATCTCTACCTCCCGAAGGCACCAGATGAGTGAGGGGTCAGTCTGCAATTTTCATCAAGCCACTGTCAATGTGAGAGAACTCGTGTCCAGCTTATAAGCCTATACTTGCATAAACCACAAGTGAAGATAAACAATCTTTGGACAACACCCACCAGTGGGACTCGAACCCAGAAAGCACAACTACCTTCCAGTAGCTGGCATAACTAGTATGCTTTAACCCACTACGCCATCAGACCTTACAAAAGAAGTAGATAGTTCGAGATATATATATCTCAAACATCTCTACCTCCCGAAGGCACCAGATGAGTGAGGGGTCAGTCTGCAATTTTCATCAAGCCACTGTCAATGTGAGAGAACTCGTGTCCAGCTTATAAGCCTATACTTGCATAAACCACAAGTGAAGATAAACAATCTTTGGACAACACCCACCAGTGGGACTCGAACCCAGAAAGCACAACTACCTTCCAGTAGCTGGCATAACTAGTATGCTTTAACCCACTACGCCATCAGACCTTACAAAAGAAGTAGATAGTTCGAGATATATATATCTCAAACATCTCTACCTCCCGAAGGCACCAGATGAGTGAGGGGTCAGTCTGCAATTTTCATCAAGCCACTGTCAATGTGAGAGAACTCGTGTCCAGCTTATAAGCCTATACTTGCATAAACCACAAGTGAAGATAAACAATCTTTGGACAACACCCACCAGTGGGACTCGAACCCAGAAAGCACAACTACCTTCCAGTAGCTGGCATAACTAGTATGCTTTAACCCACTACGCCATCAGACCTTACAAAAGAAGTAGATAGTTCGAGATATATATATCTCAAACATCTCTACCTCCCGAAGGCACCAGATGAGTGAGGGGTCAGTCTGCAATTTTCATCAAGCCACTGTCAATGTGAGAGAACTCGTGTCCAGCTTATAAGCCTATACTTGCATAAACCACAAGTGAAGATAAACAATCTTTGGACAACACCCACCAGTGGGACTCGAACCCAGAAAGCACAACTACCTTCCAGTAGCTGGCATAACTAGTATGCTTTAACCCACTACGCCATCAGACCTTACAAAAGAAGTAGATAGTTCGAGATATATATATCTCAAACATCTCTACCTCCCGAAGGCACCAGATGAGTGAGGGGTCAGTCTGCAATTTTCATCAAGCCACTGTCAATGTGAGAGAACTCGTGTCCAGCTTATAAGCCTATACTTGCATAAACCACAAGTGAAGATAAACAATCTTTGGACAACACCCACCAG
>NC_091189.1:6682335-6877335 GCF_040958095.1 Procambarus clarkii
CCAGAGTACGAATTTACAGCTATGTGAACAGAGGCACGAGATGAAAGGAAATGTGTCCAACCGTCTCGTCACGCTCAGGGATCGAACCCGGGATCCTCGGTTGCGAGCCGTGGACGTAGACCACACCACTATAGGGTGTGGTGCACGATAACTATTGAGTGCTTGCCATCAGAAAATGCGAGGAACTGCTATCCTGGTGCGTATCCGTGGTGGTGATGGTGTTCATTGTGTTGATAAACAATGTGTGTTGAGGGGCTGACGGAGTACCCGCTGGAGAGTCAGTGATTTGAGTCTCTTCTCTCGATTCACAAAGACAATCACCACTTTCTACACCCGTAACACCATCGCCTCTGTGGCTCCATCCACAAGCCTTTCTCGCAAAAAAATGCTAAGTAGTTTAATGATGAAATTAAATGAAAACCGTTCATTTCACGTCTTCCCGGGCGTCCTGCCAGTTTCAGAACTGCTGGGGGAGTAGGGTGGGTGGCGGGACGTCCAGTAATACAAGAATGAAGCAGGTGAGGCGTCTGCACCCACTCATCAGTGAATGAGTCCTGCTACTCAACAACCACACTACAAACAACTTGCGAAGATGATTTTTCTGCACCCTAGTTCATCGTTTTGATTTTATTCAAAGTTACTTCTAGGACGACGTATTTCAACTTAGACATGATGTATATTAGCTTGGGAGGAGCCACGTCAGCTTGGCGATGACCAATTTCAACTTTGGGACAACGCACTAACTGCAGCTTTCGTTCAATGATTTCCTCCTGCGACAACACTTGAGATATGTAACTTCAAGGCTCTGGAATGATTGTGTAAATTTTGTATCCAAGGGAATATCACTGTAGATGTTAATGCCTCAAGGCTAGAGGTGGTGTGGGTGGAGGCGGGTGGTGAGAGTGAACAGGTGGGGAGAGTAATAGCAGGTGGAGGAGAGTGAGTGTGGCTGGAGGGAGAGTAACAGTAGCGGGGAAGAGAGAAAGTGAGAGTGGTTGGTGGGAGTGATTACGAAGGAGAGGGGGGGGGGGGACATAACTAGAGGACGCGGCAAGGATTGTGTGGTGTGGGCGAGATAATGTCAACCCATCCACACCACCTCGTTCTCACGCTCGGCTGAAAATGTTCTTTAAAACAAGCCTGTTGTTAATGTTACCATTATTGCAGCGATTCTTTACAAATACCGTCGTAGTTAAGATCTGTTAAGAGACGTTATCGTTGTGTATAGCAATTACTTAAATCACATTTAAATATACAGTAAGATAAAATTGAACGCGCCATTGGGGTCGGCCGCTGTATGTACGAACAAAAGCAGAGGGCGAGTTGATCATGTCTCAATTTGTATGTACTCTTAAATCAGTTTTCTATGCCTGGGTCCATCGGTTACGTTAGGCTAGGGCAATTTAGTATATTTTGTGACGTGACACTCGGACTGAAAATTTTGAATATATCAATTTTTTTGCTCAAATCTTGAGTATTGTCATTTCTGTTGTTGGCGTGTGAAAATGCGAGTTTTGATATTTTTCAAGGAGTTGAAATTTCCAGTGACACTGACCTTGATGTTCAACTGCTCCCGCCCTATATCAAGAGAGGTCTCCAGCCTTGACCCTGGGGTGACTTGCCTCAAGTTTAGAGGTCAAGGCTTGACGCGTTCACTTGCTCGTCATCTGATAACACACAGGGCACATCAACACACAAGACACGTCAACAGACATAACTAGCATGTCAGTACAATACCATAGTAATCTTTCTGCCAAGTAGCAGGTGTAATAATAATAAATATGTACGAATTGTCTCTTCTACTCCTCTTGCCACCACATCAACACCGACCCAGTGCTGACGCCATATTTGACCAGGAGAAGACCACTTTTTGTGGTGTGTGTGATGCTCTGCTCCCACACCCTCTGGTGCCGCGTCTTCCTCAGTAACCCATATCAGGAGCCCGACGCCAGCCCTTGCCCACGCCCTCCGGCCCACTTGGTGGCCCATGTGAGAATCCCCAGGCGAGCCCACGCCCTGAGGTCTACTTGATGGTCCATGTGACCCCCTCTCTTTCTTTCTCCCTGTTGATGCATGGCGTGACGGTTCTCTTTATGGTGAGTGACGCATGTGTGGGCAGGCATTTACCTATTTACGTTTGCGATGAGAGAGCTCTAGCTCCCATGCCTCGCCTCCTAGCTATTGGTAGTTGTTACTAAGGTATCGTTACAACTCTGTCATATCTCCTTTTAAAACTGTGGTCGAAATTTGCCCCCCTACACTTCCTCCTCTAGATCACTATTTTTTTCCGCCCGTACACTACTTCTTATATGTCTCTGGCTCATCGGTGTTACTAGTTCCCCCCTTGCGTTCTCTAGTTGTGTTCGTCTTCCTTGTTTATGGAAATCTTCCATGTTGTGATTGTCTCTCTCTAGTTATTTTTCCCAGTGATGTTTGGTTGAACACACTCAAGCTGTCCTCGCAACTTTGTTTTAGAAGTTCTGTAAGCAACCTCGTGCCAAATGCTTCGAAATGTTGACGTTTATTTTGACGTTTGGCAAGGTGGGGTTCCATAGAGAAACTGCATACTCTAGGATTGGTCTCACATAGGCTGTATATAATGTACTGAACAATTTTGTATTCTGTTTATGTGAACATCTGGTATCTGTCTTAATGCAATGCCCACGTACATCCCCAGCTGTCGTAGCCACGTCCACACCTCTACAGCCACGCCCACACCTCTACAACCACGACTACACCAACAACCACGCCCATCTCTACAGTCACGCCTACCCCAGCAACCAAACCCACCTCCGCAACAACGCCCAAGCAAGCAATCACACATTACGCGGTAGTTACGCCCACCACCTTCCTGACAAGGGTGTGGGCGTGGTGCAGGAGGGGTAAAGGTCAGAAGGTGTACTCACGTCCGGGTGACAGTAAGTGTTGAGGGGAGTATTAGGGTTATTCGCCGTGTGTTTGTCATTACTGCGGCCACCCATGTTGCCCTGACAACATGGGTGACCATGTTGTCAGGGCAACATTGTTAGGGGACTAACAAAGGCAGAAAACTAAACATTACTAATAAAACCAAAAAACTAAACATTACTAACAAAAACAGAAAACTAAACAGTATCGCTAACAAAAACAAATCCATTTACTAAATATAAAACTAATATTACTAACAAAGGCTATTTAAACTAAACATTGGTAAAACACTCAAATTTAAATATTGTTGCCAAAAAGTTAAAACAATACTTCAAAAAATCATAATTAACATTATTACGAACAAAAATACAGCTCAAAATAAATGCAACATGTGAGAATGCCTGAAGCAGCGTGACCCATCAGTCTGCCAAAGCGGGAGAAGCTCTCCGTGAGTTCACAATGATAAATATAATCGGAATTATACAAATTATTGAGCATCGTGACACACACACACAACATAAATGTCAAAACATTTCCTTGTTTATCAGAGATAAGCTAACAACTCTGCCACAATCGGGTATACTAGGAAATACATATATAATTATACGAAAATCTCAATAGCGTGATGCATGAAATGAACAAATCCACAAGGGGCTGTGCCAAGGATTCGAACCTACGTCCGAGAAGATAGTAGAGAGGATCTAGTAACTTCGATTAAGGCAGCGTCTGGGATCCTCTCGGACGTAGGTTCGAACCCTCGTCACGGCCCTTATGGATTTGTACATATATAATGGTTGATAAAATTGAAATAACGGTGCAAATGGTGTTGTATTTTAGTTTCTCTTATGGGCGTATGCAAATAAAAGCTGGTGTACGTATATTAATAATCATTGTTAGTGAGGTCTTTGTAACAATTGTGTAATTATTATATGTATTATTATTAGTATTATTATGCGTCTTAATTCGTCTTAATTTATGCGTTTTATTTTATTTTTTACTAGCCACACTTGAAAGGTCATGAAATTCCATGAACTTTATCAAACAGGTGTGTTTTCTGTACGTACCTTGGTTGACAACTCTAGTAACTTCAACGCGCATTAAGCACTGATCCACAATAACTGCTTAATATAAAACAAGGCCCCCCAAAAATTATCACAACTCCTAAACCTCACAAAAATATCCACTGTGCTGTCATCTGATCCCTAGAAAGTCGTCGTTGATTTAGAGGGCGACGACTGTATGCTGTCGATGTCTGAGTTTGCTGATCAAGGTAAACTAAATCTTCGCAGCGAGGCAGTAATACCTTATGGCATGGCTATAAACTTGTCATATTCATTCTGTCGACGAATACTAAGTTTTAAATAATATACGGAATGAGGTTATGTATAGTACACGTGATATACTAAGCCTAGGAATATTTAAGTTTGATTTTAGCTATATTTTCTAAACTCTTATAAAGTGAATAGAATCAAACTAACTGTTCATTACGTCAATATATGTACGATGGTCCATAGAGTTGCAAAAAGTTCCATCTAAACAGGAAGGAGGATGGGTTAACACATTTGGGGAGATAGGAAGCAGCACGCGCACGCACGCACGCATACACACACGCACAAACCATATTGTTCTCCACCAAAGCCGAGATAGAAGATATGCATAATAGTTATGGTCGGAATCCTTGCATAAAAAAGCGATCCAAAGTAAACAAATTAAGACAAATCTAATCTAATTTAGTAATGTCTTAACAGCGTTTTCTTGTCTTCGCAAATTTAAGAGCATCGGGCTTTTGATATTCTAAAACAAAAAAATATCTAAGTAACTAGTGCAGTTTTCCTGCCAGCGTGACCCTCACCTACTCCACACACACGCGCGCGCGCGCTTCATAACATAAAAAGTAAATGATGGGCTTAAACGACAGTTTTCAGGGGCAAGCGTATAATCCAGGAAGACTGAGACCACTTCCAGAATGACAGGGCGGGGCGGAAATGCGTGCGAAGCGCGGAAATATTTACCACGGAAATATTTACCACAGTGGTGGAAACGCAAGGAAATGGGAACGAGTAACTGGTGCAGCTCACTGTTGCCAAGCGTAAGCGTAAATATTTTTACTGTCAGGCGGTCAAAGAACCCCCAGAATTCAGTTATATTTTAGTGATTTTTTTTCCCTATAGGTTATAATAAAGGAGCAAAACAGTAGCTATTGTATAAAAAGACAAAGTTACAGTGATTATGTCGTTGATTTAGAGGCGACGACGATCGTGGGATCGGATGCGCCCTTATGGTGGTTAGACTCAACATGCTCCATTGCAGGAGAGACCAAACAACAACACACCTGTCAAGTTGCTTGCCACGTTTCCCTGTCCTGCAAGCTGTGAAGCATTCGAGAGTTGGGGCAAAATATGACGAAGCCTTCTGGAGTGCAGTCGGAGACCAACTATCACTCTCACTGTGTGTGGGCCCATTCCTCCAGCGGTGTTTACACCAGTAGTGCGACCTCCGAGGCGCCCAGAGTAACAACACTCTCAGGACCACCTGCAACTCTCCTCCCGTCGGTTGTGACACTCTGGGTTTGGTATTCTTAAAAAAATTAACAAAAAGTAAATAATAAGAATATAACGAGAATTATATATACATGAAAAAATCATGAGAAGTTTCAGTTTGTTTACTTTTAATTATATCTCGTTTCAATCAACATCCAGTTCAGAATTTCCTTTGGTGACACTAACTAGTTGCCAGTTTATTACTTGACTGTCTCCTGTTTTGTGTCTATTAGAACTGAGATAAATGGATGACACCACTTCCCCAAAATTAACTTAAACATTTATTTTTCCATTACCTGATTTTATCTTAACTAACACACTAGTGGCCTCGATGAGGACGGGAAGCCGGCGGCTTGTCAAATATCTCTCCATTTGTCCGAAAGTTGGTGTTGCCACATTGTCTTCTAAATATGACCGTAAAACTTCGATCATTTATATTGTTTTACTCATTTGAATTTAAATTAGTTTAAGTTACAATATAATATAATCAACCTATCCTCTTAAAATGATAGTACTTATAACAACTATTTGGTCGACCGTACAAAAATGGACTTGCAGCCAACAATGTTAATGTTTTGTACTATATATTTTTTTAAAAGGCACAAAAAACCTAGCATTCCAAGGGCTCATATATCATATATACACAGTACTAGGACTAGGACAGCATATATTAGACCTAGGATTGCTTGGTTAGGTTCATAATTTTGTTTCTTTAGTTAGTATGCCATTTGGACTAATTAAGTAATACATACAGAAAATGTTACAGAAAAGCAGTGTTGTACTTCATATTTAACATTAACTATAGTTTTTCAATCGATCAATCGATAAGTTGAATATTGCAGGTAGTGCTCAATAATAAATATAAAGCCCTTAAGTCTGTAATTCACATGCTAGAGCAGCCAACTTTACTTTCACAAATGGTAGGAATTGCAGTCAACTGCTACTGGATATGCTCGTTTTATGTGCAGTAGAGCATGATAATATTTTTAAAAATGATTTTTTTCATTCTTGCCTGGGAGTGTGTGGGGTGGGTGACCATAGGGGGAGTGCGTGGACCTTGAGGCTACGGAGTATATACCATCGTAGTGCGGAGTCTTCCTTCAGACAGCTCCCTTCTCCTGGGTGGGTCGTGTACCTGTAGCAAGATGAACGCTCTCGTGAGTATCACCCTCAACCACACTGCTTATGGGAGCACCAGTTTGAAATGTTATCAACAAACTTCACATACGAAGTACACGCAATATGGATATTCACCGGAATGTATATTACGCTTCCCGTTGATATACTGAGTTTACATTATACAGGAAACTTAAGATAGCCATGCGAGGCAGCTGCTGTTTATATCCCCCAAACTCATTCATATTATTGTCTACAACTTCCGCCCCAACCACACACACACACACGCGCGCAAAAAAATCATTGGTTTGTTTCTAACGGAAGATAAATTTGTGATCCCAAAGATTGTGTTTCGTATGTGAAGTTAATAATGAAAGGAAATGTTAGTTAGCCTAGTTTGGAATGCGCACATTTTTCAGTACGTACTGAGCTTTTACTTTGATTTTTGGGATTACTAAGTGTGACCTCAGGATGTATTTAATATCCAATAAGTTGTGATGACCAAACCACTCACTACACATCCAATAAGTTATCTGGCCTAACAACTCGGCATCATCCGCTAACTGCTTGCATAACTTCTAACTGCTTAGAAATTATCTCAAATTATCCATTTGAATGAATAACATGACTATAGTCCTGATTTTATATTTTCCGTTTCATCACCCACCAAATATCAAGACATGTACTTCATATACTGAAAATTAATATACAATAAATTGATTTATTTGTATCTTAATATAACAGTCATTTAGAACATGAACAAAATTACTGAACTTCATTATAAATTACTGAAATTACTGTTTTCACATTTAATAATACTTTATTTTAGCGAGTTGTGTACGTGGTGGTTGCTGTGGCTGTGTGTGGTACTGAAGCCGGCACCCTGGGCTCTCACGGCACGCTCTCCCACAACCTTCACAGCAATGTTGGTGCCCATAAAGTCCCCGTAGCTGCCGTATCTGTCTCTCACCACGTACCTGCTGCAACTATCTCTCACAGTAAGACTGTCTTCAGCGCCCCAGTGGCTCCCATCAAATCTCAATACCACACCCAAGACAAAAACGGTCAGTATTCCTTCGGCTACAACGCTGGCGATTCATCCCGCGACGAAAGCCGCGACGCCTATGGCAATGTGCGTGGCTCCTTTAGCTACATCGACTCGTATGGCAAAGTTCAGAAGCAAGACTACATCGCCGACGCCTACGGCTTCCGGGTAGCTGGCACCAACCTGCCTGTCCACATCACCGACGTGCCTCCTTACCGCCATAAGCGTTCCTATGCCACTTTCCCAGCCTCTACTGGACCTCTGGGCAGCTTATCCCATGCGGGTCCCTTGGTTCACACGTCTCCTGTTCAGGGCTACTCTGGTGTGCATGGTAACGGGGGACCCGGAGGCTTTTCATATAGTTTCCGCAGCGTCCCCTCAGTTATCCCTTACAACAGCTATGAGGTGCCGACTCATGGGGGTTATCATTAAGCTACCATATTAAAAACTGAACAGTGCCACTATTGAGGTATAATCTGCCGAACCCTTCACTCTGATTTGACAGCTTCTCCAGTTGATCGCAGATGAATTGCATTGAACGTTTTGTGTTGGTTATATAAAGTATATTAAATAAAAACAATTACTGCATGAATAAACCCACAAAAACCGTGATGAAGGCTCGAACGTACGCACGGGAGAAGCTTCGGGATCCTAGTGAGGGCAGTACTACTACAGGGTGCAACTTTTTTACCATGTCGTGGCACAGTTACCATGTCAGTAGGGCCTCGTAGCCTGGTGGATAGCGCGCAGGACTCGTAATTCTGTGGCGCGGGTTCGATTCCCGCACGAGGCAGAAACAAATGGGCACAGTTTCTTTCACCCTGAATGCCCCTGTTATCTAGTAGTAAATAGGTACCTGGGAGTTAGTCAGCTGTCACGGGCTGCTTCCTGGGGGTGGAGGCCTGGTCGAGGACCGGGCCGCGGGGACACTAAAGCCCCAAAATCATCCCAAGATAACCTCAAGACAGTTGAATAAGGCGCAGCTGAGAACATCCCGTGCATAGGTTCGAACCCTCATCACGGCCCTTGTGGATTTATTCATTTGATATATCACGATATTGTGATTTTTGTGTGTAAATTAGTGCATATTTTCCGTCTTTAACTCCTTTATATATAGAACCGCCTTGAGAAACAGAAATCTTAATTTCACTTAAGAAATTCTTAATTGAGATTAAGAGGCCTTAATAGGGAAATTATGGTCTCTATTTTATTATTAATATACTGTTTAAGGAAAAGCGGTTGTTGTCTAGTGCAAATGGCTTCCACTTAAGTATTATAATGTAATGAACATATCCACAAGAGCCGTGCTCATTTGATGTGTCACGCTATTGTGATATCTGTATTATAATATAATGTTGCCATATATGAGAACGCTTGTGTTTGTACTGAAATTTCCTATTGTTTGCAAATGTCAAACAGATGTATATAAATTGCTTGCTAATAACTGAAAAATATTTTCTGGTTCCCTATTAATTTTCATTCATAATTTCCATTCATTTAAACTAATTATATGTAAGATATATAATAAATCTTCATAGAATGATATTCAGATTTGAATATTCCCATAAATTAAAATAATTATAATTGTAACGTAGCTGCATCCATATATATACAACATAAAGTTTTTAAATTATTGGGAAATTTATGTAACCAGCATAGATTAATTAGATAGTTACTCTTGATACTGCCGCACTTAAGTATATTTAATACCAGTCTATTGAATTTCATATCAGTTTATTGATAACCATAATACTGTACCAGCTTATTGAGATCCATAATACCAGTCAACTGACTACCACATTACAAGCAGAGTAAATGATACAATAGTGTTCCTGCTCACACACCTAGTTCAGTATTCTCCTTGTACTATACAGGCCTAGTACAGCTAATATCAACATATGCTTACTACTGCTGCATACAGTTGAACGCTGTTTAAGGAAATTGACACAAACGGTAAAAATATGATGCACTTTAATTGTCTAAGAGTAATATTCCTTTGGAATGTTTTACTAAGATATAAAAAATCAGAGCGACATGTTTAACAAAAGAATGCATTTCAGGCTAAATTGTAGAGGATCAATCAAGGGGGAGACAAAACACTACATATATATATCTCTGGCAACAGATAACGGTTTTGTATAAGTAAGAAGTAGGAGAGAACTATGCTCAATCGATTATGAAAGTGATACCTCGTTAATACAATGCTGAATGTGAAAGGAAGTACGATTGAAGTTCCAAACTACAAGTGCCACAATCTACAACAATGTATTAATAAGGCTTTATGGCATTAAAAAACACCTGAACAAATGTGGAATTTTAATGATAACAGCAATGTTACATTGAAATAATTACTGCAACAATACAGCTGCTAAGGAACGCTGCAATAGAAAATGTACAAAATTATGGTGGTGTTGGGCTTAGGCTTATCAACCTCTGGAGGTTGATAAAAGGATTGAATAAAAGGATTCCCAATCCTTTTATTAGTTAAATGGATCTCTCCAAATGTTAAAATGTTCCTTCCCTGTGTTAGATTAGGCAAAGACTTCACTTAGTTGTTAGATAAAAGGGTTTCCTAGGTCATGTTAAGCGTTCCCTATAGGTTATGTAAAAGATTCCCTGGGATCGCATATGTTATTGGACATGTCTATCGTAACCTTATAGCAACGCATAACTTTTTTAAGACATTATAAAGTACAAAGAGTTGTTCTTTTACGGTCGAAGACGACCCCCACCAGCGAGAGATGTGTTGTTTCATGAAACATGTTTCTTTCAGAAATATTACAGTCTGCCTTACCAGAGATTCTCTTTGCGTGTCAATAGACTGTTAATAACTACTGGCGATTTAAGCGGCATTTAATAAATTTTATAGTTTGTGTACAAACTGAGTAAAAAGTGGAGTCTTAACCAAAATGACTGGAAGATTGGTCCATTTCGAAAAACAACGAGGCATCATTAAATGCAGTACCTCGGTTCTTCCAGCATACCACTTAAGTTCAGTATGGTTAGTTTAGCCTGAGAGTGCTTAGAAATGAAGTGAACTGTCATGTACTGTATCAGGAATTACTGCCTAACCTAACTTAGTCTCCCTCCCCATTCCCCCACAATAAAATAAAAACATGGCAAACTGACAATAGAACACATTGTCAAATTTTATCCTACCTACGGGTCAAGATCTTATTTATTTACATATATTTTTATCACTGCAGTTTCCTTAGCCAAGCAAACTTTAAGGTCAAATTCTCTAACTTATTATATGCATATTTAACCATTCAACTACCTCCCAAAAGGACCGGCATGGGGTCATCAATAAACTAAATCGATAAAGTCACCCAGTTCTTATTTGTGAGTAGAATTCTTTGTTCAGCACTGGAAAACTTTAATACTTCGTTATAGCTCTGAACATTTACTTGCCTTTGTTATACGCTTCAAAATCAATATAAACCTATTATTGTAATGCAGCCAAAGTTAACCACACAGACCTGGTGTGTGTGTGTGCTGGCATCACACGTGTGGGGCCACACAGCCCTATTAACACAACTAATTCATGCAGACGGACAATGGACGCATTCTGCGTGTATTAGCAATAAAGAATTACGCATATAACACATACAGAATATAAATTAAGATACTCATCCTGCAGAAATATATATATATTTTGATTTAGGTTTAGAAACACGTTAAGCGTTTTCAATAACACAATACGGAGCCAGTGTTTTGAATATCTGCTGGGAGCTCCATTAAACAGGGATCTTTGAAAGTTGTGACTTATATCACGGGTTCTGCCAAACCACTAATTATTATTCTCACAAAAAGAATATACAAGAAAGCTTCAGAACTCACAAGGATACTGTCAAGCGAGTGTGCATTTTCAGACACTTGGGAATCGCTCAAGAATGCAGTCAGCCACAAAGAAAAAATATATATAGCCAATTGACAGGCAGCAATCGAGGGTAATGAACGTCCTTGGCAGGTATTGTGAACTGTTGAACAACTTGGTGTCCTCGGGGGAGAGTGACTTGCTCACTTCTTCTGGAGAAGTACTTATCCTTCCTTGGGATATATTATCCAACACAATCTGCGTCGCGTTTATACGTTCCACGTGAAAGACGTTCTCACTTCACCCTCCGTCGACTGTCGACCTTCTTACCGTTCCTCCAGTCCTTCGTAATTGCTTTTTGGTTATTTTTCCGCATTTATATTTGTAAGGTTATGAGACAGGCAATAATAATAATAATGGAGGCGACAGGAGGACTTAAGAAATACATTTTATCTTAGAGATAACGGAAGCAAGTTATTGTTGTCCCAGATAAAACCCAACTGATAGCCATCTTACAGAGGCATCAAATATCGTCTTGTCATAAGACTAGACAAGAAAACACTGATCCATCCCATGAAAATGTGCTCTTCACAAGACACGTGAAATGTATTGCAGACAAATGCATAAGGAAACTAGCCTGTTGACAGTGGGCCGCTCATCTCCTATAGCTAAGGGATACACAATACTCCAACTCCCAAATTAGATAATGGAGTGCTCACCATAAATTTGGGATTACTTTCCACAGTCTTATCTTAAGTACCTTGAGAAAAGTCAATATTGAGCTGCACCAGATCATAGTGTTACGTCAATAAATAAAAAACCTTGTAAGTTTATGGTTAAAACTACATAGTATTAAAAAATATATAGAATCCCCTTATTACTACAGATAACTGTATAGAAAATGTGCAGCTCCAGCTTGCAAATTTCAAACTCAAATGAAAATAAATTAATAATAATAATAATAATAATAGCGACTGTCAATACCGGGGTCGTAGGTTCGCGCCCACCTATAGTTCTAGTGGATTTTCTCAATAATATTCATAATAATAATGAAGCAGTAATAAAAACAGGATTAACAAGAGTTCCTGCCTATGGTATGATATCTTAATAACAGTAAAACCAATATAAGATAAATATTATTTATAATAACGCACTTGGCAAACTAAAATCTTGCACTCGGAAAGGATATGGAGACAGGAGAGGAGTTGCTATAAGAAGAGAGAATTAAGGAACACTTTCTAACCACTTGAACCAACGTGAAGCAACAAATCACAATTCAAGGAAAATTACAGGTATAGAACACGCTGGTATCTGTGCCTGGAACATATATGAAATTTAAATAAGTTTATTGATGTAAAATACACACAAAGGGATGAGGTAGCTCAAGCTATTCTCACCCCGTTCGTTACATCGTGTTAATACATACATATACACACATCACAAACAATAAACATATTACCAAACATTCTGAGAGATAAACATATACATTTCCTATGGAACATATAAGTCTGAACTTAAACGGTGTCTACTGTCACTGTTCATTATAAACGCTTCTTTAATTCACTTTTCATTATGGTACTATTGGTCCATTCATGTGTCAATATTACTGATATTCACTATGGTTGCCCCTTCCACCCAGCTTACCTGGCCTAACCAACACTTGTTGCATCAACTATATACCCCCCCCCCACCGACCCCGACCACAACCACCCACACCCTTGGATCATCCACCCTCACGACTGTCACGTCTACAGAGAGATGCATTTGGGATACCCCCCGGAAATGGTGATGGTTAAATGGTGATAAACTGCTGAATAACTGCGTCTCAGAGGTGAGGGAAATACGGTGTGTGTGTGTACTCACCTATTTGTGCTTGCGGGGGTTGAGCTCTGGCTCTTTGGTCCCGCCTCTCAACTGTCAATCAACTGGTGTACAGGTTCCTGAGCCTATTGGACTATCATATCTACACTTGAAACTGTTTATGGAGTCTGCCTCCATACACAATTTGGAGGCAGAATGCATCACTGCCTAATGCATTCCATTTGTTAACTACTCTGACACTGAAAACGTTCTTTCTAATATCTCTGTGGCTCATTTGGGCCATTTGCCCAATGTGTGTGTGTGTGTGTGTGTGTTCGCGTGTTCGAGAATGTATGAATAATTTTTTTCAATATATGGATGAATGTATACATGTATGTTGTACTGCTTCAATGTTTTCTCGTATATACATCACGCAATTGTGATTTCAAGGTGCGGAGAATCTACGTGTTTGTGAGTGCGTGCGAAAGTGAAGTCGTGTTGTAGGGCCGAGGAGCAGCACGACACATTGCTCGGTACACGAGATACAAGGTCACAGTTCAATCGTGTCTACTAACACTCTGCATGTAAGGCCTAAAACAATGACGCAGAGCACAGCGTACATAATGGTGTCTAGTCAGTAACTAATTACGGCTGCATTGGGCATAAACTCATTAACAACAAGTACAGAACAGCGTTTGTAGACCCAATGAAGCACCTAAGCATGAGGAAGAGGCAATTATGACTCTGGCTTTCGCATCACCATTATCCATTCTCATCCTCACCCTCTTTTCAACCTGTATCCATCTCCCCCTTTTCTCCTCCTTCCCCCCTCCTCGCTACACATACTATCCACCATCAGCGTGTAATTCCACAAGATTCTTAAGAAGAGAAAATCGGGCTAATGGCTCCCCCAGCGCCCATGAAGGCCATCCGTGTCTCACTTGTCACGGAGAGCCAACCACGGCGTCACCGCCTCAGTCGCCTACTGTGTAATGCTCGGATCTGTAATTTCTAGCCGTTATCTCGCAGGGTTCAGGGCCTCGGTGCAGGTCTCGGCAATATATATATCGGCGGAGGAGAAGTGCAGGTCCGTCAGACAGCTCCCTTCAGCCGGGTGGGTCATACGAGCACTCCGCGCCCGTGACGACACCAGCCGCCATGACCGCTCTTGTGAGTATCTTGCCTTTAACCTGTAGTTTTCATTTGGCATTTTTTTTAATCCACATCCTGAAACTTTTGTAGATAATGTTCTGTGTGTGTACATGTTTTCTACAGGTGTACGTATATTATATGTTTACATGTTTTTGCACATGATGCGTTTTACAGAACACACACGACGTGTTCTAAATGTATGCATATAGTTTGTTCGGCATGAGTACACATGAGGTGTTTTACATATGTATACATGGCATGTTCCACATGTTTACACATAACATGAAATCTGATACTCATTTCTCTTACGTCATTCTACAATTTCTCTTTATAAAGACGTTTCTCGTAAGTTTTGCACCAAGAGATGATAAGTCAGCATGAATGAAACCTGATATAGGCTGCAAGATTATTGGCTGAAGCTCCGCAGCTGGACATGAAGAGCAATATGCAACGAGGAGGAAGGATCAGCCAGTTCAAATAGCACAAGCGTAATTAGTTTCGTTGGGGACAGGAAGCTTCGGTATATATATATATATACTGTATATATATATATATACTGTATATATATATATATATATATATATATATATATATATATATATATATATATATATATATATATATATATATATATATATATATATATATATATATATATATATATATATACTTTGAGCTTTCATCGAGGTCCTCCCAAGTTCGACCTCCTGGCCCTTCCCCAGGATACAACCCTGCTACAGTTGTCTACCTCTCGGGTACCTAGTTACTATTAGGTGAACAGAGAAATTAGGTGAAAGTAAATTAAGTAAACGAGTTTAACACTGGAAGCCCACATATACACAGGATAACAGCTCAGGAGGAACGCAGGAACGTTCAACGTCATATACAAAGCTAAATAAAATCCGATCTACGTGAGACCCATCCTAGAGTATGCATCCCCGGCGTGGAATCCCATCCTCAACATAAACCATCATAAAAACTATAAAAAAGTGTGTGTCTGCTGCTTGCTTGTGTGGATCACCAGTGGACTACGTGACTCTGAATTCTGACTCTCTCCTTTGTATATTATGAAATGCAAAACTAATTTATTTAGTAAGTGATGTCTGATTGCTGATTTCCATATGTTTCAGCATGTCTTGTGCGCCGTCCTGGTTGTGGTGGGGGTGAGCGCCAAGGGCCCTGATGCCAGCCCGCACGCAGGAGCAGCAGCGGTCCACGCAGACACTGGCCCCTCCCCGACCATTTTCCGGGAGACCGTGATCAAGTCCAAAGGGGCAACCATCGGCAAGCGCATCTCAAACTCCTTGTCTAGCGGCCTTGGGGCTCACGGTGGTCCTGTATTTCACGATGGTCCAGGGTCCCATGGTGGTCCTGTGTCCCATGGTGGCTCAGTGATCCATGGTGGTCCTGTGTCCCATGGTGGTCCTGTGTCCCATGGTGGCTCAGTGATCCATGGTAGTCCTGTGTCCCATGGTGATCCTGTGTCCCATGGTGGTCCTGTGTCCCATGGTGGTCCTGTGTCCCATGGTGGCTCAGTGATCCATGGTGGTCCTGTGTCCCATGGTGGTCCTGTGTCCCATGGTGGCTCAGTGATCCATGGTGGTCCTGTGTCCCATGGTGGCTCAGTGATCCATGGTAGTCCTGTGTCCCATGGTGGCTCAGTGATCCGTGGTGGTCCTGTGTCCCATGGTGGCTCAGTGATCCATGGTGGTCCTGTGTCCCATGGTGGCTCAGTGATCCATAGTGGTCCTGTGTCCCATGGTGGCTCAGTGATCCATGGTGGTCCTGTGTCCCATGGTGGTCCTGTGTCCCATGGTGGCTCAGTGATCCATGGTAGTCCTGTGTCCCATGGTGATCCTGTGTCCCATGGTGGTCCTGTGTCCCATGGTGGCTCAGTGATCCATGGTGGTCCTGTGTCCCATGGTGGTCCTGTGTCCCATGGTGGCTCAGTGATCCATGGTGGTCCTGTGTCCCATGGTGGCTCAGTGATCCATAATGGTCCTGTGTCTCATGGTGACTCTGTGATCCATGGTGATAATGGGTTCCATGGTGATAATGGGTTCCATGGTGGCTCAGTGATTCATGATGGTCCATTGTCTCACGGAAGTCCATTGTTCCATGATGGTTCAGTTAACTATGGTGCTCCAGTTGTCCGTAAAACAACAGTGGTTCACCAGGGTCCAATCCTCAAGTCCGCAAATATTCATACACCGGCAGTTTCAGCTCCAGTGGTCCATGCCCGAGTAGCTGTCCCAGGAGCCGCCGTCCCTACTGTCCACAAGGCTCCAGCTGTGTCCACTTCCTACGGCCTCCCAAAATACTCCCCCGTGCTGTCCCAGTACCACTCCCAAGATAAACTCGGTCAGTACTCCTTTGGCTACAACGCTGGGAACTCTGCCCGCGACGAGAGCCGCGACGCCTACGGTAACGTGCGTGGGTCATTCAGCTACGTTGACGACTACGGCAAAGTACAGACGCAGCACTACGTCGCCGACGACTACGGGTTTCGTGTGACCGGCACTAACCTGCCGGTCCACTACACCGACGCCCCTTCCTACCGCCACAAGCGGTCCTACGCCACCTTCCCGGCATCTACCGGGCCTCTGGGAACTAATTCCTACGGTGGCCCAATTTCGACTGTCACTCGCGTCGTCAACGGCCCCGTAGTCGTGAGCGAGTCTGATCCCCACACGGGCTCCTACGGCCATGACGACGCTTTCGTCCTTGATAATACTTTACACAGTGTCTCCACTTCCTACAACGGCCCTTCAGGCTACGAGGGACCAGGCAGAGTTTCTCGTCTTCTCGGCAACTCAGACCTACACGGCAATTTTGACCGTTACGGCAACAACGGATTTTCATACGGATTCGAGACAGGCCCATCCTCCATCACTACCTATGGGACCCACTTCGATCAACAGAACCGAGGGTACGGCACACACTAGGCTCTGAAAATCCCATGTTATCTGTTATTATCGTGGCACAGTTCTTCAGAAAAAAAAATCCTCTTTTCCAACGTTATCTCTGAGGAATAGTTGGTTGGCCAGTCTTGCAGAACTCCAGTCCTAGAAAATACACAGAGCAACCTCATAACCCAATTAACTATCTCCCCATATTGTAAATTCTATTGATCATAAATTGTCTAAATATCAAAACTAACGCTCAAAACTAATCCTGTGATATTTTGATACTCGATCGTGATTTATTAATTTAATTTTACTGCGAGACTCTCCACGCCTCTGTTAATAAGACTCACCTGTTGTCGACTGTTTAGTTTATTGTATCATATTTTTCCTCTTAGCTCTTCCAAAATTCTTTATCGCATCCTAAACAGCTTTCTGTACAAAGCGTATCCTTATGAATAACAATTATATATATATGAACGATTAAACAAAAATAGTTTTATTAATAAAAACAAATTCATAGAAGGAATTTATATTTTTTTTAATAAAAGTGTGTGAAAGCTTAAATGGTTCCCAAGCTAATATATTACTAAGAACTCTATGACCCGACCAGGATTCGAACCTGGTGTAAGTAATTATCAAAAGAAGGCACCAAACCGGGACGGCTATTTAGCACCATCATATGTGCGGAATAATCAGAGGGCGCTAAATATCACCAAAGATGCCAATACGAGAACAAAAACGCATAAGGCAAACGATATCTAAAGTATCCAATTCACCAAGAATTCTATCGAGGGACAAGCGACCGCGGGGGACTGTCGGAAAACAAGATACACGCTCGTCCCGGAAGTCAGGACATTCAACAAGGATATGCACGACCGTAAGAGGAACAATGCAATTTGGATAATAAGGAGCAGGGCGGCGCTCCATCAAGTGACCAGGAGTTAAGCGAGTATGGCCAATATACAACCTCACCAGAGCCGTTTCCCATCACCGGTTACGGTGGTAGGAGGACGGCCACGAGTACACACAACTCTTAAGAGTACGAAGTTTGTTACTAGTAACAGAAGACCAACAAGCCTGCCAACGTGTAAGGATGGAGGAATGGATAACCGGGTAAAAGTCGGAATAAGGAATACCTTTACGAGAGATGGGACAAGAGCGGACAGCTTCCCTAGCGGCAGCATCCACATGCTCATTGAAAGAGACCAATATGGCTGGGAACCCAACAAAACTCAACCGACTTAAATTTACTGTGAATAAGAAACAGCCAATGCTGTATCTTGACAACCACTGGATGAACCGGATTAAAGGACCCCAAGAGCCATGAGGACACTACGAGAGTCAACGACAACCACAAAGGAAGATTGACAACGAGAAAGCAGGAGACGAAGAGCATAGAGAATAGCATAAAGTTCCGCTGTGAAGATGCTAGTCTCCGAAGGTAAGCGACACATATAAGTGCTGCCAGGAAAAAACAACAGAGTAGCCTACACCGTCCGCAGACTTAGACCCATCGGTGAAGATGGAAACGGAGCGGGAGTGTGAAGAAAAGTGCTCAAGGAAAAGGCGTTTCAGAACCGTAGGAGGGGTAAAAGCTTTAGTGATTCGGGTTAAGGATGTACAAAACTGCGGAAGGGGGACTCTCCACAGGGGCAAAGAAGGAACAACACGAGGAGAAATATTAGAAATATGAACTGAAAGTGAACCCTGTAAGCGAAATAACCGGACAGAAAGAGGGAGGTGGTGAAGAGGAACAGGAACCACAGGAGGGGTAAGAGTTAAAACACGACAGAGGCGAGAGGAAGGATGTTGCAAGAACCACGCAAGATAGCGAAGACACGAACCTGGTGTAGTGGTATCAGTACTTCGTATGACAGTGGAGTGAGCCCTGGTAACGCAGGTTCAAATCCTGGTCGCCTTTCCTCCTCTTCCCTTCTTTCCTGTCGTCTCCCATCTCCCTCCCCCCCTCTGTCTTCTCATCTCTCAAATTTTCCCCTTACTCTTAACTTTCCCCCCTCTCTCCTCCAACCTTGGAGGAGAGAGGGGGGAATTATTGGGAATGTTTAAAATTCTTAAATCTGTACTCTCTAAAGCCCATGCGAGAGAAATACATAATAATTTACTCGTGGAAAATATCAGAGGGTCTGGTTCCAAATCTGTACACGGAAATAACTCATCATGAGACCAGGAGACATGCCAGAAAATGTAAAGTGGCCTCATTGAAAAGCAATGGTGCAACAGGCACGCTAAGAGGCAATTCTATCAACATTAATGGCCTAAAACGTCAACTCTTTCCCTCTAAACATAAGAGGCGTAAACAGCCGACCTCTCACGATATTTAAAAAGAGAACTTAATAAATACTTCCAAGTATACCTGATCAATTCGGCTGTGACTCATACGTCAGACTGCAAGCAGCGGTCAGCAGCCCGTCCTCTAACCCGTCCTTAGACCAGGTCCATTCCATCCAGCAGCCCGTCCTCGCATAGAAAGATCCAAGCTCGTTAAACCAGGCGCAAAACCCCCTCTTTATGAATGAAAAGCGGGTTACACACGACTCACAACTGATGACGTCCGAACACTTCCGGAACAAGTGCTTCACTCACGTCCTCTGTTCGAACCACAATTCTATAAATGTTTCACCCACGTACTTTAAATACAAATAATCTCCAACAGAACTTACACGCCTAACCTAACCTAGCCTATGCCTAATTATACATAGAATTTTTATGTATAATAATATTAATTTATATATGAGAACAAATCCATTTTTAATACACAGTATGTTAAAATTGATGAATGCGCCTGGGGAGGACGGCCGCTGCTTTCAACAACCTAGTGTGAAGACGTGTTGCCTGTTAAACCGTATTCATTTGTAATCAGGGGGCTTGGTAGATGCATGGAAAGACTCTTGGTCTTTGTTTATGAGGACGGGCTGCGTCCTCATTAACAAAGACCAAAGTCCATTTTAAACACCCGCCAACTGTTTATGAATGCAAAACGGGTTACATAGGACTCAGAACTGATGACGTCCGGAACAAGTGCTTCACTGACGACGTTTGTTCGAACCACAACGCAATAAATGCTTCACCCACGAACTTTTAATCAGCCTGTCCTCCAAACAAAGATCCAAAAGTGATTCCATGCACCCGCCAAACCCCCTATGTATGAATGAAAAGCGGTTTACACACGACTCACAACTGCTGACGTTCGAACATATCTGGAACAAGTGTTTCACTGATGAATTTTGTTCGAATCACAACGCTATAAATGCTTCACCCACGTACTACAAATACAAATAATCGCCAACAGAACCTAAACACCTAACCTAACCTATGCCTATATATGCACAATATGCTAATATATTATAATATTAATTTATACTTGAGAAAATTCCCGTTTTGAATGAACAGCATATTAAAATTTATGAATGCGTCTGTGGGGTCGACCGCTGGATGTAATGGACTTGAGTCGAGGACGGGTTGCTTTTAATATAAATAATCGCCAGCAGAACCTAAACACCTGACCTAACCTATGTCTAACTATACCTAGAACTTTAATATTTTATACTATTAATTTATATATTTGAGAACAAACCTATTTTAATACACAATACGTTAAAATTGATAAATGCGTCTTGGGGGACGGTCGTTGCTTTAATGAGCCTGGCTCGATGACAGGTTCAAGTTCAAGTATGTTTATTGAGATAAGAAAGAAATACATCTCAAAGGGATAGAGTAGCTTAGGCTATTTCTACCCCCCCCCCCCCTCTACTTCAAGTCCCTCAAGGGGCGCACAAATTCAGTGAGTACAAATAGACAAATAACATTACAAGAATCCCGTTTAACATTGCAGGTTAATATAGTAAGCACAGCATATAATTGTTACACTCTTGGGGCAAAATTCTTGTAGCTCCCAAGTATACTTTCTATCATACCATTATCACACATCCAAACAATTTGATGTGGTACACTAGTTATTTCCTTATTTCTATAGTTATCAATAAGTTGACACTTTAATACATAATGTTCTAAGGTGCGGGCGTGAGGCATACTATATAATTTCGATGGCAGGTCACAGCAGGAAGCCTGGTCAGAGATCGGACCGCGGGGACATTGATTCTCGGCACCAACACAAGGTGGGCGATGTATACGTATAGATGGACGCATCGGGGGGTAGAAATAGCCTAAGCTACTCTATCCCTTTGAGATGTATTTATTGCTTATCTCAATAAACATACTTGAACTTGAACATAGGGTGGGTTGTAGGGAATGGGGGATGGGGACAGGGTTATGGGCTTGGTAGGGATGTGAGGAACTGGGCATAGCGGGGTGTGAGTGGATAGTCACTGGCCCTTGAATGTCCGGTCCCTTACCAATTATTTGGTTAAAATAGTTTGTTCGTCAATATTTGTGTGTGATTAGAGTTATAGGATTAACGGTAATTAAATAGCAATAATATATTTCCGATGCTACCAAAACATTTCGGAGAGCGACTGGGGAAGATTCCTTTTACAGTTACGTAGCCTAGCGAGCATTAAGCTTACAGCTGCCCTCCAGCGTAGTGTTGTCGTGTGTGTCGTGTTTCAGAGACACGACCCTTGTCGTCCTCTCCTGCCCCCCCTCTGCACGTAATTTCAAGGTCAGGTTGATTAAAGTCTCCTGAACTGCAATAGTTATAATCATTAGTATATAATTTAAATTTGGTTGAGATAACGTACTCAGGACTCCTTATATTAAATGTTGGTTAAAAACAAAGAAAACATTCGTTCCTCATAAGTAATGGCCTACGTCCATCAGCTGCCAATACAAGTTGTCCATTTATGGTGTTCGAACGTGCGAAGCGTGACTTTGTTTCCTGGACTCTTGGTTTTAGATTAATATTCTCAAATGTGAAGTCAAATTAATCTGTAGAGATTCTGAAAACTACAAAAACGTTCATTGCTAATTCTCTGGTTTTCTTGATTGTGTTATGATAACGTTATATTTTTGTCCCCAGTTTCCTGATGAACGAACGCGTATAAGGAAATTGAACAAAATAATATGTGGAAGGGTCATGTGGTATTTCTCGACGAATCAGTGATTACGTTTATTGTTTCGTGTTCGCTAAGCATGCTTCTACCAGAAAGCAAGAAATATTTATATAATGTATGTGCCATAATTTCATTGATAACATTAATATCGTTAATCAGTGTTTACAAGAGTCCACCAGCGAGGCGGGCAACAGGTGGGTCAGCACTCCCAGGCCACGCCAGCTGCCGCTCCCTCTTCACCATCACTCGGGCCCCAGACAACGACACAATGGCCGCTGCTCACTCGCTGCAACATTCTGGACAAAACACTCACGATAATGAGACCTCTAAAAGTTACACATGGAGGCCGCCACACTCACACACCAACCTGTGGCACGTACATATGTCTGAGGCTATCAGAAGGGTGCAAGATCTTCTACAGAAGAGGTCAACGCCGTCCGGAGCTTCATCAGAGGATTACCGTCGTCTTGGGAAGCTTCTGCCAACACTCTTGTCCTTCCAAGGCAATATTAACACTGGCCATGATCACAACCAGAGGGAGAAAATTGAAAAAGTCAATCTTCGGTTCTACAGCAGGATTAGTGCCACCGGCGGAGTGCTGCCACATGTTCCTTGCGCTATAGCACCCTTTGACGACCCGGCCACCGTCACCGCCTGTCTCAGGGAGAGACTGGACAGGAAGGACTCTCTTTGGATCGCTTTTTATGGTGACTCCAAAGTCAGGGAGTTATTTTATGAGTTACTCTTAAAGACTAACGGGGAGTATAATTTCACTATTCACTTTCAAGTGAGTAACGTGGCAGTATTGCAGGTAGCTTTATTCACTGTAATTTAAACTTTATATTACCACTATGACATATACATACATCTCCAAGCTCTACGGTGTCTGTAACTCTTATTTAATAATAAGTTTTAAGTGTTGATCACTTAACCTCCTTTATTCGTAATCCCTATTATAATCAATTATAAGAACATAATAATGAAGGTAGCTGCCTCTGTATGGGCCTATTGGCCTATACGAGGCAGCTCCTCGTATGATTTACGAGGTAGATTCACCCAATCTCATTCATATATGTCTAACCTACGCTTGAAACAATCAAGGGATTCTACTTCTATTATGTTACGCGGTAATTGGTTTTATAAATCAACAATCCTATTGCCGAACCAGTATTTACCCAGGTCTTCCCTAAATCTAAACTTATCTTATAATCTAATCCTACTCTTTCTCTTTCTCTCTCTCTCTCTCTCTCTCTCTCTCTCTCTCTCTCTCTCTCTCTCTCTCTCTCTCTCTCTCTCTCTCTCTCTCTCTCTCTCTCTCTCTCTCTCTCTCTCCGCTTTTCTTTTCTCTTCGAGCTATTCTTTAATTAAATTGCGCGCCCTTCCGTCCCCACCAGAACAGAACTGAGGCTTGGGATGCTGTGAAGGAGAGATCTATGCAGGTCAAGATGCACGAGGATATGGTCGCCACCACTCAACTAGAACAGCGCATGCGCATCACCTACAGGTCTCAACCAAAAATATAAAATATAATACTTAATAAAAGTTCCGAAAATCTCTGTAATTTGAGGAATTATATGCGATTATTATTATATTATATGCGATTATTCCAGTGTCATTAGTTTTTTCAAGAGTAGATCTTAAGCATTTTTCAAAGTTTTCATGTGTAAAATATGGCTTTACATTTTTGTTTCCCAAATTAGTATTAATCAGTGCGATAAGGTTTAATATTTATATATATATTCTCTATAGCTTCAGGTCTTTCAGTGACTTGCCAGTCGACTTTAATACCACCAAGGAGTTGCTGGAGCTAAGAGGGTGGGCCTCAGGAGAGCAGCAGCCGCCTCAGCTGCTCATTGTAGGTGAGCTGTAGGGTCAGGTCTCACCTATACAGCAATCTACTCACAATAACTATACACACACGAACCTGCAGGAATTTCTTGCATAACCTTAATAAATTGCAAACATGCAATTCTTGCATAACCAGAATCTAAACACGATTGTTAACCTGAAGTTTTAGTGGCATGGGAGCAATATGTTTCTAGTTGTTGTTTTAGATTTAGCTACTCAGAACGAAATGTCCATGTAGCACGGGCTATAGTGAGCCCGTAAATGTTTCTAGATAGCATAACGAGATACTTCCAAGCAGCGTTTGAAAACTTGTACAGCTTGCACCAGCTTCCACTCTTGCTGCGTCGTTGGTAATGCTCCTCGAACCTCCCCAGGTTACACCTCGTGGATGATGCAGAGAATGATGTGGCTGTACCCTTACGACGTCCTCAGCTTCCTCATGCAGATGCACCAGCAGGTGGCGCCTCTTCTGGAGCAGGTCAGTATGCTGGTGCAGGTTTCCTCCTCCTAGCAGGCCAGTACATTTGGGTCATTTGTTGTTGCTGTAGACGCTCCAAGAATCAGACTTTCAATTTAAACTTTTAACCCACTCGTCTTTTCGTTACAGAAGTTCAATATAAACTGTATCTAATTTTTAGTAAGCATAAACGTGAAGTTTCGCTGGTTACATATTGATAGTTGTGTATATACTTCAGAGAACTGACTTATAGAACTGCAAAATCTTTTATTCAGATGTGACTGCTACTCCCGAAAGATGGTTTTCTCTCATATTACTATCCCTCCATACACCACGCCTCATTTACAAGATGGAGGGAGAGAGAAATGGCCAATATACACTATAAAACAATAAATTGGGAATACCGCAACAGGCCTGTTGGCCCATATTAGGCAGGTCTGATTTATTTTTCAAACATGTTAAATTTTTTGTCTCATTAATGCTAATCATCCATAACTGATGACCATATTCTTAAACGAGTATATCCCTATATTCTTCCTAAAACTAAATTTATCCAGCTTGCACTCATTGATGCGGATCGTGACCTATTCCAACAGTTTCAGAACCCTGTTTATGCCCCAAACACACCGGAATGCCTCGATCATGTCCTCTTTATTCTGCGTCTCTCTAATGAAGACAGATTGAGACTTTATTCTATCTTTGCAAGACAAGTGCCTCATACTAGGTATCGACCTCTTTATCTTTATTATATTCTCAAGTCTATGTCCATCTTGCAGTAGAGCGTCCAGAACTGCACAGCGTCGTCCAAGTAAAGTTTTATCAGTGTTAAATATAGATGAAGGATAATATTCGTGTTTCTGTAGCTGACATTTCTTATTATAACTCCAGCACCCTGCAAGTTTCATTTCGTGTATTGATGCATTACTGCCTCGGCCTTAGGGTGCCTCTATGACTCCTATTTTTTTATCCATTCTGGTAATTTTATTTGAACTTCTCAACGATTAACTGTATTTGCTATTTTTCCCCAAGCATTGAAGTTTGATTACGTCTCTTTGTAGTTCATCAAAGACTGTATCCACTATGCACCGTATCTTTGCTTCATCCATAAGTGCTAAGTTTACTAGTAACTTCAATATTCTATCGTTGATTTAAATTATGAAAAGCAGCGAACCCAGCACAGAGCCTTGCGGCACACCAGAAGTGAAATCCATCCACTGTTTATTGTCTTTCAAGAACTCCCTGATGCGGTTTAGTATGTTTTCTTTGCTGCCATGCACTTCAACCTTCATGACTTGTCTTTAATATGGAACCATGTCAAAGGTCTTGCTGAGGTCCAGATATGCATCATTTTTTCTATTGTCAATTTCCTCGAATAAAAACACCGAAAAATCTCGGATGCGTCCTCTTAGTACTAAGACGTTAAATATCCATGAACAATATTGCAACTTATAATATTAATTGAACTTGCGGCATTATCAAAACTTGATAACATTGAGGAATTTCCTATTTTCATTTGTTTTAGAAGAACAATGAGTATTGTTTGTCTCAGACGTTTCTCGTTTTACACAGTTCCTTGATTGTTTTGGTGTTTCAGATCTCGGAGAGAACACGGGTGTTGCTACTTGCACAGAGTCGCTTCAGGCCGCACGCTACATGGATCCTCTTTAACATGAGAACAGCATTCAGCGACGCTGTAGCTGACTGGAGCGAGATGGTGCTCTTGTATTACCTGCAGCAACACAGAGTGCAGCAACTTACTAGTCCAACGCCTCGCGCATTCCCGGCTCACCCAGCACCTGCCACTTGGTCCCAGGAGGAAGACGGAGCCAGCGACGGCCCAGCTCCCAGACCACAATTGGAAGTTAGTCGGGACTATCTAGAGCCCAAAGAGACCGGTGGTGGAGTCTGGTGGTGGGATACAGGTGTGCCGCTCAACATGGCCGAGATCAGCGAGTGTGAGGAACTTTACCGTCGTGGGCTGGTGTCACATCCCTTGTATAACAGTCCATATTTCCGGTGTTCTGACTCTCAGCATGCAGGTAGAGCCTCGTTAGCCGACCAGATCACAATGCTGCTCAACCTCATGTGCAACTCTGTGGACGGGGCCGACGATGGGGTGTGTTGCCATTGATCTATAACTGATATGAGAGGACATATGTTGCTTGCATGCGATATATATATATATATATATATATATATATATATATATATATATATATATATATATATATATATATATATATATATATATATATATATATATAATATTTGAATTTGAACTGAATCCCTGACAAAATTAGTCACACTTGTTTCAAAACTCAAACATCTTGCCTTTGTGTTTCTTCCTTTTTATCTAATAACATTTATTTTGGGTTTAAAATTACTCTATAATGATATTCTAAATATAATTATTCAATACAAATATTTTCTTGCATTTTATTGAGCTAGTCATCTTTAGTTATATTTAGCAGTGAAATATATATATCTATGGCATAGGACAAAATATACACCAATTAATTATTGACAAAATGCTATTGTAACACCATAAAGGTATTTAGTTTAGTTATATTTTATTTTACATACAACATGAGTCAGCCAGACAGGATATTTGAGGCGCCAGACTGTCTGTCTTTAGTAATTAAAAAGTCACACCTCTACAGTGTTAATGACCACACGTTGACCAGGGGTAATGTCGTGTGAACTGACTCCGCGTTCTGCTAATATGATAATTGCAGACGGTTGGTGGTGTCTCCCATCAAACAAGCTGCTGTCCAGACGTAGTATGTAGAGAGCCTGAGGCTATCTAACTGGTAGGCGGATTTTAGCTCCCAGATTCCCCATAAATACCCAGGGAACTGTACATTCGAGAGGATTGAGAGATCAGACACGCAAAATTGAGCAGCAGCGAGAATTAGATCGCTGGCCAGAAGGCTCCAGCCACGAGACTGGCCTCCCTAGGCCAGAAGTTGGACTCTGCCTGTCAACTGTAGCCCCCCCCCTCTCTATCCAGCTTAGATTCAGAGACTTTGGTGAGTTGAACTTTCAGGTGACAAATCTGATGTATTTCCAACGTAAGGTGCTGTGTGATTTGCATGGAGCAGTCAGCTGGAGTGTCCTCAATGTCTTGTGTGGTGACTCACATGGTATATTAAGCTTGACACAGTGAACATTAAGTTTAATTGCTTGAATTATGTTACTTATCATGTTAAATATATAATTAATTAGTTTATTGTTTTTGAGTGACTTTAATTTTGTTTCCTAAAACTTCTTACTTTGCAAGCTAGAGTGGAGAACCCTCTGAGCATACTGATTTAAAGATTCTTGCCTGTATGAATACATACTTATAGCATATAGAGTTGATGCATACAAACATCTTTGATAATTTTAGAGCACAGACAAGTTCCATTCCTTGTCTTGTATGTAATGAACTTGAATGAATGGTGGCAGCTACTTTCTACATCTTCTTTCTACTTCAACAATCTACCTTTTCTACTACTCTACTAACGTTCTACTCCTCTCCGTGTTCTCAGTCTCTCCCTCCGCCTCATTCTAAACTTTCCCTTTCCCAGACCACTCCTTACTCCCCCCCACCTCCCTCCCACCTCTGCCTCCCTAACCCTAAACCCTAACCCATTACTTCATTATTCATTTCTTTCCTTTCTTTTATTTACGATACGTTACACTATTCCCATCGCTTAATTAATCAGATTTGTCAGTTCATTTTTTTTCAAACTAGCTGGTTTTGCAAGCTTAGGTGACGGAAGGGTCCAAGACAGTAGTCTCAGGTGACGGAAAGGTCCAAGACAGTAGTCTCAGGTGACGGAAGGGTCCAAGACAGTAGTCTTAGGTGACGGAAAGGTCCAAGACAGTAGTCTCAGGTGACGGAAGGGTCCAAGACAGTAGTCTCAGGTGACGGAAGGGTCCAAGACAGCAGTCTCAGGTGACGGAAGGGTCCAAGACAGTAGTCTTAGGTGACGGAAGGGTCCAAGACAGTAGTCTCAGGTGCCGGAAGGGTCCAAGACAGTAGTCTCAGGTGACGGAAAGGTCCAAGACAGTAGTCTCAGGTGACGGAAGGGTCCAAGACAGTAGTCTCAGGTGACGGAAAGGTCCAAGACAGTAGTCTTAGGTGACGGAAGGGTTCAAGACAGTAGTCTCAGGTGACGGAAGGGTCCAAGACAGCAGTCTCAGGTGACGGAAGGGTCCAAGACAGTAGTCTCAGGTGACGGAAAGGTCCAAGACAGTAGTCTCAGGTGACGGAAGGGTCCAAGACAGTAGTCCCAGGTGACGGAAGGGTCCAAGATAGTAGTCTTAGGTGACGGAAGGGTCCAAGACAGTAGTCTCAGGTGACGGAAGGGTCCAAGACAGCAGTCTCAGGTGACGGAAGGGTCCAAGACAGTAGTCTCAGGTGACGGAAGGGTCCAAGACAGTAGTCTTAGGTGACGGAAGGGTCCAAGACAGTAGTCTCAGGTGACGGAAAGGTCCAAGACAGTAGTCTCAGGTGACGGAAGGGTCCAAGACAGTAGTCTCAGGTGACGGAAGGGTCCAAGACAGTAGTCTCAGGTGACGGAAGGGTCCAAGACAGTAGTCTCAGGTGACGGAAGGGACCAAGACAGTAGTCTCAGGTGACGGAAAGGTCCAAGACAGTAGTCTCAGGTGACGGAACTAAGCGATAGTTCCCCCGTCTGCTCCAAAATCGATAAAGATTCTATAATTAATTAACAAATCTGAGTGATTAAGCGATGGTGATCAAGCGTCGGCTCGCACTCTCACTGCCCTGCAACAGTGCCGCTCACACTGTCACACACACACCTACACATACATTACTTTCAATATTGAATAATTATAGACTACATAATTACTGGGGACGCTAAGCCCTGAAATAATCTCTAGATAACCTTACATGTGGTTTTTGCTTTACTATGCGCTGAGATGATTACAATCTTATTACAGTCAATATACCCGCTATTCTCATCTTAGATTATTATTACTGTTGTGTGCGAGCTCAGTGATTATACTTCAAAGACCTCGGCTGTTCCACATTACACAGCATCAATGATTAAATAAAATATTTTACCACCAACAATTTTACTGCATAGTTACGTGACAAATGATTGCTGTATAGAATGTAAGGTGGATTGCCACTTGTATCCTGCGCTCCGCCACATAATACATTAATTAACCCCAAGACAGAGGACAATCCTTGCAACCGTTTGAAACAGCGACCACACCAGGACTAGTGTCCACCTGCGTCATCTTGGGGTGTACTGAGCCTGGCCGTGTGGGCTGTCATCTCTCAGACATGTCACTTCCTGACGTATGAATTGCTCTTCTTATTCATACACCTTCGTCCCCATCTGGCCAATGCTGACTGTCATAACAAGACGCACTAGAGGGTGTTCCTCAAACCTGTCAACCTGGACTCGTCTACAGGAAAAATTTCAAGTTTAACGGAAGGAAATTTAGCCAACGAAGGAACTGGAGAATTTATGATTACTTTTATTTTATGTTATGTCTATAATTTACTGAAAGGGTCCGAAACAATTACTATTGCTTAAAGATTCTGGTCAGACCCATGCCTCCAAAAATCAACTGATGTGGTTGGATTCCCAAGTTAGAATGGTCCACGCTCTTTTTGTTGACCTGTTTAAATTTGGACATGTACTTCACCATCACTCGGACCAAATATGAAGTTGAATGCTGTGTTAAGAGGAGGCCGTTTTCTTGTTGCTGTTCATAAGGAACCCAATTATATCTTTATATTTTATTTTGCTCAACTCATCATGAACAACAGAAGGTGCTGTGTGCACCCGTGAGCGAATTACACATGAGATTGAACAACATGGTCACCATGTCGCTGAGGGTAGCTGTGCCCGCGTGATGAGTGTCGTAACACTTCAGGTGTGATCCATTATAGGCGGGAATGGACGCCAGGCCACGATGGTAGAGTTCATCACACTCGCCGATCGCAGCCATATTGAGGGGCAGGCCAGTGTCCCACCACCACACTCCACCATCGGCCTCTCTGGGCACCATATGGTCCAGGATGGTCTGACCATGTGCTTTGGGAGTTGGACCATCATGGTGTAGGTTTTCATCTTGTGACCAAGTAACTGGTGTTGTGTGAGCAGTGGAAGCCCTAGACGGTGGATGAGGAGACTGCTGCTGCTTGTACTGCTGCAAGTAATACAGGAACACCATCTCGCTCCAGTCTATGGAGGCATCTCCATATATAATCCTGAGGTTATTCGAGCGGCCGTTAAACGCATGTTCTCGTTGACGGGACTGAGCAATCACCAGGACGCGGGTCTTCTGAGAAATCTGAAAAAAGTGTTATATCATTCCAGCACTTTTCTACACAATAAAAGTTGTACATCCTGTGTTATATGTTTCAATTCTTGCATTTAATCTTTATAGCATTTGATGGATAAGAATTCTTTTGAAACTTGTAAAGATTACCAATGGCAGTAAGTGCCTAGTAAGTTACGTAACTACTTGTCACTGTGCCTAGTGCTCTGGGATCTTGATAATACTTTCTTCTAGATATATTAAGTGTTAAAGTGCCAATGTTCGTTGTAACACATTCTATAATAAAGAAATATAATTGGAGAATACAATGCGTGAGCTTGCCAGTTTAGGTACTAAATTACATGGAACCGTGCAAGAACTGAAATATTTCTTAAACACATTGCACATGCACTACAGAATTTAATCCATAACAGGACATTACACACGGCCCATAGACGACCCCATAGATAATATGGCTCTGAGGAACAATTCATTAAATATTTGATCAACTAAAGATGTCTGAGGGAGCCGTTGCTAACTTTTGTGACACTAGCTCTCCACATATGTCAGTTGCTTAATTTAGAAACTGTACTTGTGGTCGGTCTCGAGTCCATTGTTTATGTGAAGATGTGCGTTGAATTTTTTAATTAGCTCATCAAGATAGTAATTTGCTTAGCTAAATGAATTGTGGGGTTCAGTCCCTGAGCCCATTATGTGCCTCTGTAACCCTTTTCACTGCCGCCCAAAGGGTGGGTACGGGGTATATAATAAATGAACTAAACTGGCTATATCACCCCCGCGCCCACAAGCGCCCAAGGAGGTACACCTTGTAAACACGACACCAATTGTCCGCCCTCCCGCACACTATATATATATTCTTCCCGAATTTACACAGCTGTTTATTGCGTTACGCAATCAATTATGTGACAAAAATATTTCCAAATTATAGTGACCTATGTTTACTTACCTGCTGGAGAAGCGGCACTACAGCCCTGTGCATGTGCATAATGTAGCTATAGGCGTCATGGGAATAGACATAAAACATTCTCTGCATCATCCACGTGGTGTAGCCTAAAGAATATTGAGAAATAGCGCCCAAATACGGCTTAGTTGATGGAAGTTCCAAATGTTTGCTAATATAGTAAGAACAACAATAATATATACACACAGAAATCACAATAGCGAGATATATCATATGAATCAATCCACAAGGGATTTTGACCAAGTCATGGCTCAGTAGATTAAGGCGCGTCTGGGACGTAAGTTCGAACCTTCATCACGGCCCTTGTGAATTTATTCAACAATAATATATAATAATAATATTGATAGAAACAGAAAAAATAATATAACAAACGGGAGAAAATAAATTTATTTTATTAACAGTTGAGTGACCGAAAGGGGACCATTCATATATATATATATATGTATATATATATATATATATATATATATATATATATATATATATATATATATATATATATATATATATATATATATATATATATATATATATATATATATATATATAGTTGTGCATTAATTGGCTGTTGATTGCTGGTGTTGACTTCTTGATGTGTAGTGCCTCGCAAACGTCAAGCCGCCTGCTATCGCTGTATCTATCGATGATTTCTGTGTTGTTTACTAGGATTTCTCTGGCGATGGTTTGGTTGTGGGAAGAGATTATATGTTCCTTAATGGAGCCCTGTTGCTTATGCATCGTTAAACGCCTAGAAAGAGATGTTGTTGTCTTGCCTATATACTGGGTTTTTTGGAGCTTGCAGTCCCCAAGAGGGCATTTGAAGGCATAGACGACGTTAGTCGTCGTTAGGCACATTCGTATGTTCGTTTCAACGAACGAACAAAGGAATGTGTCTAAATGCCAACAGCGACTGCCCAGACAGGTACAAAAGGAGTGTTGTTAACGCATATGTCGACCGTGCTCTCAGCCACAGCTCAGAATGGAAGCAAGTCGACGAAGAACTCTGTAGGGTAAGGCAGGTCCTAGTCAACAACGGCTTCTCCAATGGTTTCGTCGAAGACATCATAAGAAGGAAAGTGAAACGCCATGCAACCTCTGAAGAGACAACTAACACAACACCTATACCCCCTATTAGACTATTTTACAGGAACTTCTTTTCCACAGCTCATAAAACGGAGGAAAGGGTCCTGAAAGATATTGTTAATAGAAACGTTATCCCTACAGACAAAAATCAGAGGATACAACTGACGATTTACTATAAAACCAGAAAAACGGCCAGCCTACTCATGAGAAACTCTCCAGACACAAAACAGAACGCTTTAAAAGAGACTAACGTCGTCTATGCCTTCAAATGCCCTCTTGGGGACTGCAAGCTCCAAAAAACCCAGTATATAGGCAAGACAACAACATCTCTTTCTAGGCGTTTAACGATGCATAAGCAACAGGGCTCCATTAAAGAACATATAATCTCTTCCCACAACCTAACAATCGTCAGAGAAATCCTAGTAAACAACACAGAAATCATCGATAGATACAGCGATAGCAGGCGGCTTGACGTTTGCGAGGCACTACACATCAAGAAGTCAACACCAGCAATCAACAGCCAATATATATATATATATATATATATATATATATATATATATATATATATATATATATATATATATATATATATATATATATATATATATATATATATATATATATATATATATATATATATATATATAACCACACTACTGTAGATATAAACATTTCATTCACCTGGGCACTAGGAGACTTGAACAACGGACCCTACAAATGGAAGACAAAAGTTCTATCCACCTTGCTGTGAGCAGTCTTATTATAAACATATTTCAGACGCAACTAACCGCTGCCCAGCTGGAATTTTCGACTTTCCCTGACTGCTACTAAAGCCCAGAGGAATTATTGATCCACACCCACGTCATATAAATTGTCAACCACACTACCGTGATCGTGGATCACTAATTCACATAACAGCTCAAACTCGCAAATGTATCAGAAAGAAGGTACCCAATGATGGAGATTCGCCAGAAGCAGATCTGAATGTCAGCGATAACTTTCGTATCACCTCCTTTTTCACAATTGTTGATAAACTTTAAATTGAGATGATAAGAAGAGGAGAGATATTCAAAGAAATAGCAGAGATCTTCATTTCTAAGAGACGTGCCACATCATGTTACTTCATCATCTGAACTTGAAAGCTATTTTTAGTGTTGTCAATAGTGGACTGTTTATATCCCAGAGGATATAAACAACTTCTCATGTGAGCTTCAGATGTTTCGCTCATATGTGCGTCATAAGTTCAGTGAAATAAAAAGGTAAAAACAAGATTCAGTCATGCTGAACTTTATACAATAATTGTAGAAGGCAATACCGAGTGTGCCTTTTCAAATGAAGACATTTGTTTTATTTTATTTGTTAATATTAAACTTCACAAATTACTCAGCTAAGCGTTCATTTTCTCAGTTGAAGTAGATTAAAATTTCCAAGAAATCAACAATGTAACAAGGCAGGCTGGATGCCTTATCTGTACTAAGTATAGAATCAGATGTGTTACATAAGATGAGTTTTGAGGATCTGATCAAAGATTTTTGCAATTAGAAAAAGTAAGTGAACACTTTCCAAATATAAATAATGATATACAAAAAAACATTATTTTCCATCTTACTCTAAGTTTTGTTTCATTTTGAAAAAAATCATTTTATTTTACGCTTTCCGATTGTTTATATTTTGAATTAGATATGTATGGGGCCACCAAAATCTTTTATGTTCTTAGGGCCTCTAAAGGTTTCTGATCCGGTCTTAATCCGGCTCTTCACACGATAATTAGTATGCCGTCACACTAGCTGTGGCAGAGTTTCTTCAGTACTGGGTTAACAATAAATGAAACAGTGGCAGGCAACATGTTGTATTCACCCGAAAACTGCTTAAGAATATCGTGGGACACGAACTGGGGTTTAAGATATATATTACTGTCTGAGATCTTACCAAGGAGCAAGAGTTGAGGTGGTCTCTCCTCTCCCCTGGCCCACTTGCCCAGCTGTCGGAGCTCAGCGCTCTCTCTCACCACCGATGGCACCACTTCCAGAAACGCTCTGAAACTGTGACGAGAGTTACTGGAGGAGCAGCTGTGATAGTCGTGGTAGCAGTAGTAACAGGGACTACGTCTACCCTGAGTCTGGTTGAGGGCACATGTAGTTGAGTATCAACACTTGGAGGTTCAATATTACATTCATCCACAATTATTTTTATCTACCTGAATGTAATGCGCAGACGCGGTTCGAGGTCTGTTGTAGCCTCCATGTCATGATGTAGATTGCCGAAATCTAGTCTTAATTCCTCAAAACGTTTTGTTGAATTCTAAAAATAAGAACAATAAAAAATTAATAACAATTAGGAAGGATTGATCGTATTATTAAAACTAGTCTCGTGGCTGACGTGATCCACACACCCAGACACGTCCCTTGCACGTCCCCGGTACAGGCACCAAGTCAGAGTTCCTCACGCCCAGAAGAATTAAGATGTGCCTATGTTATTAGTTTTGCTGATGATATTTGTATTATGACACACAGTAAAACTAGACTACAAGCATTACTTGATGCATTTTCCAAGAAAATATTACAATGTGGTCTCATTATCTCTGATGATAAAACAAGGGTTCATGTTCCCCATTCTAACTGTACTATTAATGGAGAGCCCGTGGAGGCTTGCGAGTCTTAGAAATATCTTGGAATCGAGGTCAGCGATACAAATGTTATCAGTAACATTCGCAGAACACTTGTTGATCGCCTTAAACCTCCCAAAACTCTCGTGGGCAAAGGATTTGGCATTAACATAATATATTCTCGTGACTTTTATATTGTCTTTATACAATATGTTGTTGATTATTATGTTTTACACCTTGTTAATTTTTCCCCTAAACAATTACAATGCCTTGATGTAGTACAAAATGATGCCATGCGCATCATCCTGGGTTGTCCTAGAACTCATAATTATTAACACGAGAAAAGAACTAAGACTATCCTCTATTTATGAGAGAATAGTTCTATTTAATAATATTTTTTGTGCCAAGATTTTGAAAATTAATGATCCCCCAGCACTATTCAAACTAAATTCTAAATTAGATCTATTCTAAACAACTCTGACTGTTCCCAAAATCCTCCACAAACAACTTACGTGCGTGGCTCAGCTGTTATACCAATAATCTTTTGCAATTGAATGTGTTTCTTAATCGTGATAAAATTGTTAACTATATTCCCCCTTGGAAAGATGTGTAGGTCACTATACATTTCACAGCCATCAACTTAAAGCAAACCTATAAGACTGTGAAGCATAACACTGAAAGCTATTGGCAGTCATCTTCCAGATCTCAAACCAACTGAATTGTATGCTTCTACTGATGGTTCTGTGCAACTTAGCACATGTAGAGAAGGTTGTGCGTGTGCAGTATATAAAGCAAATGAAATGTCTAGTATGCTTGCTTTACGGGCTCACTATAGCCCGTGCTACACGGACATTTCGTTCTGAGTACCTAAATCTAAAACAACAACAACAACTAGTACGCAGAGACTGGACGACTGAGCAGCACGACACAGACTGAGGCACACCACAAGCACACTGAGAATCTAGCCACTGAGTACCTTAAGCTCAATGGGGGCGGATTGGTATTTTGTGACTGTAAAAGTGCTCCGCTGTCTTTATCACAGTTAATGTATGAAGTACCTTGTAATATATAATGAATGTGATTTCTGCCAATGATAATAACTTTTGTATAAAATTCGTGTGGATCCCATCCTATGATGAAGTTAGTAACATTGGATGACTTTGTAGACTGATTGGTCAATGAGGCTTGCAGGAGAGAAAACATAGAATATGACTTTGTACCATCTACTGCAATTATTAAAAACATTCAAATTAAAGAGATTACTTCAGATTTAGAATAACTAAGAAATGTCCAAAGACCTGAAAGCCGCTGTATTAAAAGTTGTGATAACTTTGTAATAATATGTATTTTGTATGGTCAACACAGTAACCGGACCAGACAATGTGAAGAAGTCATCTGTATTCTACAGTTGGCCATGTCGCCCCCAACACCTGCCTCCTAGAATGTGACATGTCGCCCCCAACACCTGCCTTCTACAGTAGGACATATCGCCCCCAAACACCTGCCTTCTACAGTAAAACATGTCGCCCCCAACACCTGCCTTCTACAGTAGGATATGTCCCTCCCAACACCTGCCTTCTACGGTAGGACATGTCGCGCCCCAAACACCTGCCTTCTACAGTAGGACATGTCGCCCCCAAACACCTGTCATCTACAGTAAGACATGTCGCCCACCACACCTGCCCTCTACCCCCAACACCTGCCTTCTACAGTAGGACATGTCGCCCACAACACCTGCCTTCTATAACACCATCCTCCTGGTATCAGCGATGTGCACAAATATCCACTTCACACCAGAAATTTTATTATATATCTAGCCGTTCCCCTCTGATCTAATTTTTTTGGGTGGCGTAATCTTAATCTTCATCAATCAATGATCTAATTAAACATTTGAGAGACTACACCAGTTTCTCTTCACCACCACATTCATACCTCGACAAAATGTTGAGAAATCTCCTAACATTGCTAATCAGATTCTTGCTAGTTTATTCTTTAATTATGTACTTTTAAAGTATGTGTGATTAGAGATGGTCTATTTACTCTTATAATACACGATTGTTGTATTTCTAGTGGTATACGAATCACGTTCAAATGAACGTGATTCGTGAATATTATCAAGAACCGAGGATGCGTGGCTCTTGTTCTCTCACCACAAACATCACCCACAACAACCAAGGTTAACAACCTACGACATACCTGAAGTTTGACCCTGTAGTGATATTCACTGTCAGTTCGTCGAAGAAATTCATAAAACAACACTCTGAGTTTAGAGTCACCAAAGAAATCGATCCATAGAGCGCCCTTGGCCAGTCTCTTCCTGAGACAGGCGGTGATGGTGGCAGGGTCGTCAAAGGGTGCTATAGTACAAGGGACATACGGCAGCACTCCGCCGGTAGCACCAAGTCTGGTAGTTGACCGAAGAGTGGCTGATGGTTCTCTCTTTGTCTGGTTTCCCCCTTGACCATTAGTGCTATTGTTGTCTTGAATGGTTAAGAGAGCTGGCAGCAGTTCCCCAAGACGACGGTAATCCTCTGATGTAGCTCCCATTGGTGATGACCTCTTCTGAATAAGATGTCGCACCCTTCTGATAGCTTCAGACATTTCTGGGAACCACAGGCTGTTGTCTGGGGCCCGGGTGATGGTGAAGAGGGAGCGGCAGCTGGCGTGGCCTGGGAGTGCTGACCTACCTGTTGCCCGCCTCGCTGGTGGAATCTTGTAAACACTGATTAACGATATTAATGTTGTCAATGAAATTACGGCATATAATTTGAAGAAATATTTCATGTTTCTTTTGGAAGTATGCCAATAGTAGATTGCGTCTTTCTGTCTTATTTGTGCTTAAAACATATCGACAAACGTAATCAGTTTGAGTCACAGGGCAATTTGAGGAAAATATTCTCTGTATTTACAAACAGTTTTCGCTGACTTTCCTACTACGCGTTCGTTCACCAGTAAAATTTAAAATATATGTAACGTTATAATAACAATTAGGGAAAACAACAGAACTAGTGATGGATGCTGATTTGTTTTTAATAACCTCTACAGATAAGTTCTACCCCACGCACTTGGGAACATTTCTCTTAAACCAAAAGTTCAGAAGTAAAGTCGCGCCTCGCGAGTTCGGACTCCGTAAGATGCGCATGGTATAACTGGTAACGTCATCTGGTGGATGTAAACATTATGACGAACAAATGCTGTCTTAGTTGTATCTTACAGGTTAATATATAGCGACCTTAAGAAATCCTAACAATATACGTTCTTCTCCAACAAAACAAACATATTTATTAACAATTCTAGCTATCGCAGGCGATCTGAATGCAAGATTTTCTGGGAAAATAACACAAAATCACTGCCTACCCCTTTAAATTTTGGGGAGGCAGTGAATTTATACTATATCTATTGAGCTTCTCATGCCAACAATAACTCTTTACTTGTGCACATACACAAATGATGTAAGTAAATTCTCATTGAAAAAAGTGAGACTTAAGTCACTTGTGTTTGGCAGAGGAAAATATGAAAATTAAGTTGAGGTAAAATGTAGGGGTTCTATCCCGCATTATTCAGTTCTTCACACCAATTTACCCAGCAGTAAATAGGTACTGGGAGGCTAAGCAACTGTTGTGGGTTGTTTCAAGGCATCATGAGAAAGGTTAGTAGTTGCTCTAGGACGTAGGCCTAGGAGGACTCCTCGTAGCACATAATAAATATAATTCGAAAAGGGATTTAAATCCCTGGACTTTAGAGCGAGAGGTCGAATAATTATCTACTCTGCCATGAGCTCTCTCAAGAACAATATAGCATCATGGGGTACCCAGGCAACTACACACTACCCATGCATTAAGTAAACACTGCTAATAAGTACTGTAGTTGGCACAGAGCCATTCCCATGTTTGCAAACATATGAAATTTTAAGTTGTGTTTGTATGCTCATATGTTACCGGTGAAAATAACCGCTACAGCGGAACGTCGTCCATTAAAGGCTTATCCTTGTTAAATATTTGTTCTACCATGGAATGTGAACACAAGCTTCATATTTGGAAACTGAAAATGGATAATAATATCATTGCTTAAAAATAATCTTTTATTAAAGTATTTGACAAAGTGCTTATAAATGTTTAATTGTGGAAACATGAATACACTCTCTACTGTGTGACGCCTGGATGGGTTGTCAACAGCAGACCAGAGGCAATTCACCGGTTACTGATACCTGATTTAGTTTTTACCTGCGAAAACACAAGTAACAAAGGTTAACTGTACAACAGGTACCAAGCAGCCAGCCTCTGGGCTACGTGATCTACAACACCTAATCAACACGGTAGCGACCATCCTCTGGGCTACGTACTCTACAACACCTAGTCAACACGGTAGGAGACAGCATGACCAGGATTGTGCACGATACGGAGAAGCTGAGCGTCGCGAAGGGTAGCAGCTGGGGCGGCGACCGCTGTAGTGTAGCCTAGGGCGGGAACACCGGTATATGCAGGTAGGGCTGCCGAGTAAGTGAGTGGGGCGCCTAGTATAGATGGGCTGGCATAAGTCAAGGGAGCTGAGAACCCGTAGGAGAAGCCGTTGGGAGAGTAGACAACTGGGGAGGCCACGACTGAACGCTTCTTGCGACTGTCAGGGGCCGCAGCGGCGGCGGCTGCGGCCTTGTCGTAAGCAGCTTTAAAAGCGGTCTTAGCTGCTGCCACTTCGGCGGTGTCCTGTACGGGCTGGGGCAGAGGACCTGGATCAGCAGCTTTAGGCGCATCAGGTGCCACGGGCAGATCGGTACCAGCCACATGGAAGCCGAGTGCGTCTGCCACATAGTTCTGGGTCTGAACCTTGCCATTAGCGTCAACATAGTTGTATGACCCGCGGACAATGCCAAAGGCGTCACGAGTCTCAGCTTTGGACGAAGGACCACCGGAGTAACCGAAGGAATACTGGCCCAGTTCGTCCTGGGCGTGGTACTGGGACTGGACGGGAGCGAAGTTTCCTGCGTTGTACACTAGAGGACCGAAAGATGGTGAGGACACTGGGACTGGAGCACCGAATAGGCTATTCGGAGAGACTCCAAAGTTGCCTAAATAGGGGCTGTATGCTCCTGGATATCCAATCAGCTGGGCACCGCAGCAAGCCGCAAGAGCCGTGAAGGCGTACACAGTCTGGCGAGAGGGAAAAATATAACATTCTCCTTAATGTTCTTACATAAGTATCACAGGGGCTGAGTAAAGAGTTCAGCAAAAACTGATAGTAAGTAGTGGAAGCCTTACCAGAGCGTTCATGTTGATCCACAATGAGGAGCTGCCTGCCAGAGTGGCTGCTGGCGCCCCTTATATACTAGCCCGCCACTACCAACAAGGACGTCGTCACAGCCTCCACGTGCAACATATATTACTGTTATTCCTGCAAGACATGTTGCTTCATGCCATGCTATGCATATTGTATACATTTAACCATTTGGTGTATACGCTCGTGCATGTAAATGAGTCCTGCTGACTTATAAATGGTCTTTCTTGCTTCGGATTGTAATAATAAATAAAAATGAATCAGTCATATGATATGAAATACTGTATAAGTTGTAGATTTGTTAATTTTGAATAAGCTATTTAATATACAGTACTAATAAGAGTTAATAGGTCAACCAAATTTTTGTCCTATGTGAAAACATGTGAAACAAATAGCATAAACGAGTTATAGTTGCAAATGAAAAAAGTTAAATATGCACGAACATTATTGTTGTTCATTGTTCATGGGGTATTAGCTCCAGCATTAGACATAAACAGTAATTAAACAAACGTCTAAAAATTAAAAATATATGGCGAAAAGTTCGGTAAGGTCTCGATCAAGGATTTTCATGTTTTTCGAAATCTTCCGCATTGGCGTTTAGCAAATTTGAGCTATAGTATGCGTTTGTTTTTTAAGTATTTTCACTTACAATTTAATGACAAAATATAATATAAGAATGTATGAAGATAACGGACAAACAATCTGAACGCTCCCATCCACAAAACACAGGAAATCTGTTAAGATAATTCGAAACAAAATATAATATCATATGATATTAGCGGACCTGTACACTGAACTCAGAGAATCTAAGAAGACATTGGTAAACATTATTTGAGAATATTTTTGCGCAGTGTTGAAGGAATGCATAATTACTTTAAATGCATTATTCATGACGAAACAATCCAATATCTTAGAGGTGAAACATGAGCTGAAAATGTATACAATGCAGATATATCCTTGTGCCATAGATATATATGGCATCTATTTATTTGTTGCACTGTGCAGTTATATGGCATTGTGTTTGTTGTTTCCAAAATGTCAGGAAAGGTCCTCATGGATGGTTGCGTTCTAGCACGCCAGGAAAGGGCCTAATGGATGGTTACAGAAAGCCAATCCGTTAATTACAAATTGTGGGGCCAAGTGAGCAACACAAATGCGATTTGTGTTGCTCACGTGGCCCCACAAAGTGAGGTGATTCGATGAAATATATATGTCCAAGCTTACCACCAAGTGCTACAACTTTAGAAGAGCTTTAAGAGTTTCTGAATCTTGCAGTGGCCACACTGAAGCCATCAACACAGCCACTCTCCTGGTCAACAAAGGTGTCCAACAGCTGGACACCCTCATAAAGACTGTGAAGCAGTATCCGCCCCCGCGATAACAGCTTGATGATTAAATGCAACCTCAGAATACTGAAATTTTTTTTTTTACCACTTACGGGCTATTCATGCCCGTGCCACCTCTTGGGTGGCTTAATCTTTATCAATCAATCAATCACCAAGTGCTGTCGGGTCGTTGAGGATATAGTTTCGGCTACCAATGACTTTTGTACAGTCACGGTGGTCGAATGGTTAAAGTACCAAGTGTCGGGAAACCGACACACACACACACACACACACACACACACATATATAACACAGTCTCCCTTAGTCCGTAATCCCTTCAGGATGGAAAATGGGAGACTCTGTGACGTCATGGATGTCATCGTATATTTACATTATGAAACATTGTTAATAGACTAGTTTAGTATCTAGAATTAACAAAAAAGTAATCAATAAGACTGAATATAATTATTTACATCAAATTGTAGCTAGGTCCCTTGTTAATGTAAAATTACTATGAGAGAGGAACCAGGAACAGGGCGTTGGCTCCACTGAGAGCAAGGCTCCCGCTCCACAATGATAACAAAGCAGCAGCTATACCCGCCAAACACACAGCGAAACTACGACGTTGGTACAACGTTCGAACAAGTTTTAACATCTCCTAACCAGTTATAACAACCAATATAGCAAGTTGTAACAACGTTCTAATACGTCATAAACACGTTAAGCCAAGATGTAACAACTTTATTACAAGTTGTAACAAGCGGAAAATAGAGACAGTTTCGGTTTGTGTTTCCAGGGTATGCTGTACTTGGCTCCAGGACTGGTGAAATAACTAGACACCCCAATTACGTGTCAACAACCAGCAACACAGCCTATCAACATCACAACAACGACAGTATCCGGCTTATCAAGTATTGTATTTGAAATTACAGTGTGCACTTTTTTTCATTTATAAATAAGTCGGTCATAATACAGGACAAAAACAAAACACAATGTACGTGTACCCCAGATTACACCCACCTATTTCATGCCATACCTGTAATTGATATGTTTAGGGAACTTTGATTAATTCCTTGCATTCCATACAGGTAAATTGTGAGAGGAGCAGCAAGAATCTATGCAGACAGTTGGTTCATACACATTAACTATTTGTTTGACAAGCTTTGTTCTTCCCACCAGCCGCCATTACGTAGCACAAGGAGGCACAGAGCCACACCCAATCTGGAGGTTACACCTACACGCCTTACCAGGCCCACACTACTGGCACAGCTAAGCCATTTTTTAACAGTATTAGTAGTCATAATTAGTAATTATTACTAGTAGATTAGACCACCACATGTGGTATATTATAATAATAAAAGGTAAACAATTGGTAGTTTAAGAAGGAGCCATATTAAAGTGGTTTAGGCTACCAATTGTCCCTCCCATTAGTGAGTAAGATAATTACAGGCAGTTTACAAGTATATACAGTTCACTCCATTAATTCTTACTTACTAAGAAAAATAAATAAGATAACTTTATCTTATTAAAATCAATTTAAAAAAAGAGATTAGCTGCCTGGAGTTTCCCCACACCAAGTACGCCAAGGTGCATAGTGCTGAACAAATACACAGGGGCCGTGATGAGGGTTCGAGCCTACGTCCGAGAGGATCCCAGACACGCCTTAATCGACTTATCTACGACATGTTAAAGGAATGGCAACCGGGAAATCAACTTGACCTACCACTGATCCTGCAGTCTCTCCGAGACACAAACCAGGTTTTTACACAATTCCCCCATGAATCTGGGGGAATTGTGCGCCTGACAGCTGAGTGGTCAGCGCTTCGGATTCGTTGTCCTGAAGATCCGGGTTCGATCCCCGGTAGAGGCGGAGACAAATGGGCAAAAAGTTTTTTTCACACTGATGCTCCTGTTTCCTAGCAGCAAATAGGCACCTGGAGTTAGACAGCTGCTACGGGCTGCTTCCTGGGGGTGGGATGGGGTGGGGGGGTAACAAAAAGAAGGCCTGGTCGAGGATTTCGGGGCTTAGCGGGGACGCTAAGCCCCGAAATCATCTCAAGATAACCCAAGCTCTGTCAATAAGCTGTTCTACCTCTTCGCCCTTACTTCATTACAGGGCGATTATACTTCATTATAGTGCTCCTGGCTGTCTGGGTTCAAATCCTTCTGGGGTGTAGAGTTTTCAGTTATATATGTATATATATGGACACGTTGCACTGAACGGGGTGAGAATAGCTTGAACTAACTCATCCTTTTGTGTGTATTTATACCTCAATAAACTTGTTTGATTTTGAATTTGAATCCCTAACAAAATTAGTCCCACTTGTTTCAAAACTCAAACCTCTTGCCTCTGTGTTTCTTCCTTTCATCTAATAACTTATATTTGTTGTTTAAAATTATGCTATAATGATATGCTAAATGTAATTATTCAATATAAATATTTTATTGAATTTTATTGAGCTAATCATCTTTAGTTACATTTAGCGATGAAATATATAATCTATGGAATAGGACAAAAATATACACTAATTAATAATTAATATACACAAATATTAATTAATATACACAAAATATACACTAATTAATTTTTAACAATGGGTTATTACCATCGCTTAATTAATCATATTTGTTTAGTTCATTTTGTTTCAAACTAGCTAGTTTTAAGAGCTCTGGTGACGGAAGGGTCCAAGACAGTAGTCTCAGGTGACGGAAGGCCCAAGACAGTAGTCTCAGGTGACGGAAGGTTCAAGACAGTAGTCTCAGGTGACGGAAAGGTCCAAGACAGTAGTCTCAGGTGACGGAAGGTTCAAGCCAGTAGTCTCAGGTGACGGAAAGGTCCAAGACAGTAGTCTCAGGTGACGGAAGAGTCCAAGACAGTAGTCTCAGGTGACGGAAAGGTCCAAGATAGTAGTCTCAGGTGACGGAAGGGTCCAAGACAGTAGTATCAGGTGACGGAAGGTTCAAGACAGTAGTCTCAGGTGACGGAAGGGTCCAAGACAGTAGTATCAGGTGACGGAAGGTTCAAGACAGTAGTCTCAGGTGACGGAAGGATCTAAGACAGTAGTCTCAGGTGACGGAAGGGACCAAGACAGTAGTCTCAGGTGACGGAAGGATCTAAGACAGTAGTCTCAGGTGACGGAAGGGACCAAGACAGTAGTCTCAGGTGACGGAACTAAGCGATAGTTCCCCCGTCTGCTCCAAAATCGATAAAGATTCTATAATTAATTAAGAAATCTGAGTGATTAAGCGATGGTGATCAAGCGTCGGCTCGCACTCTCACTGCCCTTCAGCAGTGCCGCTCACACTGTCACACACACACCTACACATACATTACTTTCAGTATGGAATAATTATAGACTACATGGAGGAGCCATGGAGTTTATTGGAGCCGGTCGGCGAGCGGACAGCACACTGGAATTGTGATCCTGTGGTCCTGGGTTCGATCCCAGGCGCCGGCGAGAAACAATGGGCAAAGTTTCTTTCACCCAATGCCCCTGTTACCTAGCAGTAAAATAGGTACCTGGGTGTTAGTCAGCTGTCACGGGCTGCTTCCTGGGGGTGGAGGCCTGGTCGATGACCGGGCCGCTGGGACGCTTGAAAAGCCCCGAAATCATCTCAAGATAACCTACATAATTACTGGGGCCGTGGGGACGCTAAGCCCTGAAATAATCTCAAGATAACCTTACATGTGGTTTTTGCTTTACTATGAGCTGAGATGATTACAATCTTATTACAGTCAATATACCCGCTACTCTCATCTTAGATTATTATTACTGTTGTGTGCGAGCTCAGTGATTATACTTCAAGGACCTCGTCTGTTCCACATTACACAGCATCAATGATTAAATGAAATATTTTTACCACCAACAATTTTACTGCATAGTTATGTGATACATGATTGCTGTATAGAATGTAAAGTTGAATTGCCACTTGTATCCTGCGTCCCGCAACATAGTACATTAATTAACCCCAAGACAGAGGACAATCCTTTCAACCGTTTGAAACAGCGACCACACCAGGACTTGAGTGTCCAAATGCGTCATCTTGGGGTGTACTGAGCCTGGCCGTGTGGGCTGTCTTCTCTCAGACATGTCGCTTCCTGACGTATGAATTTCCCTTCTTATTGATACATTTTCGTCCCCATCTGGCCAATGCTGACTGTCATAACAAGACGCACTAGAGGGTGTTCCTCAAACCTATCAACCTGGACTCGTCTACAGGAAAAATTTCAAGTTTACGGATGGAAATTTAGCCAACGAAGGAACTGGAAAATTTATGATTAATTTTATTTTATATTATGTCTGTTATTTACTGAAAGGGTCCGAAACAATTAGTGTTGCTTAAAAATTCTGATCAGATCCATACCTCCAAAAATCAACTGATGTGGTTGGATTCCCAAGTTAGACTGGTCCACGCTCCTTTTGTGTCTAATTAACCTGTTTAAATTTGGACATGTGCTTCACCATCACTCGAACCAAATATCAAGTTGAATGTTAAGAGGAGGCCGTTTTCTTGTTGCTGTTCATATGGAACCCAATTATATCTTTATGTTTTATTTTGCTCAACTCCTCATGAGCAACAGAAGGTGCTGTGTGCACCCGAGAGCGAATTACACATGAGATTGAACAACATGGTCACCATGTCTCTGAGGGTAGCTGTGCCCGCGTGATGAAAGTCGCTACACTTCAGGTGTGATCCATTATAGGCGGGAATGGACGCCAGGCCACGATGGTAGAGTTCATCACACTCGCCGATCGCAGCCATATTGAGGGGCAGGCCAGTGTCCCACCACCACACTCCACCATCGGCCTCTCTGGGCACCATATGGTCCAGGATGGTCTGATCATGTGCTTTGGGAGTTGGACCATCATGGTGTAGGTTTTCCTCTCGTAACCAAGTAACTGGTGTTGTGTGAGCAGGGGAAGCCCTAGACGGTGGATGAGGAGACTGCTGCTGCTTGTACTGCTGCAAGTAATACAGGAACACCATCGCGCTCCAGTCTATGGAGGCATCTCCAGAGAGAATCCTGTAGTTTTTCAAGAGGTTGCTGACCGCATGTTCTCGGTAACGGGACTCAGCAATCACCAGGACGCGGGTCTTCTGAGAAATCTGAAAGAAAGTGTTATATTATTCCAACACTTTTTTACGCAATAAATGTCGTACATCCTGTGTTATATGTTTCAATTCTTGCTTTTAATCTTTATAGTACTTGATGGCCAAGAATTCTTTTGAAACTTGTTAAGATTACCAATGGCAGTAAGTACCTAGTAAGTTACGTGACTACTTGTCACTGTGCCTAGTGCTCTGAGATCTTGATAATACTTTCTTCTAGATACATTAAGTGTTAAAGTGCCAATGTTCATTGTAACACATGCTATAATAAAGAAATATAATTGGAGAATACAATGCGTGAGCTTGCCAGTTTTGGTACTAAATTACATGGAGCCGTGCAAGAACTGAAATATTTCTTAAACACATTGCACATGCACTACAGAATTTAATCCATAACATGACATTGCACACGGCCCATAGACAATGGCCCTGAAGAACAATCCATTAAATATTTTGATCTAAGGATGTCTGAGCGAGCCGTTGCTATCAATTGTTACACTAGCTCTCCATATATGTCAGTTGCTTAATTTAGAAACTGTACTTGTGGTCGGTCTCGAGTCCATTGTTGATGTGACGATGTTCATTGAATTTTGTAACTAGCTCATCAAGATATAAAATTGTCGGGTTCAGTCCCTGAGCCCATTATGTGCCTCTGTAACCCTTTCAACTACCGCCCACAGAGTGGGTACAGGGTGTATAATAATTGAACTAAACTGGCTATATCACCCCCGCGCCCAAGTAAGGTTGCTGGAATGGACGGTACACCTTGTAAACACGACACCAATTGTCCGCCCTCCCGCACACTATATATATATTCTTCCCAAATTTACACAGCTGTTTATTGCGTTACGCAATCAATTATGTGACAAAAATGTTTCCAAAACATGGTGACCCATGTTTACTTACCTGCTGGAGATGGGGCACTACAGCCCTGTGCATCTGCATAATGTAGCTGTAGACGTCATGGGAATAGGCTACAAACATTCTCTGCATCATCCACGTGGTGTAGCCTAAAGAATATTGAGAAATAGCGCCCAAATACGGCTTAGTTGATGGAAGTTCCAAATGTTTGCTAATATGGTAAGAACAACAATAATATATACACACAGAAATCACAGTAGCGTGATATATCATATGAATAAATCCACAAGGGATTTTGACCAAGTCATGCCTCAGTCGATTAAGGCGCGTCTGGGATCATCCTAGACGTAGGTTCGAACCTTCATCACGGCCCTTGTGAATTTATTCAACAATAATATATAATAATAATATTGATAGAAACAGAAAGAACAATATAACAAACGCGATAAAATAAATTTATTTTATTAACAGTTGAGGGACCAAAAGGGGACCATTCACACACACACACACATATATATATATATATATATATGCGAACAAGCCTGAATGGTCTCCAGGACTATATGCGAATGAAAACTCACACCCCAGAAGTGACTCGAACCCATACTCCCAGAAGCAACGCAACTGGTAACTACAGGGCGCCTTAATCCGCTTGACCATCACGGCCGTCAAAAGGAAGTGATAGCCGAGGCTATTTGAGCCACTTCCCCGACGGCAACTCGGATGGTAATCTTGGGCATAGCATTTCACCAAATCACCTCATTCTTTGGGGCACACGTGAGGAACACAAATGCGAACAAGCCTGAATGGTCCCCAGGACTATATGCGAATGAAAACTCACACCCCAGAAGTGACTCGAACCCATACTCCCAGAAGCAACGCAACTGGTAACTACAGGGCGCCTTAATCCGCTTGATTAAGCGGATGATAAGGGCGCTTATATACATGGGAGTATGGGTTCGAGTCACTTCTGGGGTGTGAGTTTTCATTCATATATATATATATATATATATATATATATATATATATATATATATATATATATATATATAAATAAACACAGTACCACCTCTAGCTGGAAGAAGGGGGACCCATAGCCTCATAAGAAACCACGCATAACGCATTAGAGGGAATGTTTAGATCCCCTCCAATACAGTTTCTGTGTGCTTTTCTCCTACCACCCCCTTCCTTTTTTATTTTTTGTGCTTTATTATGTGTTTGATGGTTACAAGATATACATGGGTTGATACAAATATATATATATATATATATATATATATATATATATATATATATATATATATATATATTTCATTGAATATGACCGCATATTCTGTATTTATTATTTTCTGGTTTAGGGCTACTATCCCTCTAACTATTTTCTTAGCATCAGCATTAGCATGAAAATAATAAATACAGAATATGCGGTCATATTCAATGAAACATGTTTGAAAGAAAACCTGCTGCCAGTATACACCAATATATATATGTATATATATATATATATATATATATATATATATATATATATATATATATATATATATATATATATATATATATATATATATATATATATATATATATATTTATATATATATATAACCACACTACTGTAGATATAAACATTTCATTCACCTGGGCACTAGGAGACTTGAACAACCGACCCTACAAATGGAAGACAAAAGTTCTATCCACCTTGCTGCTGTGAGCAGTCTTATTATGCACATATTTCAGACGCAACTAACCGCTGCCCAGCTGGAATTTTCGACTTTCCCTGACTGCTACTAAAGCCCAGAGGAATTATTGATCCACACCCACGTCATATAAATTGTCAACCACACTACCGTGATCGTGGATCACTAATTCACATAACAGCTCAAACTCGCAAATGTATCAGAAAGAAGGTACCCAATGATGGACATTCGCCAGAAGCAGATCTGAATGTTAGAGATAACTTTCGTATCACCTCCTTTTTCACAATTGTTGACAAACTTAAAACTGAGATGATAAGAAGACGAGAGATATACAAAGAAATAGCAGAGATCTTCATTTCTAAGAGACGTGCCACATCATGTTACTTCATCATCTGAACTTGAAAGCTATTTTTAGTGTTGTCAAAAGTGGACTGATGCTTTCCCAGAGGATATAAACAACGTCTCATGTGAGCTTCAGATGTTTCGCTCATATGTGCGTCATAAATTCAGTGAAATAAAAAGGTAAAAACAAGATTCAGTCATGCTGAACTTTATAAAATAATTGTAGAAGGCAATATTAAATGTGCCTTTTCAAATGTAGACATTTGTTTTATTATATTTGTTAACATTAAACTTCACAAATTACTCAGCTAAGCGTTCATTTTCTCAGTTGAAGTAGATTAAAATTTCCAAGAAATCCACAATGTAACAAGGCAAGCTGGATGCCTTATCTGTACTAAGTATAGAATCAGATGTGTTACGTAAGATGAGTTTTGAGGATCTGATCAAAGATTTTTGCAATTAGAAAAAGTAAGAGAACACTTTCCAAATATAAATAGTGATATACAAAAAACATTATTTTCCATCTTACTCTAAGTTTTGTTGTTTTTTGAAAAAAATAATTATTTTACGCTTTCCGATTGTTTATATTTTGAATCAGATATGTTTGGGGCCACCAAAATCTTTTAAGTTCTTAGGGCCTCTAAAGGTTTCTGATCCGGTCTTAATCCAGCCCTTCACACGATAATTAGTATGCCGTCACACTAGCTGTGGCAGAGTTTCCTCAGTACTGGGTTAACAATAAATGAAACAGTGGCAGGCAACATGTTGTGTTCACCCGAAAACTGCTTAAGAATATCGTGGGACACGAACTGGGGTTTAAGATATATATTACTGTCTGAGATCTTACCAAGGAGCAAGAGTTGAGGTGGTCTCTCCTCTCCCCTGGCCCACTTGCCCAGCTGTCGGAGCTCAGCGCTCTCTCTCACCAACGATGGCACCATTTCCACAAACGGTCTGAAACTGTGACGAGAGTTACTAGAGGAGCAGCAGTGATAGTCGTGGTAGCAGTAGTAACAGGGACTACGTCTACCCTGAGTCTGGTTGAGGGCACATGTAGTTGGATATCCCATTGAATGTATTTGAGTATCAACACTTTTAGGTTGAATATGAAATTCATCCACAATTATTTTTATCTACCTGAATGTAATGCGCAGACGCGGCTCGAGGTCTGTTGTAGCCTCCATGTCATGATGTAGATTGCCGAAATTTAGTCTTAACTCCTCAAAACGTTTTGTTGAATTCTAAAAATAAGAACAATAAAAAATTAATAACAATTAGGAAGGATTGATCGTATTATTAAAACTGTAGTCTCGTGGCTGACGTGATCCACACACCCAGACACGTCCCTTGCACGTCCCAGGTACAGGCACCAAGTCAGAGTTCCTCACGCCCAGAAGAATTAAGATGTGCCTATGTTATTAGTTTTGCTGATGATATTTGTATTATGACACACAGTAAAACTAGACTACAAGCATTACTTGATGCATTTTCCAAGAAAATATTAGAATGTGGTCTCATTATCTCTGATGATAAAACAAGGGTTCTTGTTCCCCATTCTCTTCATCATTCTAACTGTACTATTAATGGAGAGCCCGTGGAGGCTTGCGAGTCTTAGAAATATCTTGGAATCGAGGTCAGCGATACAAATGTTATCAGTAACATTCGCAGAACACTTGTTGATCGCCTTAAACCTCCCAAAACTCTCGTGGGCAAAGGATTTGGCATTAACATAATATATTCTCGTGACTTTTATATTGTCTTTATACAATATGTTGTTGATTATTATGTTTTACACCTTGTTAATTTTTCCCCTAAACAATTACAATGCCTTGATGTAGTACAAAATGATGCCATGCGTATCATCCTGGGTTGTCCTAGAACTCCTAAATATTAATACGAGAAAAGAACTAAGACTATCCTCTATTTATAGAATAGTTCTACTTAATAATATTTTTTATGCCCAAATTTTGAAAATTAATGATCCCCCAGCACTATTCAAACTAAATTCTAAATTAGATCTATTCTAAACAACTCTGACTGTTCATTAAATCCTCGACAAACAACTTATAGTGTTGTTTATAGTGTATGCTCAGCTGTTATGTCAATAATCTTTTGCAACTGAATGTGTTTCTTAATCCTGAAAAAATTGTTAACTATATTCCCCCTTGGAATAATGTGTAGGTCACTATACATTTCACACCCATTAGCTTAAAGCAAACCTATAAGACTGTGAAGCATAACACTGAAAGCTATTGGCAGTCATCTTCAAGATCTCAAACCAACTGAATTGTATGCTTCTACTGATGGTTCTGTGCAACTTAGCACATGTAGAGAAGGTTGTGCATGTGCAGTATATAAAGCAAATGAAATGTCTAGTATGCTTGCTTTACGGGCTCACTATAGCCCGTGCTACACGGACATTTCGTTCTGAGTACCTAAATCTGAAACAACAACAACAACAACTAGTACGCAGAGACTGGACGACTGAGCAGCACGACACAGACTGAAGCACACCTCAAGCACGCCACAAGCACATCACAAGAACGCCACAAGCACACCACAAGCACACCACAAGCACACCACAAGCACACCACAAGAACGCCACAAGCACACCACAAGCACACCACAAGCACACCACAAGCACACCACAAGAACGCCACAAGCACACCACAAGCACATCACAAGCACGCTGAGAATCTAGCCACTGAGTACCTTGAGCTCAATGGGGGCGGAGTGATATTTTGTGACTCTAAAAGTGCTCTGCTGTCTTTAAAGAACTTATCACAGTTAATGTATGAAGTACCTTGTAATATATATTAAATGTGATTTCTGCCAATGATAATAACTTTTGTATAAAATTCGTGTGGATCCCATCCTATGATGAAGTTGGTAACTTTGGATGACTATGTAGACTGATTGGTCAATGAGGCTTGCAGGAGAGAAAACATAGAATATGACTTTGTACCATCTACTGCAATTATTAAAAACATTCAAATTAAAGAGATTACTTCAGATTTAGAATAACTAAGAAATGCCCAAAGACCTGAAAGCCGCTGTATTAAAAGTTGTGATAACTTTGTATTAATATGTATTTTGTATGGTCAACACAGTGCCCGGACCAGACAATGTGAAGAAGTCATCTGTCTTCTACAGTTGGACATGTCGCCCCCAACACCTGCCTTCTACAATAGGACATGTCGCCCCCAACACCTGCCTTCTACAGTAGGACATATCGCCCCCAAACACCTGCCTTCTACAGAAGGACATATCGCCCCCAAACACCTGCCTTCTACAGTAGAACATGTCGCCCCCAACACCTGCCTTCTACAGTAGGACATGTCCCTCCCCAACACAAGCCTTCTACAGTAGGACATGTCGCCCCCAAACACCTGCCTTCTACAGTAGGACATGTCGCCCCCAAACACCTGCCTTCTACAGTAGAACATGTCGCCCCCAACACCTGCCTTCTACAGTAGGACATGTCCCTCCCCAACACCTGCCTTCTACAATAGGACATGTCGCCCCCAACACCTGCCTTCTACAGTAGGACATATCGCCCCCAAACACCTGCCTTCTACAGTAGGACATATCGCCCCCAAACACCTGCCTTCTACAGTAGAACATGTCGCCCCCAACACCTGCCTTCTACAGTAGGACATGTCCCTCCCCAACACCTGCCTTCTACAGTAGGACATGTCGCGCCCCAAACACCTTCCTTCCACTGTAGGACATGTCGCCCACCACACCTGCCTTCTACAGTAGGACATGTCCCTCCCCAACACCAACCTTCTACAGTAGGACATGTCGCCCTCAAACACCTGCCTTCTACAGTAGGACATGTCGCCCACCACACGTCCCCTCTCCCCTCCCCCTCCCCCCCTTTGACCAAAGAGCCAAAGCTCAACCCCCGCAAGCACAATTAGGTGAGTACAGTAGGACATGTTACTCCCCCAACACCTGTCTTCTACAGTAGGACATGTCGCCCCAAACACCTGCCTTCTACAGTAAGACATGTCGCCCACAACACCTGTCTTCTACAGTAGGACATATCGCCCAACACCTGCCTTCTATAGTAAGACATGTCGCCCAACACCTGCCTTCTACATTAGGACATGTCGCCCACAACACCTGCCTTCTACAGTAGGACATGTCGCCCCCAAACACCTGCCTTCTACAGTAAGACATGTCGCCCACCACACCTCCCCCCTACAGTAGAACATGTCGCCCCCCCAACACCTGCCTTCTACAGTAAGACATGTCGCCCACAACACCTGCCCTCTACAGTAGGATATGTCGCCCCCCAACACCTGTCTTCTACAGTAGGACATGCCGCCCCAACACCTGCCTTCTACAGTAAGACATGTCGCCCACAACACCTGCCTTCTACAGTAGGACATGTCGCCCCAACACCTGCCTTCTACAGTAGGACATGTCCCTCCCCAACACCAGCCTTCTACAGTAGGACATGTCGCCCCCAAACACCTGCCTTCTACAGTAGGACATGTCGCCCACAACACCTGTCTTCTACAGTAGGACATATCTAGCAACACCTGCCTTCTATAGTAAGACATGTCGCCCAACACCTGCCTTCTACAGTAGGACATGTCGCCCACAACACCTGCCTTCTACAGTAGGACATATCGCCCAACACCTGCCTTCTATAGTAAGATATGTCGCCCAACACCTGCCTTCTACAGTAGGACATGTCGCCCACAACACCTGTCTTCTACAGTAGGACATATCGCCCAACACCTGCCTTCTATAGTAAGACATGTCGCCCAACACCTGCCTTCTACAGTAGGACATGTCGCCCAACACCTGCCTTCTACAGTAAGACATGTCGCTCACAACACCTGCCTTCTACAGTAGGACATGTCGCCCACAACACCTGCCTTCTACAGTAGGACATATCGCCCAACACCTGCCTTCTATAGTAAGATATGTCGCCCAACACCTGCCTTCTACAGTAGGACATGTCGCCCACAACACCTGTCTTCTACAGTAGGACATATCGCCCAACACCTGCCTTCTATAGTAAGACATGTCGCCCAACACCTGCCTTCTACAGTAGGACATGTCGCCCAACACCTGCCTTCTACAGTAAGACATGTCGCTCACAACACCTGCCTTCTACAGTAGGACATGTCGCCCAACACTTGCCTTCTACAGTAAGACATGTCGCCCACAACACCTGCCTTCTACAGTAGGACATGTCGCCCAACACCTGCCTTCTACAGTAAGACATGTCGCCCACCACACCTGCCCCCTACAGTAGGACATGTCGCCCCCCCCAACACCTGCCTTCTACAGTAGGACATGTCGCCCACCACACCTGCCCTCTACAGTAGGATATGTCGCCCCCCCCAACACCTGTCTTCTACAGTAGAACATGTCGCCCCCAACACCTGCCTTCTACAGTAAGACATGTCGCCCACAACACCTGCCCTCTACAGTAGGATATGTCGCCCCCCCAACACCTGTCTTCTACAGTAGGACATGTCGCCCCCAACACCTGCCTTCTACAGTAAGACATGTCGCCCACAACACCTGCCTTCTACAGTAGGACATGTCGCCCCCAACATCTACCTTCTACAGTAGGACATGTCGCCCCCAACACCTGCCTTCTACAGTAGGACATGTCACCCACAACATCTGCCTTCTACAACACCATCCTCCTGGCATCAACGATGTGCACAAATATCCACTTCACACCAGAAATTTTATTATATATCTAACCATTCCCCTCTGATCTAATGAAACATTTGAGAGACTACACCAGTTTCTCTTCACCACCACATTCATACCTCGACAAAATGTTGAAAAATCTCCGAACATTGCTGGCCAGATTCTTGCTAGTTTATTATTTAATTATGTACTTTTAAAGTATTAATGGTCTATTTAGTCTTATTATACACGAGTGTTATATTTTTAATGGTATACGAATCACGTTCAATTGAATCGTGATTCGTGAACGTGAATATTATCAAGAACCGAGGATGCGTGGCTCTTGTTCTCTCACCACAAACATCACCCACAACAACCAAGGTTAGCAACCTACGACATACCTGAAGTTTGACCATGTAGTGGTATTCACTGTCCGTTCGTCGAAGAAACTCATAAAACAGCACTCTGAGTTTAGAGTCACCAAAGAAATCGATCCATAGAGCGTCCTTGGCCAGTCTCTTCCTGAGACAAGCGGTGACGGTGGCCGGGTCGTCAAAGGGTGCTATAGTACAAGGGACATACGGCAGCACTCCGCCGGTAGCACCAAGTCTGGTAGTTGACCGAAGAGTGGCTGATGGTTCTCTCTTTGTCTGGTTTCCCCCTTGACCATTAGTGCTATTGTTGTCTTGAATGGTTAAGAGAGCTGGCAGCAGTTCCCCAAGACGACGGTAATCCTCTGATGTTGCTCCCATTGGTGATGACCTCTTCTGAATAAGATGTCGCACCCTTCTGATAGCTTCAGACATTTCCGGGAACCAAAGGTAGTTGTCTGGGGCCCGAGTGATGGTGAAGAGGGAGCGGCAGCTGGCTTGACCTGGGAGTGCTGACCCACCTGCTGCCCGCCTCGCAGGTAGACTCTTGTAAACACTAATCAACGATATTAATGTTGTCAATGAAATTACTGCACATAATTTGAAGAAATGTTTCATGTTTCTTTTGGAAGTATGCCAATAGTGGATTGTGTTTTTCTGTCTCATTTGTGCTTAAAACATATCGACAAACGTAATCAGTTTGAGTCACAGGGCAACTTGAGGAAAATATTCTCAGCATTTACAAACAGTTTTTGCTGACTTTCCTACTACGCGTTCGTTCACCAGTAAAATTAAAAATATGTGTAACGTTATAATAACAATTAGGGAAAACAACAGAACTAGTGATGGATGCTGATTTGTTTTTAATAACCTCTACAGATAAGTTCTACCCCACGCACTTGGGAACATTTCTCTTAAACCAAAAGTTCAGAAGTAAAGTCGCGCCTCGCGAGTTCGGACTCCGTAAGATGCGCACAGTATAACTGGTAACGTCATCTGGTGGATGTAAACATTATGAGAACAAATGCTGTCTTAGTTGTATCTTACAGGTTAATATATAGCGACCTTAAGAAATCCTAACAATATACGTTCTTCTCCAAAATAAACTTATGTATTAACAATTCTAGCAATCGCAGGCGATCTGAATGCAAGATTTTCTTGGAAAAGAACCTAAAATCACTGCCTACCCCTTTAAATCTCTGGGAGGCAGTGGATTTATATTATCTCTATTATGCTGCTCATGCCAACAACAACTCTTTACTTGTGCACATACACAAATGATGTAAGTAAATTCTCCTTGAAAAAAAGTGAGACTTAACTCAATTGTGGTTGGCAGAGGAAAATATGAATATTAAGTTAAGGTAAAATATAGGGGTTCTATTCCGCATTATTCAGTTCTTCACACCTATTTACCCAGCAGTAAATAGGTACTGGGTGGCTAAGCAACTGTTGTGGGTTGTTTCAAGGCATCATGAGAAAGGTTAGTAGTTGGTCTAGGACCTAGGCCTAGGGGGACCCCTCCTAGCACATTATATATATAATTCGAAAAGGGATTTAAATCCCTGGACTTTCCAGCGAGAGGTAATTATCTACTCTGCTATGAGCTCTCTCATGAACAGTGTAGCAGCATGGGGTACCCAGGCAACTAAGTAAACACTGCTAATAAGTACTGTGTTGGCACAGAGCCATTCCCATGTTTGCAAACATATGAAATTTAAAGTTCTGTTTGTATGCTCATATGTTACCTGTGAAAATAGTCGCTACAGCGGAACGTCGTCCAACAAAAGCTTACCCTTGTTAAATATCTGTTCTACCATGGAATGTGAACACAAACTTTACATTGGGAAACTCTGAAAATGGATAATAACATCATTGCGTAAAAATAATCTTTTATTAAAGTATTTGACAAAGTGCTTATAATGTTTAATTGTGGAAACATGAATACGCTCTCTACTGCGTGACGCCTGGATGGGTTGTCAACAGCAGACCAGAGGCAATTCACCGGTTACTGATACCTGATTTAGTTTTTACCTGCGAAAACACAAGTAACAATGGTTAACTGTACAACAGGTACCAAGCAGCCAGCCTCTGAGCTACGTGATCTACAACACTTAGTCAACACGGTAGCGACCAGCCTCTGGGCTACGTACTCTACAACATCTAGTCAACACGGTAGGAGACAGCATGACCAGGGTTGTGCACGATACGGAGAAGCTGAGCGTCGCGAAGGGTAGCAGCTGGGGCGGCGACCGCTGTAGTGTAGCCTAGGGCGGGAACACCGGTATATGCTGGCAGGGCGGCCGAGTAAGTGAGAGGGGCGCCTAGTATAGATGGGCTGGCAGAAGTCAAGGGAGCTGAGAACCCGTAGGAGAAGCCGTTGGGAGAGTAGACAACTGGGGCGGCCACGACTGAACGCTTCTTGCGACTGTCAGGGGCCGCAGCGGCGGCGGCTGCGGCCTTGTCGTAAGCAGCTTTAAAAGCGGTCTTAGCTGCTGCCACTTCGGCGGTGTCCTGTACGGGCTGGGGCAGGGGACCTGGATCAGCAGCTTTGGGAGCATCAGGTGCCACGGGCAGGTCGGTACCAGCCACATGGAAGCCGAGTGCATCTGCCACATAGTTCTGGGTCTGAACCTTGCCATTAGCGTCAACATAGTTGTATGACCCGCGGACGATGCCAAAGGCGTCGCGAGTCTCAGCTTTGGACGAAGGACCACCGGAGTAACCGAAGGAATACTGGCCCAGTTCGTCCTGGGCGTGGTACTGGGACTGGACGGGAGCAAAGCTTCCTGCGTTGTATACTAGAGGACTGAAAGATGGTGAGGACACTGGGACTGGAGCACCGAATAGGCTATTCGGAGAGACTCCAAAGTTGCCTAAGTAGGGGCTGTATGCTCCTGGATATCCAAACAGCTGGGCACCGCAGCAAGCCGCAAGAGCCGCGAAGGCGTACACAGTCTGGCGAGAGGGAAAAATATAACATTCTCCTTAATGTTCTTACATAAGTATCACAGGGGCTGAGTAAAGAGTTCAGCAAAAACTGATAGTGAGTAGTGGAAGCCTTACCAGAGCGTTCATGTTGATCCACAATGAGGAGCTGCCTGCCAAAGTGGCTGCTGGCGCCCCTTATATACTAGCCCGCCACTACCAACAAGGACGTCGTCACAGCCTCCGCGTGCAGCATATATTACTGTTATTCCTGCAAGACACGTTGCTTCATGCCATGCTATGCATATTGTGCACATTTAACCATTTGGTGTACACGCTCGTGCATGTAAATGAGTCCTGCTGACTTATAAATGGTCTTTCTTACTTCGGATTGTAATAATAAATAAAAATGAATCAGTCATATGATACGAAATACTGTATAAGTTGTAGATTTGTTAATTTTGAATAAGCTATTTAATATACAGTACTAATAAGAGTTATTAGGTCAAGCAAATTTTTGTCCAATATTCGAACATGTAAAAAAAAAATAGCATAAACGAGTTATAGTTGCAAATGAAAAAAGTTAAATATACACGAACATTATTGTTGTTCATTGTTCATGGGGTATTAGCTCCAGCATTAGACATAAACAGTAATTAAACAAACGTCTAAAAATTAAAAATATATGGCAAAAAGTTCGGTAAGGTCTCGATCAAGGATTTTCATGTTTTTCGAAATCTTCCGCATTGACGTTTAGCAAATTTGACCTAAAGTATGCGTTTGTTTTTTAAGTATTTTCACTTACAATTTAATGACAAAATATAATATAAGAATGTATGATGATAACGGACAAACAATCTGAACGCTCCCATCCACAAAACACAGGAAATCTGTTACGATAATTCGAAACAAAATATAATATCATATGATATTAGCGGACCTGTACACTGAACTCAGAGAATCTAAGAAGACATTGGTAAACATTATTTGAGAATATTTTTGCGCAGTGTTGAAGGAATGCATAATTACTTTAAATGCATTATTCATGACGAAACAGTCCAATATCTTAGAGGTGAAACATGAGCTGAAAATGTATACAATTCAGATATATCCTTGTGCCATAGATATATATGGCATCTATTTATTTGTTGCACTGTGCAGTTATATGGCATTGTGTTTGTTGTTTCCAAAATGTCAGGAAAGGTCTTCATGGATGGTTGCGTTCTAGCACGCCAGGAAAGGGCCTAATGGATTGAAATTGAAATTGAAATTGAAATAAGTTTATTGAGGTAAAATACACACAAAGGGATGAGGTAGCTCAAGCTATTCTCACCCCATTCAGTACAACGTGTTAATATATGAGCCTAATGGATGGTTACAGAAAGCCAATCTGTTAATTACAAATTGTGGGGCCAAGTGAGCAACACAAATACGATTTGTGTTGCTCACGTGGCCCCACAAAGTGAGGTGATTCGATGAAATATATATGTCCAAGCTTACCACCAAGTGCTACAACTTTTGAAGAGTTTCTGAATCTTGCAGTGGCCACACTGAAGCCATCAACACAGCCACTCTCCTGGTCAACAAAGGTGTCCAGCAGTTGGACACCCTCATAAAGACTGTGAAGCAGTATCCGCCCCCGCGATAACAGCTTGATGATTAAATGCAACCTCAGAATACTGAATTTTTTTTTTTACCACTTACGGGCTATTCATGCCCGTGCCACCTCTTGGGTGGCTTAATCTTTATCAATCAATCAATCACCAACGGCTGTCGGGTCGTTGATGATATAGTTTCGGCTACCAATGACTTTTGTACAGTCACGGTGGTCGAACGGTTAAAGTACCAAGTGTCGGGAAACCGACACACACACACACACACTCACATATAACACAGTCTCCCTTAGTCTGTAATCCCTTCAGGATGGAAAATGGGAGACTCCGTGACGTCATGGACTCCGTGACGTCATGGATGTCATCGTATATTTACATTATGAAACATTGTTAATAGACTAGTTTAGTATCTAGAATTAACAAAAAAGTAATCAATAAGACTGAATATAATTATTTACATCAAATTGTAGCTAGGTCCCTTGTTAATGTAAAATTACTATGAGAGAGGAACCAGGAACAGGGCGTTGGCTCCACTGAGAGCAAGGCTCCCGCTCCACAATGATAACAAAGCAGCAGCTATATGCTGTACTTGGCTCCAGGACTGGTGAAATAACTAGACACCCCAATTACCTGTCAACAACCAGCAACACAGCCTATCAACATCACAACAACGACAGTATCCGGCTTATCAAGTATTGTATTTGAAATTACAGTGTGCACTTTTTTTCATTTATAAATAAGTCGGTCATAATACAGGACTAAAACAAAACACAATGTACGTGTACCCCAGATTACACCCACCTATTTCATGCCATACCTGTAATTGATATGTTTAGGGAACTTTGATTAATTCCTTGCATTCCATACAGGTAAATTGTGAGAGGAGCAGCAAGAATCTAAGCAGACAGTTGGTTCATACACATTAACTATTTGTTTGACAAGCTTTGTTCTTCCCACCAGCCGCCATTACGTAGCACAAGGAGGCACAGAGCCACACCCAATCTGGAGGTTACACCTACACGCCTTACCAGGCCCACACTACTGGCACAGCTAAGCCATTTTTTAACAGTATTAGTAGTCATAATTAGTAATTATTACTAGTAGATTAGACCACCACATGTGGTATATTATAATAATAAAAGGTAAACAATTGGTAGTTTAAGAAGGAGCCATATTAAAGTGGTTTAGGCTACCAATTGTCCCTCCCATTAGTGAGTAAGATAATTACAGGCAGTTTACAAGTATATACAGTTCACTCCATTAATTCTTACTTACTAAGAAAAATAAATCAGACATAACTTTATCTTATTAAAATCAATTTAAAAAAAGAGATTAGCTGCCTGGAGTTTCCCCACACCAAGTACGCCAAGGTGCATAGTGCTGAACAAATACACAGGGGCCGTGACGAGGGTTCGAGCCTACGTCCGAGAGGATCCCATACACGCCTTAATCGACTTATCTACGACATGTTAAAAGAATGGCAACCGGGAAATCAACTTGACCTACCACTGATCCTGCAGTCTCTCCGAAACACAAACCAGGTTTTTACACAATTCCCCCATGAATCTGGGGGAATTGTGCGCCTGACAGCTGAGTGGTCAGCGCTTCGGATTCGTTGTCCTGAAGATCCTGGTTCGATCCCCGGTAGAGGCGGAGACAAATGGGCAAAAAGTTTTTTTCACACTGATGCTAATGTTATCTAGCAGTAAATAGGCACCTGGAGTTAGACAGCTGCTACGGGCTGCTTCCTGGGGGGGGGGGGGGGGGGGGCGGGGTGTAACAAAAAGAAGGCCTGGTCGAGGACCGGGCTCGGGGACCCTAAGCCCCGCAATCATCTCAAGATAACCCGAGCTCTATCAATAAGCTGTTCTACCTCTTCGCCCTTACTTCATTACAGGGCGATTATACTTCATTATAGTGCTCCTGGCTGTCTGGGTTCAAATCCTTCTGGGGTGTAGAGTTTTCAGTTATATATGTATATATATGGACACGTTGCACTGAACGGGGTGAGAATAGCTTGAACTAACTCATCCCTTTGTGTGTAGTTATACCTCAATAAACTTATATGAATTTGAATTTGAATCCCTGAAAAAATTAGTCCCACTTGTTTCAAAACTCAAACCTCTTGCCTCTGTGTTTCTTCCTTTCATCTAATAACTTATATTTATTGTTTAAAATTACGCTATAATGATATTCTAAATGTAATTATTCAATATAAATATTTTATTGAATTTTATTGAGCTAATCATCTTTAGTTACATTTAGCGATGAAATATATAATCTATGGAATAGGACAAAATATACACTAATTAATTATTGACAATGGGTTATTACCATCGCTTAATTAATCATATTTGTTTAGTTCATTTGTTTCAAACTAGCTACTTTTAAGAGCTCTGGTGACGGAAGGGTTCAAGACAGTAGTCTCAGGTGACGGAAGATCCAAGACAGTAGTCTCAGGTGACGGAAGGTTCAAGACAGTAGTCTCAGGTGACGGAAGGTTCAAGACAGTAGTCTCAGGTGACGGAAAGGTCCAAGACACTAGTCTCAGGTGACGGAAGGTTCAAGACAGTAGTCTCAGGTGACGGAAGGTCCAAGACAGTAGTCTCAGGTGACGGAACTAAGCGATAGTTCCCCCGTCTGCTCCAAAATCGTTAAAGATTCTATAATTAATTAACAAATCTGAGTGATTAAGCGATGGTGATCAAGGGTCGGCTCGCACTCTCACTGCCTTGCAGCAGTGCCGCTCACACTGTCACACACACACCTACACATACAGTACTTTCAGTATGGAATAATTATAGACTACATGGAGGAGCATGGAGCTTATTGGAGCCGGTCGGCTGAGCGGACAGCACACTGGAATTGTGATCCTGTGGTCCTGGGTTCGGTCCCAGGCGCCGGCGAGAAACAATGGGCAAAGTTTCTTTCACCCTATGCCCCTGTTACCTAGCAGTAAAATAGGTACCTGGGTGTTAGTCAGCTGTCACGGGCTGCTTCCTGGAGGTAGAGGCCTGGTCGAGGACCGGGCCGCGGGGACACTTAAAAAGCCCCGAAATCATCTCAAGATAACCTACATGAACTGGGGCCGTGGGGACGCTAAGCCCTAAAATAATCTCAAGATAACCTTACATGTGGTTTTTGCTTTACTATGAGCTGAGATGATTACAATCTTATTACAGTCAATATACCCGCTACTCTCATCTCAGATTATTATTACTGTTGTGTGCGAGCTCAGTGATTATACTTCAAAGACCTCGTCTGTTCCACATTACACAGCATCAATGATTAAATGAAATATTTTTACCACCAACAATTTTACTGCATAGTTATGTGATACATGATTGCTGTATAGAATGTAAGGTGGATTGCCACTTGTATCCTGCGTCCCGCCACATAGTACATTAATTAACCCCAAGACAGAGGACAATCCTTTCAACCGATTGAAACAACGACCACACCAGAACTAGTGTCCACCTGCGTCATCTTGGGGTGTACTGAGCCTGGCCGTGTGGGCTGTCTTCTCTCAGACATGTCACTTCCTAACCTATGAACGTTCCTTTTTATTGATACACCTTCGTTCCCATCTGGCCAATGATGACTGTCATAACAAGACGCACTAGAGGGTGTTCCTCAAACCTGTCAACCTGGACTCGTCTACAGGAAAAATTTCAAGTTTAACGGAGGGAAAATTAGTCAAAGAAGGAACTGGAGAATTTATGATTAATTTTATTCTATGTTATGTCTGTCATTTTCTGAAAGGGTCCGTAACAATTACTGTTGTTTAAGTATTCTGGTCAGACCCATGCCTCCAAAAATCAACTGATGTGGTTGGATTCCCAAGTTAGAATGGTCCATGCTCATTTTGTGTCTAATTGACCTGTTTAAATTTGGACATGTGCTTCACCATCACTCGGACCAAATATGAAGTTGAATGCTGTGTTAAGAGGAGGCCGTTTTCTTGTTGCTGTTCATAAGGAACCCAATTATATCTTTATATTTTATTTTGCTCAACGCATCATGAGCAGCAGAAGGTGCTGTGTGCACCCGAGAGTGAATTACACATGAGATTGAACAACATGGTCACCATGTCTCTGAGGGTAGCTGTGCCCGCGTGATAAGGGTCGTAACACTTCAGGTGTGCTCCATTATAGGCGGGAATGGACGCCAGGCCACGATGGTAGAGTTCATCACACTCGCCGATCGCAGCCATATTGAGGGGCAGGCCAGTGTCCCACCACCACACTCCACCATCGGCCTCTCTGGGCACCATATGGTCCAGGATGGTCTGATCATGTGCTTTGGGAGTTGGATCATCATGGTGTAGGTCTTCCTCTCGTGACCAAGTAACTGGTGTTGTGTGAGCAGGGGAAGCCCTAGACGGTGGATGAGGAGACTGCTGCAAGTAATACAGGAACACCATCGCGCTCCAGTCTATGGAGGCATCTCCATAGAGAATCTTGTAGTGTTTCAAGAGGTTGCTGACCGCATGTTCTCGGTAACGGGACTCAGCAATCACCAGGACGCGGGTCTTCTGAGAAATCTGAAAGAAAGTGTTATATCATTCCAACACTTTTCTACGCAATAAAAGTTGTACATCCTGTGTTATCTGTTTCAATTCTCTCTTTTAATCTTTATAGTATTTGATGGCCAAGAATTCCTTTGAAATTTGTTAAGATTACCAATGGCAGTAAGTGGCTCGTAAGTTACGTGACTACTTGTCACTGTGCCTAGTGCTCTGGGATCTTTATAATACTTTCTTCTAGATACATTAAATGTTAAAGTGCCAATGTTCATTGTAACACATGCTATAATAAAGAAATATAATTGGAGAATACAATGCGTGAGCTTGCCAGTTTAGGTACTAAATTACATGGAGCCGTGCAAGAACTGAAATATTTCTTAAACACATTGCACATGCACTACAGAATTTAATCGATAACAGGACATTACACACGGCCCATAGACGACCCCATAGATAATATGGCTCTGAGGAACAATCCATTAAATATTTTGATCTACTAAAGATATATATATATATATATATATATATATATATATATATATATATACATATATATATATATATATATATATATATATATATATATACATATATATATATATATATATATATATATATATATATATATATATATATATGTATATATATATATATATATATATATATATATATATATATATATATATATATATATATATATATATATATATACACACATATATTCTTCCCGAATTTACACAGCTGTTTATTGCGTTACGCCTATTATGTGACAAAATATTTGCAAATCATGGTGACCCATGTTTACTTACCTGCTGGAGAAGCGGCACTACAGCCCTGTGCATGTGCATAATGTAGCTGTAGACGTCATGGGAATAGTTTACAATCATTCTCTGCATCATCCACGAGGTGTAGCCTGAAGAATAATGTTTGCTAATGTAGTAAGAACAACAATAATATATAATAATATTATTAATAGAAACAAAAAATATTAACACAATAATATAACAAACGTGAGAAAAAAATTCATCTAATTAACAGTTCAGGGGACCCAGAAGGCGTGATATATATATATATATATATATATATATATATATATATATATATATATATATATATATATATATATATATATATATATATATATATATATAACCCACGTCATATAAATTGTCAACCACACTACCGTGATCGTGGATCACTAATTCACATAACAGCTCAAACTCGCAAATGTATCAGAAAGAAGGTACCCAATGATGGAGATTCGCCAGAAGCAGATTTAAATGTCAGACATAAATTTCGTATCACCTCCTTTTTCACAATTGTTGACAAACTTTAAACTGAGTTGATAAGAAGAGGAGAGATATACAAAGAAATAGCAGTGATCTTCATTTCTAAGAGACGTGCCACATCATGTTACTTCATCATCTGAACTTGAAAGCTACTCTTATTGTTGTCAAAAGTGGACTGACGCTTTTCCAGAGGATTTAAATAACAATGTCTCATGTGAGCTTCAGCTGTTTCGCTCATATGTGCGTCATACGTTCAGTGAAATATAAAGGTAAAAACAAGATTCAGTCATGCTGAACTTTGTAAAATAATTGTAGAAGGCAATACCGAGTGTGCCTTTTCAAATGAAGACATTTGCTATATTTTAATATAGCAAATGTCTTTATTATTTTGTTAATAATAAAGTTAACAAATTACTCAGCTGAGCGTTCATTTTCTCAGCTGAAGTTGATTAAAATTTCCAAGAAATCAACTATTCAACAAAGTATAGAGTTAGATGTGTTACGTAAGATGAGTTTTGAGGATCTGATCAAAGATTTTTGCAATTAGAAAAAGTAAGAGAACACTTTTCAAATATAAATAGAGACATTCAAAAAAGCATTATTTTCCATCTTACTCTAAGTTTTGTTTCATTTCGAAATTTTTTATTTTATTTTACGCTTTCCTATTGCTTATATTTTGAATTAAATATGAATGGGGCCACCAAAATCTTTTAAGTTCTGAGGGCCTCTAAATGTTGCTGATCCGGTCTTAATCCAGCTCTTCACACGATAATTAGTATGCCGTCACACTAGCTGTGGCAGAGTTTCATCAGTACTGTGTTAACAATAAATGAAACTGGCAGGCAACATGTTGTGTTCACCCGAAAACTGCTTAAGAATATCGTGGGACACGAACTGGGGTTTAAGATATATATTACTGTCTGAGATCTTACCAAGGAGCAAGAGTTGAGGTGGTCTCTCCTCTCCCCTGGCCCACTTGCCCAGCTGTCGGAGCTCAGCGCTCTCTCTCACCAACGATGGCGCCATTTCCAGAAACGGTCTGAAACTGTGACGAGAGTTACTAGAGGAGCAGCAGTGATAGTCGTGGTAGCAGTAGTAACAGGGACTACGTCTACCCTGAGTCTGGTTGAGGGCACATGTAGTTGGGTATCCCATTGAATGTATTTGAGTATCAACACTTGGAGGTTGAATATCACATTCATCCACAATTATTTTTATCTACCTGAATGTAATGCGCAGACGCGGTTCGAGGTCTGTTGTAGCCTCCATGTCATGATGTATATTGACGTGCTCTTTTCTCAATTCCTCAAAAGGTTTCGTTGAATTCTAAAAATAAGAACAATACAAAATTAATAACAATTAAGAAGGATTGATCGTATTATTAAAACTGTAGTCTCGTGGCTGACGTGATCCACACACCTAGACACGTCCCTTGCACGTCCAAGACAGAGTTCCTCACGCCCAGAAGAATGATGATATTTGTATGTTATGCTGATGATATTTGTATTATGACGCACAGTAAAACTAGACTACAAGCATTACTTGATGTCTTTTCCAAGAAAATATTAGAGTGTGGTCTCATTATTTGTTGATAAACAAGAGTTCTTGTTCACCATTCACTTCCCCATTATAACTGTACTACACTTTTAATGGAGTGCCCGTGGAGACTTGCGAGTCTTATAAATATCTTGGAATCGAGATCAGTGATACAAATGTTATCAGTAACATTCGCAGAACACTTGTTGATCGCCTTAAACCTCCCAAAACTCTCGTGGGCAAAGGATTTGGCATTAACATAATATATTCTCGTGACTTTTATATTGTCTTTATACAATAAGTTGTTGATTATTATGTTTTACACCTTGTTAATTTTTCCCCTAAACAATTACAATGCCTTGATGTAGTACAAAATGATGTCATGCGCATCATCCTGGGTTGTCCTAGAACTCATAATTATTAACGCGAGAAAAGAACTAAGACTATCCTCTATTTATTAGAGAATAGTTCCACTTAATAATATTTTTTGTGCCCAAATTTTGAAAATTAATGATCCCCCAGCACTATTCAAACTAAATTGAATTCTAAATTAGATCTAGTCTAACCAACTCTGACTGTTCCTTAAATCCTCGACAAACAACTTATAGTGTTGTTTATAGTGTATGCTCAGCTGTTATGCCAATAATCTTTTGCAACTGAATGTTTTTCTTAATCCTGATAAAATTGTTAATTATATTCCCCCTTGGAATGATGTGTAGGTCACTATACATTTCATACCCCATTGGCTTAAAGCAAACCTATAACACTGAAACTATGAAGCATAACACTGAAAGCAACAGACAGTCATCTTCAAGATCTCAAACCAACTGAATTGTATGCTTCTACTGATGGTTCTGTGCAACTTAGCACATGTAGAGAAGGTTGTGCGTGTGCAGTATATAAAGCAAATGAAATGTCTAGTATGCTTGCTTTACGGGCTCACTATAGCCCGTGCTACACGGACATTTCGTTCTGAGTACCTAAATCTGAAACAACAAAAACAACAACTAGTACGCAGAGACTGGACGACTGAGCAGCACGACACAGACTGAAGAACGCCTCAAGCACGCCACAAGCACACCACAAGTACACCACAAGCACACCACAAGCACACCACAAGCACATCACAAGCACGCCACAAGCACATCACAAGCACACCACAAGCACGCCACAAGCACACCACAAGCACATCACAAGCACACCACAACATGCCACAAGCACACCACAAGCACATCACAAGCACACCACAAGCACACCACAAGCACATCACAAGCACACCACGAGCAGACCACAAGCACGTTGCAGGCACACCACAAGCACACCACAAGCACGTTGCAGGCACACCACAAGCACATCACAAGCACACCACAAGCACGTTGCAGGCACACCACAAGCACATCACAAGCACACCACAAGCACACCACAAGAACACCACAAGCACACCACAAGCACGTTGCAGGCACACCACAAGCACATCACAAGCACACCACAAGCACGCCACAAGCACGCCACAGGCACATCACAAGCACACTGAGAATCTAGCCACTGAGTACCTTAAGCTCGATGAGGGCGGAGTGGTACTTTGTGACTAAAAGTGCTCTGCTGTCTTTAAATTGAACCATCTACTACAATAATTAAAAACATTCAAATTTAAGAGATAACTTCAGATTTAGAATAACTAATAAATGCTCAAAGACCTGAAAGCCGCTGTATTAAAAGTTGTGATAACTTTGTAAAAATACGTATTTTGTATGGTCAACACAGTAACCGCACCAGACAATGTGAAGTCATCTGTCTTCTACAGTTGGACATGTCGCCCCCAACACCTGCCTTCTACAGTAGGACATGTCGCCCAACACCTGCCTTCTACAGTAGGACATGTCGCCCAACACCTGCATTCTACAGTATGACATGTCGCCCACAACACCTGCCTTCTACAACACCATCCTCCTGGCATCAGCGATGTGCACAAATATCCACTTCACATCAGAAATTTTATTATATATCTAACCGTTCCCCTCTGATCTAATAAAACATTTGAGAGACTACACCAGTTTCTCTTCACCACCACATTCATACCTCGACAAAATGTTGAGAAATCTCCTAATATTGCTGGTCAGATTCTTGCTAGTTTATTCTTTAATTATATACTTTTAAAGTATTAATGGTCTATTTAGTCTTATAATGCACGATTATTATATTTCTAGTGGTATACGAATCACGCTCAAATGAATGTGATTCGTGAACGTGAATATTATCAAGAACCGAGGATGCGTGGCTCTTGTTCTCTCATCACAAACATCACCCACAACAACCAAGGTTAACAACCTACGACATACCGGAAGTTTGACCCTGTAGTGGTATTCACTGTCCGTTCGTTGAAGAAACTCATAAAACAACACCCTGAGTTTAGAGTCACCAAAGAAATCGATCCATAGAGCGCCCTTGGCCAGTCTCTTCCTGAGACAGGCGGTGATGGTGGCCGGGTCGTCAAAGGGTGCTATAGTACAAGGGACATACGGCAGCACTCCGCCGGTAGCACCAAGTCTGGTAGTTGACCGAAGAGTGGCTGATGGTTCTCTCTTTGTCTGGTTTCCCCCTTGACCATTAGTGCTATTGTTGTCTTGAATGGTTAAGAGAGCTGGCAGCAGTTCCCCAAGACGACGGTAATCCTCTGATGTAGCTCCCATTGGTGACGACCTCTTCTGAAGAAGATGTCGCACCCTTCTGATAGCTTCAGACATTTCCGGGAACCACAGGTTGTTGTCTGGGGCCCGAGTGATGGTGAAGAGGGAGCGGCAGCTGGCGTGGCCTGGGAGAGCTGACCCACCTGTTGCCCGCCTCGCTGGTGGACTCTTGTAAACACCGATTAACGATATTAATGTTGTCAATGAAATTACGGCACATAATTTTATGAAATGTTTCATGTTTCTTTTGGAAGTATGCCAATAGTGAATTGTGTTTTTCCGTCTTATTTGTGCTTAAAACGTATCGACAAACGTAATCAGTTTGAGTCACAGGGCAACTTGAGGAAAATATTCTCTGTATTTACAAACAGTTTTTGCTGACTTTCCTACTACGCGTTCGTTCACCAGTAAAATTATAAATATGTGTAACGTTATAATAACAATTAGGGAAACAACAGAACTAGTAATGGATGCTGATTTGTATTTATAAACTTCTACAGATAAGTTCTACACCACGCACTTAGGAACATTTCTCTTAAACCAAAAGTTCAGAAGTAAAGTCGCGCCTCGCGAGTTCGGACACCGTAAGATGTGCACAGTATAACTGGTAACGTCATCTGGTGGATGTAAACATTATGAGAACAAATGCTGTCTTAGTTGTATCTTACAGTTTAATATATAACGACCTTAAGAAATCCTAACAATATACGTTCTTCTCCAACAAAACAAACTTATTTATTAACAATTCTAGCTATCGCAGGCGATCTGAATGCAAGATTTTCTGGGAAAATAACCTAAAATCACTGCCTACCCCTTTAAATTTTGGGGAGGCAGTGGATTTATATTATCTCTATTATGCTGCTCATGCCAACAACAACTCTTTACTTGTGCACATACACAAATGATGTAAGTAAATTCTCCTTGAAAAAAGTGAGACTTAACTCACTTGTGGTTGGCAGAGGAAAACATGAAAATTTAGTTGAGGTAAAATGTAGGGGTTCTATCCCGCTTTATTCAGTTCTTCACACCTAATTTACCCAGCAGTAAATAGGTACTGGGAGGCTAAGCAACTGTTGTGGGTTGTTTCAAGGTATCATGAGAAAGGTTAGTAGTTGGTCTAGGACCTAGGCCTAGGGGGACCCCTCCTAGCACATTATAAATATAATTCGAAAAGGGGATTTAAATCCCTGGACTTTCCAGCGAGAGGTAATTATCTACTCTGCTATGAGCTCTCTCAAGAACAATATAGCATCATGGGGTACCCAGGCAACTACACACTACCCATGCATTAAGTAAACACTGCTAATAAGTACTGTAGTTGGCACAGAGCCATTCCCATGTTTGCAAACATATGAAATTTTAAGTTCTGTTTGTATGCTCATATGTTACCTGTGAAAATAACCGCTACAGCGGAACGTCGTCCATTAAAGGCTTATCCTTGTTAAATATTTGTTCTACCATGGAACGTGAACACAAGCTTCACATTGGGAAACTCTGAAAATGGATAATAACATCATTGCGTAAAAATAATCTTTTATTAAAGTATTTAACAAAGTGCTTATAAATGTTTAATTGTGGGAACATGAATACGCTCTCTACTGTGTGACGCCTGGATGGGTTGTCAACAGCAGACCAGAGGCAATTCACCGGTTACTGATACCTGATTTAGTTTTTACCTGCGAAAACACAAGTAACAAAGGTTAACTGTACAACAGGTACCAAGCAGCCAGCCTCTGAGCTACGTGATCTACAACACTTAGTCAACACGGTAGCGACCAGCCTCTGGGCTACGTACTCTACAACATCTAGTCAACACGGTAGGAGACCGCATGACCAGGGTTGTGCACGATACGGAGAAGCTGAGCGTCGCGAAGGGTAGCAGCTGGGGCGGCGACCGCTGTAGTGTAGCCTAGGGCGGGAACACCGGTATATGCAGGTAGAGCGGCCGAGTAAGTGAGAGGGGCGCCTAGTATAGATGGGCTGGCATAAGTCAAAGGAGCTGAGAACCCGTAGGAGAAGCCGTTGGGAGAATAGACAGCTGGGGCGGCCACGACTGAACGCTTCTTGCGACTGTCAGGGGCCGCAGCGGCGGCGGCTGCGGCCTTGTCGTAAGCAGCTTTAAAAGCGGTCTTAGCTGCTGCCACTTCGGCGGTGTCCTGTACGGGCTGGGGCAGGGGACCTGGATCAGCAGCTTTAGGAGCATCAGGTGCCACGGGCAGGTCGGTACCAGCCACATGGAAGCCGAGTGCGTCTGCTACATAGTTCTGGGTCTGAACCTTGCCATTAGCGTCAACATAGTTGTATGACCCGCGGACGATGCCAAAGGCGTCGCGAGTCTCAGCTTTGGACGAAGGACCACCGGAGTAACCGAAGGAATACTGGCCCAGTTCGTCCTGGGCGTGGTACTGGGACTGGACGGGAGCGAAGTTTCCTGCGTTGTATACTAGAGGACCGAAAGATGGCGAGGACACTGGGACTGGAGCACCGAATAGGCTATTCGGAGAGACTCCAAAGTTGCCTAAGTAGGGGCTGTATGCTCCTGGATATCCAAACAGCTGGGCACCGCAGCAAGCCGCAAGAGCCGCGAAAGCGTACACAGTCTGGCGAGAGGGAAAAATATAATATTCTCCTTAATGTTCTTACATAAGTATCACTGGAGCTGAGTAAAGAGTTCAGCAAAAACTGATAGTAAGTAGTGGAAGCCTTACCAGAGCGTTCATGTTGATCCACAATGAGGAGCTGCCTGCCAGAGTGGCTGCTGGCGCCCCTTATATACTAGCCCACCACTACCAACAAGGACGTCGTCACAGCCTCCGCGTGCAGCATATATTACTGTTATTCCTGCAAGACATGTTGCTTCAGGACAATGCTATGCATATTGTATACATTTAACCATTTGGTGTATACGCTCGTGCATGTAAATGAGGCCTAACTTATAAATGGTCTTTCTTCGGATTGTAATAATAAATAAAAATGAATCAGTCATATGATATGAAATACTGTATAAGTTGTAGATTTGTTAATATTGAATAGGCTATTTAATATACAGTACTAATAAGAGTTATTAGGTCAAGCAAATTTTTGCCCAATATTCGAACATGTGAAACAAATAGCATAAACGAGTTATGGTTGCAAATGAAAAAAGTTAAATATGCACGAATATTATTGTTGTTCATTGTTCATGGGGTATTAGCTCCAGCATTAGACATAAACAGTAATTAAACAAACGTCTAAAAATTAAAAATATATGGCGAAAAGTTCGGTAAGGTGTCGATCAAGGATTTTCATGTTTTTCGAAATCTTCCGCATTGACGTTTAGCAAATTTGACCTAAAGTATGCGTTTGTTTTTTAAGTATTTTCACTTACAATTTAATGACAAAATATAATATAAGAATGTATGATGATAACGGACAAACAATCTGAACGCTCCCACCCACAAAACACAGGAAATCCGTTAAGATAATTCGGAGCAAAATATAATATCATATGGTATTAGCGGACCTGTACACTGAACTCAGATATTCTAAGAACACATTGGTAAACATTATTTGAGAATATTTTTGCGCAGTGTTGAAGGAATGCATAATTACTTTAAATGCATTATTCATGACGAAACAATCCAATATCTTAGAGGTGAAACATGAGCTGAAAATGTATACAATGCAGGTATATCCTTGTGCCATAGATATATATATGGCATCTTTTTATTTGTTGCACTGTGCAGTTACATGGCATTGTGTTTGTTGTTTCCAAAATGTCAGGAAAGGTCTTCATGGATGGTTGCGTTCTAGCACGCCAGGAAAGGTCCTAATGGATGGTTACAGAAAGCCAATCCGTTAATTACAAATTGAGGGGCCAAGTGAGCAACACAAATGCGATTTGTGTTGCTCACGTGGCCCCACAAAGTGAAGTGATTCGATGAAATATGTATACCCAAGCTTACCACCAAGTACTGTCCAGTTGTTAAAGATATAGACTCGGCTTCCAATGACTTTTATACAGTCACGGTGGTTGAGTGGTTAACGTACAAAATACGCCAAGGTGCATAGTGCTGAACAAATCCACAAGGACCGTGACGAGGGTTCGAACCTACGTTCGAGAGGATCCCAGACACACCTTAATCGACTGAACTACGACATGACATGGTAAAAGAATTGTAACCGGGAAATCAACTAGAATTACCACGGATCCTGCAGTCACTCCGAGACGCAAACCAGGTTTTTACACAATTCCCCCATGCATCTGGGGGAATTGGGCGCCTGACAGCTGAGTGGACAGCGCTTCGGATTCGTTGTCCTGAGGTTCCGGGTTCGATCCCCGGTGGAGGCGGGGACAAATGGGCAAACATTTTCTTTCACCCTGATGCTAATGTTATCTAGCAGTAAATAGGCACCTAGAGTTAGACAGCTGCTACGGGCTGCTTCCTGAGAGGGGGGGGGGTAACAAAAAGGAGGCCTGGTCGAGGACCGGGCCGCGGGGACGATAAGCCCCGAAATCATCTCAAGATAACCCGAGCTCTGTCAATAAGCTGTTCTACCTCTTCGCCCTTACTTCATTACAGGGCGATTATACTTCATTATAGTGCTCCTGGCTGTCTGGGTTCAAATCCTTCTGGGGTGTAGAGTTTTCAGTTATATATGTATATATATGGACACGTTGCACTGAACGGGGTGAGAATAGCTTGAACTAACTCATCCCTTTGTGTGTATTTATACCTCAATAAACTTGTTTGATTTTGAATTTGAATCCCTGACACAATTAGTCCCACTTGTTTCAAAACTCAAACCTCTTGCCTCTGTGTTTCTTCCTTTCATCTAATAACTTAAATTTTTTGTTTAAAATTACGCTATAATGATATTCTAAATGTAATTATTCAATATAAATATTTTATTGAATTTTATTGAGCTAATCATCTTTAGTTACATTTAGCGATGAAATATATAATCTATGGAATAGGACAAAATATACACTAATTAATTATTGACAATGGGTTATTACCATCGCTTAATTAATCATATTTGTTTAGTTCATTTTGTTTCAAACTAGCTAGTTTTAAGAGCTCTGGTGACGGAAGGGTCCAAGACAGTAGTCTCAGGTGACGGAAGGGTCCAAGATAGTAGTCTCAGGTGACGGAAGGTCCAAGACAGTAGTCTCAGGTGATGGAAGGTTCAAGACAGTAGTCTCAGGTGACGGAAGGATCTAAGACAGTAGTCTCAGGTGACGGAAGGGATCAAGACAGTAGTCTCAGGTGACGGAAAGTTCCAAGACAGTAGTCTCAGGTGACGGAACTAAGCGATAGTTCCCCCGTCTGCTCCAAAATCGATAAAGATTCTATAATTAATTAACAAATCTGAGTGATTAAGCGATGGTGATCAAGGGTCGGCTCGCACTCTCACTGCCCTTCAGCAGTGCCGGTCACACTGTCACACACACACCTACACATGTATTACTTTCAGTATGGAATAATTATAGACATGTGGTTTTTGCTCTACTATGCGCTGAGATGATTACATTCTTATTACAGTCAATATACCCGCTACTTTCATCTTAGATTATTATTACTGTTGTGTGCGAGCTCAGTGATTATACTTCAAGGACCTCGTCTGTTCCACATTACACAGCATCAATGATTAAATAAAATATTTTTACCACCAACAATTTTACTGCATAGTTACGTGACGAATTATTTATGTATAGAATGTTAAGTTGAATTGCCACTTGTATCCTGCGTCCCGCCACATAGTACATTAATTAACCCCAAAACAGAGGACAATCCTTACAACCGTTTGAAACAGCGACCACACCAGGACTTGAGTGTCCACATGCGTCATCTTGGGGTGTACTGAGCCTGGCCGTGTGGGCTGTCTTCTCTCAGACATGTCACATCCTGACGTATGAATTTCCCTTTTTATTGATACACCTTCGTCCCCATCTGGCCAATGCTGACTGTCATAACAAGACGCACTAGAGGGTGTTCCTCAAACCTGTCAACCTGGACTCGTCTACAGGAAAAACTTCAAGTTTAACGGAAGGAAATTTAGCCAAAGAAGGAACTGAAGAATTTATGATTAATTTTATTCTATGTTATGTCTGTACTTTACTGAAAGGGTTCGTAACAATTAGTGTTGTTTAAAGATTCTGGTCAGATCCATGCCTCCAAAAATCAACTGATGTGGTTGGATTCCCAAGTTAGAATGGTCCATGCTCATTTTGTGTCCAATTGACCTGTTTAAATTTGGACATGTGCTTCACCATCACTCGGACCAAATATGAAGTTGAATGCTGTGTTAAGAGGAGGCCGTTTTCTTGTTGCTGTTCATCAGGAACCCAATTATATCTTTATATTTTATTTTGCTCAACTCCTCGTGAGCAACAGAAGGTGTTGTGTGCACCCAACAGCGAATTACACATGAGATTGAACAACATGGTCACCATGTCGCTGAGGGTAGCTGTGCCCGCGTGATGAAAGTCGCCACACTTCAGGTGTGCTCCATTATAGGCGGGAATGGACACTAGTCCACGATGGTAGAGTTCATCACACTCGCCGATCGCAGCCATATTGAGGGGCAGGCCAGTGTCCCACCACCACACTCCACCATCGGCCTCTCTGGGCACCATATGGTCCAGGATGGTCTGACTATGTGCTTTGGGAGTTGGATCATCATGGTGTAGGTTTTCATCTTGTGACCAAGTAACTGGTGTTGTGTGAGCAGTAGAAGCCCTAGACGGTGTATGAGGAGACTGCTGCTGCTTATACTGCTGCAAGTAATACAGGAACACCATCGCGCTCCAGTCTATGGAGGCATCTCCATAGAGAATCCTGTTGTTTTTCAAGAGGTTGCTGACCGCATGTTCTCGGTAACGGGACTCAGCGATCACCAGGACGCGGGTCTTCTGAGAAATCTGAAAGAAAGTGTTTTATCATTCCAACACTTTTTTACGCAATAAATGTTGTACATCCTGTGTTATCTGTTTCAATTCTCGTTTTTAATCTTTACAGTACTTGATGGCCAAGAATTCTTTTGAAACTTAAGATTAACAATGGCAGTAAATACCTAGTAAGTTACGTAACTACTTGTCACTGTGCCTAGTGCTCTGGGATCTTGATAATACTTTCTTCTAGATACATTAAGTGTTAAAGTGCCAATGTTCGTTGTAACACATGCTATAATAAAGATAAATAATTGGAGAATACAATGCGTGAGCTTGCCAGTTTAGGTACTAAATTACATGGAGCCGTACAAGAACTGAAAATATTTCTTAAACACATTGCACATGCACTACAGAATTTAATCCATAACAGGACATTGCACACGGCCCATAGATAATATAGCTCTGAAGAACAATCCATTAAATATTTTGATCTACTAAAGATGTCTGAGCGAGCCATTGCTATCATTTGTGACACTAGCTCTCCGCATGTCAGTTGCTTAATTTAGAAACTGTACTTGTGGTCGGTCTCGAGTCCATTGTTTATGTGAAGATGTGCGTTGAATTTTTGAATTAGCTCATCAAGATAGTAATTTGCTTAGCTAAATGAATTGTGGGGCTCAGTCCCTGAGCCCATTATGTGCCTCTGTAACCCTTTCCAGTACTGCTCACAGGGTGGGTACGGGGTATATAATAAATGAACTAAACTGGCTATATCACCCCTGGGCCCACAAGCGCCCAAGGAAGGTACACCTTGTAAACACTACACCAATTGTCCGCCCTCCCGCACACTATATATATATCCTTCCCGAATTTACACAGCTTTTTATTGGGTTATGCCTATCAATTATGTGACAAAAATGTTTCCAAATTATAGTGACCTATGTTTACTTACCTGCTGGAGAAGCGGCACTACAGCCCTGTGCATGTGCATAATGTAGCTGTAGGCGTCATGGGAATAGACAAAAAACATTCTCTGCATCATCCACGTGGTGTAGCCTAAAGAATATTGAGAAATAGCGCCCAAATACAGCTTAGTTGATGGAAGTTCCAAATGTTTGCTAATATGGTAAGAACAACAATAATATATACACACAGAAATCACAATAGCGTGATATATCATATGAATAAATCCACACGGGATTTTGACCAAGTCATGGCTCAGTAGATTAAGGCGCGTCTGGGACGTAAGTTCGAACCTTCATCACGGCCCTTGTGAATTTATTCAACAATAATATATATCAATAATATTGATAGAAACAGAAAAAATAATATAACAAACGGGAGAAAATAAATTTATTTTATAAACAGTTGAGGGACCGAAAGAGGACCATTCATATATATATATATATATATATATATATATATATATATATATATATATATATATATATATATATATATATATATATATATATATATATATATATATATATATATATATATATATATATATATATATATATATATATATTTTACCACACTACAGTAGATATAAACATTTCATTCACCTGGGCACTAGGAGACTTGAACAACGGACCCTACAAATGGAAGACAAAAGTTCTATCCACCTTGCTGTGAGCAGTCTTATTATAAACATATTTCAGACGCAACTAACCGCTGCCCAGCTGGAATTTTCGACTTTCCCTGACTGCTACTAAAGCCCAGAGGAATTATTGATCCACACCCACGTCATATAAATTGTCAACCACACTACCGTGATCGTGGATCACTAATTCACATAACAGCTCAAACTCGCAAATGTATCAGAAAGAAGGTACCCAATGATGGAGATTCGCCAGAAGCAGATCTGAATGTCAGCGATAACTTTCGTATCACCTCCTTTTTCACAATTGTTGACAAACTTAAAACTGAGATGATAAGAAGAGGAGAGATATACAAAGAAATAGCAGAGATCTTCATTTCTAAGAGACGTGCTTCATCATCTGAACTTGAAAGCTCTTTTTAGTTTTGTCAAAAGTGGACTGATGCTTTGCCAGAGGATATATACAACTTCTCATGTGAGCTTCAGATGTTTCGCTCATATGTGCGTCATAAGTTCAGTGAAATAAAAAGGTATAAACAAGATTCAGTCATGCTGAACTTTATAAAATAATTGTAGGCAATATTAAATGTGCCTTTTCAAATGTAGACATTTGTTTTATTATATTTGTTAATATTAAACTTCACAAATTACTCAGCTTAGCGTTCATTTTCTCAGTTGAAGTAGATTAAAATTTCCAAGAAATCAACAATGTAACAAGGTAGGCTGGATGCCTTATCTGTACTAAGTATAGAATCAGATGTGTTACGTAAGATGAGTTTTGAGGATCTGATCAAAGATTTTTGCAATTAGAAAAAGTAAGAAAAATTAATTTTATTTTACGCTTTCCGATTGTTTATATTTTGAATCAGATATGTTTGGGGCCACCAAAATCTTTTAAGTTCTTAGGGCCTCTAAAGGTTTCTGATCCGGTCTTAATCCAGCCCTTCACACGATAATTAGTATGCCGTCACACTAGCTGTGGCAGAGTTTCTTCAGTACTGGGTTAACAATAAATGAAACAGTGGCAGGCAACATGTTGTATTCACCCGAAAACTGCTTAAGAATATCGTGGGACACGAACTGGGGTTTAAGATATATATTACTGTCTGAGATCTTACCAAGGAGCAAGAGTTGAGGTGGTCTCTCCTCTCCCCTGGCCCACTTGCCCAGCTGTCGGAGCTCAGCGCTCTCTCTCACCAACGATGGCGCCATTTCCACAAACGGTCTGAAACTGTGACGAGAGTTACTAGAGGAGCAGCAGTGATAGTTGTGGTAGCAGTAGTAACAGGGACTACGTCTACCCTGAGACTGGTTGAGGGCACATATAGTTGGATATCCCATTGAATGTATTTGAGTATCAACACTTGGAGGTTGAATATCACATTCATCCACAATTATTTTTATCTACCTGAATGTAATGCGCAGACGCGGTTCGAGGTCTGTTGTAGCCTCCATGTCATGATGTAGATTGCCGAAATTTAGTCTTAACTCCTCATAACGTTTTGTTGAATTCTAAAAATAAGAACAATAAAAAAATAATAACAATTAGGAAGGATTGATCGTATTATTAAAACTGTAGTCTCGTGGCTGACGTGATCCACACACCCAGACACGTCCCTTGCACGTCCCAGGTACAGGCACCAAGTCAGAGTTCCTCACGCCCAGAAGAATTAAGATGTGCCTATGTTATTAGTTTTGCTGATGATATTTGTATTATGACACACAGTAAAAGTAGACTACAAGCATTACTTGATGCATTTTCCAAGAAAATATTAGAATGTGGTCTCATTATCTCTGATGATAAAACAAGGGTTCTTGTTCCCCATTCTCTTCATCATTCTAACTGTACTATTAATGGAGAGCCCGTGGAGGCTTGCGAGTCTTAGAAATATCTTGGAATCGAGGTCAGTGATACAAATGTTATCAGCAACATTCGCAAAACATTTGTTGATCGCCTTAAACCTCCCAAAACTCTCGTGGGCAAAGGATTTGGCATTAACATAATATATTCTCGTGACTTTTATATTGTCTTTATACAATATGTTGTTGATTAATACGTTTTACACCTTGTTAATTTTTCCCCTAAACAATTACAATGCCTTGATGTAGTACAAAATGATGCCGTGCGTATCATCCTGGGTTGTCCTAGAACTCCTAAATATTAACACGAGAAAAGAACTAAGACTATCCTCTATTTATGAGAAAATAGTTCTACTTAATAATATTTTTTATGCCCAGATTTTGAAAATTAATGATCCCCCAGCACTATTCAAACTAAATTCTAAATTAGATCTATTCTAAACAACTCTGACTGTTCCTTATATCCTCCACAAACAACTTATAGTGTTGTTTATAGTGTATGCTCAGCTGTCATGCCAATAATCTTTTGCAACTGAATGTGTTTCTTAATCCTGAAATTTTTTTTAACTATATTTCCCTTTGGAATGATGTGTAGGTCACTATACATTTCACAGCCATCAGCTTAAAGCAAACCTATAAGACTGTGAAGCATAACACTGAAAGCTATAGCCATTCATCTTCAAGATCTCAAACCAACTGAATTGTATGCTTCTACTGATGGTTCTGTGCAACTTAGCACATGTAGAGAAGGTTGTGCGTGTGCAGTATATAAAGCAAATGAAATGTCTAGTATGCTTGCTTTACGGGCTCACTATAGCCCGTGCTACACGGACATTTCGTTCTGAGTACCTAAATCTAAAACAACAACAACAACTAGTACGCAGAGACTGGACGACTGAGCAGCACGACACAGACTGAAGAACGCCTCAAGCACACCACAAGCACACCACAAGCACACCACAAGCACACCACAAGCACATCACAAGCACATCACAAGCTCATCACAAGCACGCCACAAGCACACCACAAGCACACCACAAGCACACCACAAGCACACCACAAGCACACCACAAGCACATCACGAGCACACCACAAGCACATCACAAACACGCCACAAGCACACCACAAGCACACCACAAGCACATCACGAGCACACCACAAGCACATCACAAACACGCCACAAGCACACCACAAGCACACCACAAGCACATCACAAACACGCCACAAGCACACCACAAGCACACCACAAGCACATCACAAGCACATCACAAGCACACCACAAGCACACCACAAGCACACCACAAGCACACCACAAGCACATCACAAGCACACCACAAGCACACCACAAGCACACCACAAGCACATCACAAGCACGCCACAAGCACACCACAAGCGCACCACAATCACATCACAAGCACGCCACAAGCATACCACAAGCACACCACAAGCACATCACAAGCACGCCACAAGCACACCACAAGCGCACCACAAGCACACCACAAGCACATCACAAGCACGCCACAAGCACACCACAAGCGCACCACAATCACATCACAAGCACGCCACAAGCACACCACAAGCACATCACAAACACGCTGAGAATCTAGCCACTCAGTACCTTTTAGCTCAATGGGGGCGGAGTGATATTTTGTGACTCTAAAAGTGCTCTGCTGTCCTTAAATAACTTATCACAGTTAATGTATGACGTACTTTGTAATATATATTAAATGTGATTTCTGCCAATGATAATAACTTTTGAATAAAATTCGTGTGGATCCCATCCTATGATGAAGTTGGTAACTTTGGATGACTATGTAGACTGATTGGTCAATGAAGCTTGCAGGAGAGAAAACATAGAATATGACTTTGTACCATCTACTGCAATTATTAAAAACATTCAAATTAAAGAGATTGCTTCAGATTTAGAATAACTAAGAAATGCCCAAAGACCTGAAAGCCGCTGTATTAAAAGTTGTGATAACTTTGTAATAATATGTATTTTGTATGGTCAACACAATACCCGGACCAGACAATGTGAAGAAATCATCTGCCTTCTACAGTTGGACATGTCGCCCCCAACACCTGCCTTCTACAATAGGACATGTCGCCCCCAACACCTGCCTTCTACAATAGAACATATCGCCCCCAAACACCTGCCTTCTACAGTAGAACGTGTCGCCCCTAACACCTGCCTTCTACAGTAGGACATGTCGCCCACCACACCTGCCTTCTACAGTAGGACATGTCCCTCCCCAACACCTGCCTTCTACAGTAGGACATGTCGACCCCAAACACCTGCCTTCTACAGTAGGATATGTCGCTCCCACAACACCTGCCTTCTACAGTAGGACATGTCGCGCCCCAAACACCTGCCTTCTACAGTAGGACATGTCGCCCACCACACCTGCCCTCTACAGTAGGACATGTTGCTCCCCCAACACCTGCCTTCTACAGTAGGACATGTCGCCCCAACACCTGCCTTCTACAGTAAGACATGTCGCCCACAACACCTGTCTTCTACAGTAGGACATGTCGCCCCAACACTTGCCTTCTACAGTAAGACATGTCGCCCACAACACCTGTCTTCTACAGTAGGACATGTCGCCGAACACCTGCCTTCTACAGTAGGACATGTCGCCAACACCTGCCTTCTACAGTAAGACATGTCGCCCACAACACCTGCCTTCTACAGTAGGATATGTCGCCCAACAACTGCCTTCTACAGTAAGACATGTCGCCCACAACACCTGCCTTCTACAGTAGGACATGTCGCCCAACACCTGCCTTCTACAGTAAGACATGTCGCCCACAACACCTGTCTTCTACAGTAGGACATGTCGCCGAACACCTGCCTTCTACAGTAAGACATGTCGCCCACAACACCTGCCTTCTACAGTAGGACAAGTCGCCCAACACCTGCCTTCTACAGTAAGACATTTCGCCCACCACACCTGCCCTCTACAGTAGAACATGTCGCGCCCCCAACACCTGCCTTCTACAGTAGGATATGTCGCCCACCACACCTGCCCTCTACAGTAGGATATGTCACCCCCCAACACCTGCCTTCTACAATAGAACATATCGCCCCCAAACACCTGCCTTCTACAGTAGAACGTGTCGCCCCTAACACCTGCCTTCTACAGTAGGACATGTCCCTCCCCAACACTTGCCTTCTACAGTAGGATATGTCGCCCACAACACCTGCCCTCTACAGTAGGATATGTCACCCCCCAACACCTGTCTTCTACAGTAGGACATGTCGCCCCCAACACCTGCCTTCTACAGTAAGACATATCGCCCACAACACCTGCCTTCTACAGTAGGACATGTCGCCCCCAACACCTGCCTTCTACAGTAGGACATGTCACCCACAACATCTGCCTTCTACAACACCATCCTCCTGGCATCAACGATGTACACAAATATCCACTTCACACCAGAATTTGTATTATATATCTAACTGTTCCCCTCTGATCTAATAAAACATTTGAGAGACTACACCAGTTTCTCTTCACCACCACATTCATACCTCGACAAAATGTTGAGAAATCTTCTAACATTGCTGGCCAGATTCTTGCTAGTTTATTCTTTATGTACTTTTTAAAGTATTAATGGTCTATTTAGTCTTATTATACACGAGTGTTATATTTCTAATGGTATACGAATCACGTTCAAATGAATCGTGATTCGTGAACGTGAATATTATCAAGAACCGAGGATGCGTGGCTCTTGTTCTCTCATCACAAACATCACCCACAACAACCAAGGTTAACAACCTACGACATACCTGAAGTTTGACCCTGTAGTGGTATTCACTGTCCGTTCGTCGAAGAAACTCATAAAACAGCACTCTGAGTTTAGAGTCACCAAAGAAATCGATCCATAGAGCGCCCTTGGCCAGTCTCTTCCTGAGACAGGCGGTGACGGTAGCAGGGTCGTCAAAGGGTGCTATAGTACAAGGGACATACGGCAGCACTCCGCCGGTAGCACCAAGTCTGGTAGTTGACCGAAGAGTGGCTGATGGTTCTCTCTTTGTCTGGTTTCCCCCTTGACCATTAGTGCTATTGTTGTCTTGAATGGTTAAGAGAGCTGGCAGCAGTTCCCCAAGACGACGGTAATCCTCTGATGTAGCTCCCATTGGTGATGACCTCTTCTGAATAAGATGTCGCACCCTTCTGATAGCTTCAGACATTTCTGGGAACCACAGGTTGTTGTCTGGGGCCCGGGTGATGGTGAAGAGAGAGCGGCAGCTGGCGTGGCCTGGGAGTGCTGACCCACCTCTTGCCCGCCTCGCTGGTGGACTCTTGTAAACACTGATCAACGATATTAATATTGTCAATGAAATTACGGCACATAATTTGAAGAAATGTTTCATGTTTCTTTTGGAAGTATGCCAATAGTGGATTGTGTTTTTCTGTCTCATTTGTGCTTAAAACATATCGACAAACGTAATCAGTTTGAGTCACAGGGCAACTTGAGGAAAATATTCTCAGTATTTACAAACAGTTTTTGCTGATTTTCCTACTACGCGTTCGTTCACTAATAAAATTTAAAATATGTGTAACGTTATAATAACAATTAGGAAAATAACAGAACTAGTGATGGATGCTGATTTGTTCTTAATAACCTCTACAGATAACTTCTACCCCACGCACTTGGGAACATTTCTCTTAAACCAAAAGTTCAGAAGTAAAGTCGCGCCTCGCGAGTTCGGACACCGTAAGATGCGCACAGTATAACTGGTAACGTCATCTGGTGGATGTAAACATTATGACGAACAAATGCTGTCTTAGTTGTATCTTACAGGTTAATATATAGCGACCTTAAGAAATCCTAACAATATACATTCTTCAACAAAACAAACTTATTTATTAACAATTCTAGCTATCGCAGGCGATCTGAATGTAAGATTTTCTGGGAAAATGACCTAAAATCACTGCCTAACCCTTTAAATCTCTGGGAGGCAGTGGATTTATATTATCTCTATTATGCTTCTCGTGTCAACAATAACTCTTTACTTGCGCACATACACAAATGATGTAAGTAAATTCTCCTTGAAAAAAAAAGTGAGACTTAACTCACTTGTGGTTGGCAGAGGAAAATATGAAATTTAAGTTGAGGTAAAATGTAGGGGTTCTATCCCGCTTTATTCAGTTCTTCACACCTATTTACCCAGCAGTAAATAGGTACCGCGAGGCTAAGTAACTGTTGTGGGTTGTTTCAAGGCATCATGAGAAAAGTTAGTAGTTGGTCTAGGACTTAGGCCTAGGAGGACCCCTCCTAGCACATTATAAATATAATTCGAAAAGGGATTTAAATCCCTGGACTTTCCAGCGAGAGGTCGAGTAATTATCTACTCTGCCATGAGCTCTCTCATGAACTGTATAGCATCATGGGGTACCCAGGCAACTACACACTACCCATGCATTAAGTAAACACTGCTAATAAGTACTGTAGTTGGCACAGAGCCATTCCCATGTTTGCAACATATGAAATTTTAAGTTCTGTTTGTATGCTCATATGTTACCTGTGAAAATAACCGCTACAGCGGAACGTCGTCCATTAAAGGCTTATCCTTGTTAAATATTTGTTTTACCATGGAACGTGAACACAAGCTTCATATTGGGAAACTGAAAATGGATAATAATATCATTGCTTAAAAATAATTTTTTATTAAAGTATTTGACAAAGTGCTTATAATGTCGGAAAATCCGACACCATTTAATAATCATACAGATAATAACTGTATTACCAACAAGTTACCCATAGAAAACGTAACTTGTAGTGGAATTACCGTCTATAGAAAACGGGATATCATCACCACATACTATTATAATTCACCAGCTATTCTGCTGGGAATTGTTCTTAAATACATTAGTCTTTGGACTTTACCATCATAAAAACATCTTATATAAAATAACTTAATTATCAATATTAAAGTAGAGTAAATGTAACCCTTCTATCACTTTCTGAAATCTGGACAAAGTAGGCCAGGCGTCAGTGGGGAAGGAGGGCAGCCATTGTTGTTTATATAGAGACCAGAGGCTCACACGGGAGCAAATTCGGCTCCTGTTAATTTTACTTGGACGTAGTGTTATGGATACCAAAGGTGTACCATCTGTCAACACGCTGTCAACAAATCAAGTTAAGTGTTCTTTCCGAAACCCATTATCTATCATTAGTGGCCATTAATGTCATTATATAGGGTGACCCGGTTAGAACGCGAAATCGCCTCATACTAAAGGTAATTAAGCCAGGTCTTCATGTTCCATGTACTGTTTTCTCTGATATACTTGTCATATATAGGTATCTGGCTTCACAGCTAGCGCACTTTTGACAGGTCAAGACGAGGATGCAAGATTTGTGCACCAGTTACTGGGTGATATGGAAGCTACCTCAAAGAGGATAATTTGGTGTCTACACCCTAGTTATACCTGGTGGACTAACCTGCTGTACTATAAGATAAGGAACCTCATCAATGTATGTAGCTATTACTGTAGTTTGATTGGCTGCATATATTAATTTAATAACCCCCCCCTAATGTGTAGAGGATCGATTTGTGAGATTATGAGATTATTGCAGAAATACAGTCCACTTATCATTATACAAATTGCTATCGAAGTATATAAATTAACGTAAATATAAATTCATATAAATTAAATAAATATAAATCTCACAGGTCGGTTCCCACATTATTTGGTCCTTCGGAACCGGAATATTCGGTCCTTTGAACCCACATTTGGTCATCTTAGTACCGGATGAACCAGTTAACCAGTGGATTCATTAAATATACTAGTGCAGTGTTATTTAAACAAAGCCAGCCAGTCATAGACGGCAGCGTAGCCTCGAGGGAGCTCAGGAGCCTCCCTCAGCCCAGTTCAGCTTCGTCAGCGGTTTCATGCACACCCACAGATATTTGGTGGCGTGTTATTTCGTGAAATGACAGCGCTAATATAGAATCCAGCCAAATTAGTGACTGTGTCTTCGCGAGATTGTTCACGGATTTCGTGGTGTTACATTTCGCGAGAGATTATCTACGAATTTTGTGGACTTTATTTCGCGAGGTCACTAATAATATTTAATACTTCTAGATAATATTAGAAGTTTCATAGAGGCTAATTAAGAGGCTATTATCAATAATTGTGTATATTATTTCTCCAAAATAGAGAATTATTTAATATATATTGCACTAGTGATCACAGTATAATATTTACTAATTGCCAACCCACAACAGGGTAGGATATTACCATTGACTAGTTGAACTATTATTGTTCATCCTAGTCCCATTATTACTATAGTCAGTTGTACTATATTGAACAACCTAACACCATTAATGCATGGTCCAGACCCTATTTTGGGTGTAATTTTTAACAACTCGAGTTGAGTTGTATATATAATAAATTACTTATGATCATTACACCTTTGAGTGATTAATTAGTGTCTCTACCATCCTAGGGTGATATAGAAGAGCTAACCTAAAGGTACTTCCAGTGACACTGGTTTATCACTCAAATCATTAGTGTGTATGATTGTATATATATAATGTGTATTAATTTTAAGTGCTAACCTCTAGTAGAGGTAGGATTATTGCCTAGTGAGTGCAGAATTTAACCCTAGGCTACCATTAGAGCTTGTTCAGTATTATGAGCAGCCCAAGTACAAGCCCCACAAGGCTTCACCAACGAGCCAGTATGGATAATGCAGGGAGAATGAAAAGAACCCTTGCAGGTCTTAAAGGCCACTTAACAAGACAGATCAAGAAATGTGAAGATTTGTCACAACAATCAACAGTTGATTATGCTGACCTGGAAAGCTATTATCAAGCAGCTGCAGGTAAATTTGAGCAAATCAAATGTCAAATAGCAACATATGTGGCTGAACTTGCCAACACCAATTTATCAGAAACAGAAATAGACGACATTATGGTTGATCTTGCGAATTATGAAGATCACACTCAGGCCACGTTACAGCCTTATGTCAAATTAATTGCCCAGAACAAGGCAACAGCAACAACAACAACAGTTGCATCTAATACGAGTCAAGCAGAAGCTCGACTCCCTCCAATTAATTTACCCACTTTCTCAGGAAAAGATGAGGAAGATTGGGACGAATTTTGGAACAAATTCGTTGACCTTGTAGACTCAAAACAATCTTTACCAAAGAGTAGTAAATTCTCTTATTTGCAAGGCCAATTATCAGGTGAGGCTAAAACAGTAGTATCCCATCTGAGATTAACTAATGACGGCTATGATCTGGCAGTAAAACTCCTCAAGGATAATTATGCTGATCCAGAAGTAAGAACATCACATTTAGTTCATGAGCTGTTGCATTTACCCCCACCTGAGGCTTCAGCTGATTCACTCCAAGTCTTCAAGCTGGAGGTAGAATCATTGATCAATGCCCTCAGCCTGACAGCAGATACAAACGGGGCTGAGTGGGTCTTGAAAATAATTGTCCAGGAGAAAATACCTAGGGACATATTGAGACAAATGAGTGCTCATTACAATAATAGCATCTTATCCATGAATGAAATATCTGAAGGTTTAAAGTCAGTAGTTCATCAATTACGAACACATGACAAATTAAAACCACCAAGTATACCCTCAGAAACCAATAATAGTAAACCACAGAGTACCAAAGGTACTCCAAATCAATCTAGACAATATAATTCAACACCAAAGTGGAACAGTAGCAGTGTGGGCGTATATGCAGTGGGACCCTCCAAGCCTATAGTTACTGTGTCACCCAAGAACGTGACACCAAAGGGTACTGGAAGCTATGGAACATGTTTGTTCTGCAATGAGAAACATTCAATGTACCACTGCTCTAATTTTCCTGATAGTGACGCCCGTGTTGAGCGACTCAAAGATTTGCAACATTGCACGAGGTGCCTCAGGAAACATAACATCAAGGATTGTGATACCCAATTACACCCTTGTAATAAGTGTAACAAAGGTCAGCACCATGCAGCATTGTGCAGAGACACCAAAACAACGTCTCCAAACCCCAAGGTGGAAGATAGCATTCCCACCACAGTACAGTACTGCAAGGTGCAACCAACAAAGAGTGTCCAATCGGCAAAGTCTAAAGGTAATACGACTTTGCCTACTGCCCAAATTACCATCCTGAATAAGAGGGCCAAGGTCCATACCCGTGGGTTGTTTGACCAAGGATCCCAGAGAACATATATCACCAAAAAGTTGGCAGATGAATTACAATTAAGGCCTGTAGCCCAGATGTCATTCAACATCTCAGGGTTTGTAACAGATGCAGGACCTCAAGTCTACCAGGTGGTACAACCATCAGTACGCTTAGGCAGGTACGTCTGTCGAGTACAAGCCATTGTGGTGGACAAAATACCAGTAGACCTACAAGTTCAAGGTCTGAGAGCAACAGCCAAATTCCTGAGAAATAGAGGAATAAAATTGGCAGATAATATTAAGTCTGATCACCTCACCGACTTCGGTCTCCTTGTAGGGACAGACTATTGTCATCGATTCATCGGTAGCCCTACTAAATATCAGGGTATAACCATGTTAAACTCTGCAGGAGGTAAATTACTCTCAGGCCCAGTATCAAGCCTGAGGAGACCTATGCCTGCAGATAAACAATACCAGTAGAAATCTAAATTTGTCAGCTGATTATATTTCTCCAGTAGCATTATACTAAGGAGATTACAGCTGACTATACCAACAGAGGTTGATGTTAGTATCATCATTTAAAGCTGAAGATGAGTTCATGAGGCCTCAGTGGCAAATCAGGGAACAGTAGCCTAAAACAGCTACAAGTCACTGCGACCAATGTCACTGATCCCACTGCAGTCTCAGAACCATACTTTACTTTAATGATGAGGTATTCAATCCTCTGAATCAATTAACTAAATTAAACCCTAATAAATCTGATGACTGATTTGATACATTTATTATTTAATCAAGATGTATTCCATGGGCCTCAGTGTTTACATATCAGTGACCAGTTACCTGAAGAAACTTCAAGTTATATCTAATGTCACTGATCTCACTGCAGTCCCTGAATCATACTTGACTGTAGTACTTGATCACATCCAGTCTTCTGGGTTAAATAATATGTAATTAGGCTTGAATATTAGCGTTTCAAGAGTTGACAGGGAAATGAAATTGCATTAGACTTCTAACCCCTGCAACTCTAGTACGGGACATCCGTCCTGTACGAACAGACACACAAATGTGTGATTACTAACTACTAACATCAAATTAATGTAATAATTCGATGGAGGAGTATCGGTGTTCGTCTGTTCTAATTAGGACTTCGACCCGTGAGCAGCCCCTGGGGAATTATGTCGGAAAATCCGACACCATTTAATAATCATACAGATAATAACTGTATTACCAACAAGTTACCCATAGAAAACGTAACTTGTAGTGGAATTACCGTCTATAGAAAACGGGATATCATCACCACATACTATTATAATTCACCAGCTATTCTGCTGGGAATTGTTCTTAAATACATTAGTCTTTGGACTTTACCATCATAAAAACATCTTATATAAAATAACTTAATTATCAATATTAAAGTAGAGTAAATGTAACCCTTCTATCACTTTCTGAAATCTGGACAAAGTAGGCCAGGCGTCAGTGGGGAAGGAGGGCAGCCATTGTTGTTTATATAGAGACCAGAGGCTCACACGGGAGCAAATTCGGCTCCTGTTAATTTTACTTGGACGTAGTGTTATGGATACCAAAGGTGTACCATCTGTCAACACGCTGTCAACAAATCAAGTTAAGTGTTCTTTCCGAAACCCATTATCTATCATTAGTGGCCATTAATGTCATTATATAGGGTGACCCGGTTAGAACGCGAAATCGCCTCATACTAAAGGTAATTAAGCCAGGTCTTCATGTTCCATGTACTGTTTTCTCTGATATACTTGTCATATATAGGTATCTGGCTTCACAGCTAGCGCACTTTTGACAGGTCAAGACGAGGATGCAAGATTTGTGCACCAGTTACTGGGTGATATGGAAGCTACCTCAAAGAGGATAATTTGGTGTCTACACCCTAGTTATACCTGGTGGACTAACCTGCTGTACTATAAGATAAGGAACCTCATCAATGTATGTAGCTATTACTGTAGTTTGATTGGCTGCATATATTAATTTAATAACCCCCCCCTAATGTGTAGAGGATCGATTTGTGAGATTATGAGATTATTGCAGAAATACAGTCCACTTATCATTATACAAATTGCTATCGAAGTATATAAATTAACGTAAATATAAATTCATATAAATTAAATAAATATAAATCTCACAGGTCGGTTCCCACATATAATGTTTAATTGTGGAAACATGAATACGCTCTCTACTACGTGACGCCTGGATGGGTTGCCAACAGCAGACCAGAGGCAATTCACCGGTTACTGATACCTGATTTAGTTTTTACCTGCGAAAACACAAGTAACATAGGATAACTGTACAACAGGTACCAAGCAGCCAGCCTCTGGGCTACGTGATCTACAACACCTAGTCAACACGGTAGCGACCAGCCTCTGAGCTACATGATCTACAACACCTTATCAACACGGTAGCGACCAGCCTCTGGGCTACGTACTCTACAACATCTAGTCAACACGGTAGGAGACAGCATGACCAGGGTTGAGCACGATACGGAGAAGCTGAGCACCGCGAAGGGTAGCAGCTGGGGCGGCGACCGCTGTAGTGTAGCCTAGGGCGGGAACACCGGTATATGCTGGCAGGACGGCCGAGTAAGTTTTTTTTTTTGTTTTTATAGCACAATATACAAGACATGAACAGAAGAACAAGAACAGAACAACAAAACATAAGTAGAAACACAGGCATAAAAGAACATTGCAGTACAAGACCCTAGAAACTCCAGGGACATAAGACCGAATACAAATTTAAACATAATAATGGACATACAACAAACGGACGCATACGGACATGGAAAGACACAACAACCATACACAGAATACACCAGACACGCATACATATACAAAATTAGATTTTTATAAAAGAAATACACAATATATAAACCAGACAATAGAAAACAAATCATACATACATACAGGACAAACATAGCAAAGTGCGAAAACACGGATGCAAACGAAACATACAAGAACCAAGAAACAAATTAAGGCACAATGAGAAAACCCCGAAACGGGCACTGGAGGTTACACACCCACCCACACCCACACACACACACACACACACACACACACACATGACGATGCTAAAATTATGAGAAGGATTAAAACAGAAGAGGACTGTTTGAGGCTTCAAGAAGACCTAGACAAGCTGAAGGAATGGTCGAACAAATGGTTGTTAGAGTTTAACCCAACCAAATGTAATGTAATGAAGATAGGTGTAGGGAGCAGGAGGCCAGATACAAGGTATCATCTGGGAGAGGAAATTCTTCAGGAGTCAGAGAAGGAAAAAGACTTGGGGGTTGATATCACGCCAGACCTGTCTCCTGCAGCACATATCAAGCGGATAACATCAGCGGCATATGCCAGGCTGGCCAACATACGAACGGCATTCAGAAACTTGTGTAAAGAATCATTCAGAACTTTGTATACCACATATGTCAGGCCAATCCTGGAGTATGCAGCCCCAGCATGGAGTCCATATCTAGTCAAGGATAAGACTAAACTGGAAAAGGTTCAAAGGTTTGCCACCAGACTAGTACCCGAGCTGAGAGGTATGAGCTACGAGGAGAGACTACGGGAATTAAACCTCACTTCGCTGGAAGACAGAAGAGTTAGGGGGGACATGATCACCACATTCAAGATTCTGAAGGGGATTGATAGGGTAGATAAAGACAGTCTATTTAACACAAGGGGAACACGCACAAGGGGACACAGGTGGAAACTGAGTGCCCAAATGAGCCACAGAGATATTAGAAAGAACTTTTTTAGTGTCAGAGTGGTTGACAAATGGAATGCATTAGGGGGTGATGTGGTGGAGGCTGACTCCATACACAGTTTCAAGTGTAGATATGACAGAGCCCGATAGGCTCAGGAATCTGTACACCTGTTGATTGACGGTTGAGAGGCGGGACCAAAGAGCCAGAGCTCAACCCCCGCAAACACAACTAGGTGAGTACAACTAGGTGAGTACACACACACACACACACACACACACACACACACACACACACACACACACACACACACACACACACACACACACACACACAAACAGAATGTGACAAATAAATATCACATAAATAACATAAAACACAACACAAACACACACACCAAGTGCATAGCACAAAACATACAAGAAAACAAGCCATGCAGGGGCAAGAACAATACCCACACCACCCACACGCACAGACAAGGTCACCCTCCTGTGCACGCAGGCACCGGGGAAACATCATGCACAATACAGACAGAAACCAAACACACCAATAAACCAATCACTCATACTTCTCCGGGTACTCCCGAGCAGGAAACCGTAAACAATAAGCCTCCCAAACAAGTTGGAGACTGTCAGAAATCGGACACCCAGGAGTCGCAGTAGGCCGAGGCATCGAATTCGGCACACCCGAGACAAAACACTGCTCTCGTGGAACCCAGATGGTAGAAGGGCACCAGGGAACAGGACGCACCAAGTCATCACACTGAAAAGTCACAGTTGCCGTAGATCCGTCGAGCACCTCTCCGGTCGAGAGGACAAAAGGGACAGGTTTCCCCCGAGGACGCTGGGCACACGGGCGCACACTCTGAAGCACCTCTGACTGCACTGCAGGCCGCACACCGGCCCGCCCACTAGGGCGTGCACACCGTTCGGTGTCAGGAACCGCACCGAGACCCGCGGAGGGTGGCTCCGCAAGGGCCCTAGAGCCCCCACCAACCGGAACAGGAGCAGAGGCCCCCCGCTTCACATCCTTCGTCAACACCACCTCAAGGTCGCTCTTACCAGGGGCAACAGCCCACTGAGGGGAGCCACCAGCAGGAGGCACAGCATCCAACTCAGAAGGCACCACAGGAGGCAACACAGCGTCGGCCACATCATCATCCTCCATTTCATCCCGCTCCTCTGCCCACGACCGGCGAGGTGACGCACCCCGAGCCGAGCGACGGCGCTTAAACAGAGGCTGCTGATCGTCGGAGCTGTCACCCCCAACAAGCGGTGACCCAGAAGAACCATCGACAGGCGGCCCCAAAATCGGGGCAGCACGTTCCCGCAGAACAGCAGCCTCAACAACGCGGGGCAAAAAGCCACCACTAGGAACGGAGACCGGAGTCGGAGAAGGAAGAGACACAACAGGCGGAAGGGAAGACGTTTGCACACGTGAGGTATCCAGGGATGGCGACCATACCACCGCACCGTCAGCCCCGGGAAGCACACGGCCTCCAGCAGGAGACTCAGGCACCACTCCTACAGCATCCCCCAAGGTCACCGGATGCGGATGCACGTCCACAGGCATCGAACGATGAAGGTCCGAAACAGGCGCCCCTAAGTCCCCCGAGCTCACCGGCGGGGCAGACACATCCGGTTCAGACGTAGCGACATCCGGAACCGCCGCAGGATCCACACCAGGCACGAACACAGAGCGAGAATCCGCCGGGGAGTCCACACGCACAGATAAGCGAGGAAAATCATCCTCTAGGAATACTGAAGGGGCATCTGTATGAGGAGCGTCACAACCGGCCGCGACGTGGCCCTCAGCACCACACCGGAAACACGTCCGGGTCTGCCCCTGATAGAAGGTCCTCAGAGACAGCCCACGATATGAGACCCTGGACGGTATAGGGCTTGTGAGCCGCATTGCAAGCGTGCGTGAACCCAGCCGGACCCCCTTCAGTCGGCCCGCACTCAAAGTATTGAACCGGTGCTTCACCACCGACCCAAACCGCGTAAACAAGGCCATGAGGGCCGCCTCGGGGAAGGTCACCGGCACGCCGTGAATACTCACAAACGTCAAGGGCCCCCAGGGATCCGAGATCTCTACAGACACAGCCGAATCCGGAAGAGGAAGCGTGCGGCCATTCCAGCGGGCCACAAACTCCCGGTATACAGTTGACTTGGCGAACGACACCGCAACACGGGCGGGCGACAACTTCTCTAGGCCCAGGAGCTCGGGGACGTCAACACGGAGGACGTCGAGGAGGGCAACTTCTACAACGGGCCAACCCACATCAGCAGAAAAATCCAGCCGCACTGTGTCTAGTCTTCTGATACGGCTAGTACCAGCCCCGTCCATACTGGCAGGTGGGGCCCCGACCAGCGGGAGCTCCACACCCTCCCCACAGCAACCGCCACTCAGCAACGGCAAACGACCACTGACAGCCAGAGCTCGACGTCTGCACCCTCTGGTGGCGCAGCCAGGAATCCAGGACGGCCGAGTAAGTGAGAGGGGCGCCTAGTATAGATGGGCTGGCATAAGTCAAGGGAGCTGAGAACCCGTAGGAGAAGCCGTTGGGAGAGTAGACAGCTGGGGCGGCCACAACTGAACGCTTCTTGCGAGTGTCAGGGGCCGCAGCGGCGGCGGCTGCGGCCTTGTCGTAAGCAGCTTTAAAAACGGTCTTAGCTGCTGCCACTTCGGCGGTGTCTTGAACGGGCTGGGGCAGAGGACCTGGATCAGCAGCTTTAGGAGCATCAGGTGCCACGGGCAGGTCGGTACCAGCCACATGGAAGCCGAGTGCGTCTGCCACATAGTTCTGGGTCTGAACCTTGCCATTAGCGTCAACATAGTTGTATGACCCGCGGACGATGCCAAAGGCGTCGCGAGTCTCAGCTTTGGACGAAGGACCACCGGAGTAACCGAAGGAATACTGGCCCAGTTCGTCCTAGGCGTGGTACTGGGACTGAACGGGAGCGAAGTTTCCTGCGTTGTACACTAGAGGACTGAAAGATGGTGAGGACACTGGGACTGGAGCACCGAATAGGCTATTCGGAGAGACTCCAAAGTTGCCTAAGTAGGGGCTGTATGCTCCTGGATATCCAAACAGCTGGGCACCGCAGCAAGCCGCAAGAGCCGCGAAAGCGTACACAGTCTGGCGAGAGGGAAAAATATAACATTCTCCTTAATGTTCTTACATAAGTATCACAGGGGCTGAGTAAAGAGTTCAGCAAAAACTGATAGTAAGTAGTGGAAGCCTTACCAGAGCGTTCATGTTGATCCACAATGAGGAGCTGCCTGCCAGAGTGGCTGCTGGCGCCCCTTATATACTAGCCCGCCACTACCAACAAGGACGTCGCCACAGCCTCCATGTGCCGCATATATTACTGTTATACCTGCAAGACATGTTGCTTCAGGACCATGCTATGTATATTGTATACATTTAACCATTTGGTGAATACGCTCGTACATGTAAATGAGTCCAGCTAACTTATAAATGGTTTTTCTTACTTCGGATAGTAATAATAAATAAAAATGGATCAGTCATATGATATGAAATACTGTATAAGTTGTAGATTTGTTAATTTTGAATAAGCTATTTAATATACAGTACTAATAAGAGGTAATAGGTCAAGCAAAGTTTTATCCAATATTCGAACATGTGAAAAAAATTGCATAAACGAGTTATAGTTGCAAATGAAAAAAGTTAAATATGCACGAATATTATTGTTGTTCATTGTTCATGGGGTATTAGCTCCAGCATTAGACATAAACAGTAATTAAACAAACGTCTAAAAATTAAAAATATATGGCGAAAAGTTCGGTAAGGTGTCGATCAAGGATTTTCATGTTTTTCGAAATCTTCCGCTTGACGTTTAGCAAATTTGACCTAAAGTATGCGTTTGTTTTTTAAGTATTTTCACTTACAATTTAATGACAAAATATAATATAAGAATGTATGATGATAACGGACAAACAATCTGAACGCTCCCATCCACCAAACACAGGAAATCTGTTAAGGTAATTCGAAGCAAAAATATAATATCATATATTATTAGCGGACCTGTACACTGTACTCAGAGAATCTAAGAAGACATTGGTAAACATTATTTGAGAATATTTTTGCGCAGTGTTGAAGGAATGCATAATTACTTTAAATGCATTATTCATGACGAAACAATCCAATATCTTAGAGGTGAAACATAAGCTGAAAATGTATACAATGCAGATATATCCTTGTGCCATAGATATATATGGCATCTATTTATTTGTTGCACTGTGCAGTTACATGGTATTGTGTTTGTTGTTTCCAAAATGTCAGGAAAGGACCTCATGGCTGGTTGCGTTCTAGCACGCCAGGAAAGGGCCTAATGGATGGTTACAGAAAGCCAATCCGTTAATTACAAATTGTGGGGCCAAGTGAGCAACACAAATGCGATTTGTGTTGCTCCCGTGGCCCCACAAAGTGAAGTGATTCGATGAAATATCTTTGTAATATATATATATATATATATATATATATATATATATATATATATATATATATATATATATATATATATATATATATATATATATATATATATATATATATATATATATATGTATATATATATATATATATATATATATATATATATATATATATATATATATATATATATATTTAATATTGGTGGTAAGCTTGGGCTTGGTATGCCCAAGCTTACCACCAAGTGATGATCAGTTGTTAAAGATATAGCCTCGGCTTCCAATGACTTTTGTACAGTCACGGTGGTCGAGTGGTTAAAGTACCAAATACGCCAAGGTGCATAGTGCTGAACAAATCCACAAGGGCCGTGACGAAGGTTTGAACCTACGTCCGAGAGGATCCCAGACACACCTTAATCGACTGAACTACGACATGACATGATAAAAGAATCGTAACCGGGAAATCAACTTGACCTACCACTGATCCTGCAGTCACTCCGAGACACAAACCAGGTTTTTACACAATTCCCCCATGCATCTGGGGGAATTGGGCGCCTGACAGCTGAGTGGACAGCGCTTCGGATTCGTTGTCCTGAAGTTCCGGGTTCGATCCCCGGTAGAGGTGGAGACAAATGGGCAAAAAGTTTCTTTCACCCTGATGCTCCTGTTACCAAGCAGTAAATAGGCACCTGGAGTTAGACAGCTGCTACGGGCTGCTTCCTAGGGAGGGGGGTGTAACAAAAAGAAGGCCTGGTCGAGGACCGGGCTGCGGGGACGCTAAGCCCCGAAATCATCTCAAGATAACCCGAGCTCTATCAATAAGCTGTTCTACCTCTTCGCTCTTACTTCATTACAGGGCGATTATACTTCATTACAGTGTTCCTGGCTGTCTGGGTTCAAATCCTTCTGGGGTGTAGAGTTTTCAGTTATATATGTATATATATGGACACGTTGCACTGAACGGGGTGAGAATAGCTTCAACTAACTCATCCCTTTGTGTGTATTTATACCTCAATAAACTTGTTTGAAATTGAATTTGAATCCCTGACAAAATTAGTCCCACTTGTTTCAAAACTCAAACCTCTTGCCTCTGTGTTTCTTCCTTTCATCTAATAACTTATATTTTTTATTTAAAATTACTCTATAATGATATTCTAAATTAAATTATTCAATATAAATATTTTATTGAATATTATTGAGCTAATCATCTTTAGTTACATTTAGCAATGAAATATATAATCTATGGAATAGGACAAAATATACACCAATTAATTATTGACAATGGGCTATTACCATCGCTTAATTATTCATATTTGTTTAGTTCATTTTGTTTCAAATTAGCTAGTTTTGTGAGCTCTGGTGACGGAAGGGTCCAAGACAGTAGTCTCAGGTGACGGAAGGGTCCAAGATAGTAGTCTCAGGTGACGGAAGGGTCCAAGATAGTAGTCTCAGGTGACGGAAGGGTCCAAGACAGTAGTCTCAGGTGACGGAAGGGTCCAAGATAGTAGTCTTAGGTGACGGAAGGTCCAAGACAGTAGTCTCAGGTGACGGAAGGTCCAAGACAGTAGTCTCAGGTGACGGAAGGATCTAAGACAGTAGTCTCAGGTGACGGAAAGGTCCAAGACAGTAGTCTCAGGTGACGGAACTAAGCGATAGTTCCCCCGTCTGCTCCAAAATCGATAAAGATTCTATAATTAACTTACAAATCCGAGTGATTAAACGATGGTGATCAAGGGTCGGCTCGCACTCTCACTGCCCTGCAGCAGTGCCGCTCACACTGTCACACACACACACCAACACATACATTACTTTCAGTATGGAATAATTATAGACTACATGTGGTTTTTGCTTTACTATGAGCTGAGATGATTACATTCTTATTACAGTCAATATACCCGCTACTCTCATCTTAGATTATTATTACTGTTGTGTGCGAGCTCAGTGATTATACTTCAAAGACCTCGTCTGTTCCACATTACACAGCATCAATGATTAAATAAAATATTTTTACCACCAACAATTTTACTGCATGGTTACGTGACACATGATTGCTGTATAGAATGTTAAGTTGAATTGCCACTTGCATCCTGTGTCCCGCCACATAGTACATTAATTAACCCCAAAACAGAGGACAATCCTTACAACCGTTTGAAACAGCGACCACACCAGGACTTGAGTGTCCACATGCGTCATCTTGGGGTGTACTGAGCCTGGCCGTGTGGGCTGTCTTCTCTCAGACATGTCACTTCCTGACGTATGAATTTCCCTTCTTATTGATACACCTTCGTCTCCATCTGGCCAATGATGACTGTCATAACAAGACGCACTAGAGGGTGTTCCTCAAACCTGTCAACCTGGACTCGTCTACAGGAAAAATTTCAAGTTTAACGGAAGGAAATTTAGCCAACGAAGGAACTGGAGAATTTATGATTAATTTTATTCTATGTTATGTCTGTCATTTACTGAAAGGGATCGTAACAATTAGTATTGCTTAAAGATTCTGGTCAGACCCATGCCTCCAAAAATCAACTGATGTGGTTGGATTCCCAAGTTAGAATGGTCCATGCTTATTTTGTGTGTAATTGACCTGTTTAAATTTGGACATGTGCTTCACCATCACTCGGACCAAATACGAAGTTGAATGCTGTGTTAAGAGGAGGCCGTTTTCTTGTTGCTGTTCATAAGGAACCCAATTATATCTTTATATTTTATTTTGCTCAACTCCTCATGAGCAACAGAAGGTGCTGTGTGCACCCGAGAGCGAATTACACATGAGATTGAACAACATGGTCACCATGTCGCTGAGGGTAGCTGTGCCCGCGTGATGAAAGTCGTAACAATTAAGGTGTGCTCCATTATAGGCGGGAATGGACGCCAGGCCACGATGGTAGAGTTCATCACACTCACCGATCGCAGCCATATTGAGGGGCAGGCCAGTGTCCCACCACCACACTCCACCATCGGCCTCTCTGGGCACCATATGGTCCAGGATGGTCTGACTATGTGCTTTGGGAGTTGGACCATCATGGTGTAGGTTTTCATCTTGTGACCAAGTAACTGGTGTTGTGTGAGCAGTGGAAGCCCTAGACGGTGGATGAGGAGACTGCTGCTGCTTGTACTGCTGCAAGTAATACAGGAACACCATCGCGCTCCAGTCTATGGAGGCATCTCCATAGAGAATCCTGTAGTTTTTCAAGAGGTTGCTGACCGCATGTTCTCGGTAACGGGACTCAGCGATCACCAAGACGCGGGTCTTCTGAGAAATCTGAAAGAGAGTGTTATATTATTCCAACACTTTTTTACGCAATAAATGTTGTACATCCTGTGTTATCTGTTTCAATTCTCTCTTTTAATCTCTATAGTATTTGATGGCCAAGAATTCTTTTGAAACTTGTTAAGATTACCAATGGCAGTACGTACCTAGTAAGTTACGTGACTACTTGTCACTGTGCCTAGTGCTCTGAGATCTTGATAATACTTTCTTCTAGATACATTAAGTGTTAAATTGCCAATGTTCATTGTAATACATGCTATAATAAAGAAATATAATTGGAGAATACAATGCGTGAGCTTGCCAGTTTAGGTACTAAATTACATGGAGCCGTGCAAGAACCGAAATATTTCTTAAACACATTGCACATGCACTACAGAATTTAATCCATAACAGGACATTGCACACGGCCCATAGATAATATGGCTCTGAGGAACAATCCATTAAATATTTTGATCTACTAAAGATGTCTGAGCGAGCCGTTGCTATCATTTGTGACACTAGCTCTCCACATATGTCAGTTGCTTAATTTAGAAACTGTACTTGTGGTCGGTCTCGAGTCCATTGTTTATGTGACGATGCACATTGAATTTTGTAACTAGCTCATCAAGATATAAAATTGTGGGGTTCAGTCCCTGAGCCCATTATGTGCCTCTGTAACCCTTTCAACTACCGCCCACAGAGTGGGTACGGGGTGTATAATAAGTGAACTAAACTGGCTATATCACCCCCGCGCCCACAAGCGCCCAAGGAAGGTTGCTGGAATGGACGGTACACCTTGTAAACACGACACCAATTGTCCGCCCTCCCGCACACTATATATACATTCTTCCCAAATTTACACAGTTGTTTATTGCGTTACGCAATCAATTATGTGACAAAAATGTTTCCAAAAGATGGTGACCCATGTTTACTTACCTGCTGGAGAAGGGGCACTACAGCCCTGTGCATCTGCATAATGTAGCTGTAGACGTCATGGGAATAGGCTACAAACATTCTCTGCATCATCCACGTGGTGTAGCCTAAAGAATATTGAAAAATAGCGCCCAAATACGGCTTAGTTGATGGAAGTTCCAAATGTTTGCTAATATGGTAAGAACAACAATAATAGATACACACAGAAATCACAATAGCGTGATATATCATATGAATCAATCCACAAGGGATTTTGACCAAGTCATGGCTCAGTCAATTAAGGCGCGTCAGGGATCATCCTGGACGTAAGTTCGAACCTTCATCACGGCCCTTGTGAATTTATTCAACAATAATATTGATAGAAACAGAAAAAATAATATAACAAACGCGAGAAAATATATTTATTTTATTAACAGTTGAGGGACCGAAAGGGGACCATCTCATATATATATATATATATGTATACATATATATATATATATATAAACATTTCATTCACCTGGGCACTAGGAGACTTGAACAACGGACCCTACAAATGGAAGACAAAAGTTCTATCCACCTTGCTGTGAGCAGTCTTATTATAAACATATTTCAGACGCAACTAACCGCTGCCCAGCTGGAATTTTCGACTTTCCCTGACTGCTACTAAAGCCCAGAGGAATTATTGATCCACACCCACATCATATAAATTGTCAACCACACTACCGTGATCGTGGATCACTAATTCACATAACAGCTCAAACTCGCAAATGTATCAGAAAGAAGGTACCCAATGATGTAGATTCGCCAGAAGCAGATCTGAATGTTAGAGATAAATTTCGTATCACCTCCTTTTTCACAATTGTTGACAAACTTAAAACTGAGATGATAAGAAGAGGAGAGATATACAAAGAAATAGCAGAGATCTTCATTTCTAAGAGATGTGCCACATCATGTTACTTCATCATCTGAACTTGAAAGCTATTTTTAGTGTTGTCAAAAATGGACTGAATATATCCCAGAGGATATAAACAACTTCTCATGTGAGCTTCAGATGTTTCGCTCATATATGCGTCATACGTTCAGTGAAATAAAAAGGTAAAAACAAGATTCAGTCATGCTGAACTTTATAAAATAATTGTAGAAGGCAATACCGAGTGTGCCTTTTCAAATGAAGACATTTGTTGTATTTTATTTGTTAACATTAAACTTCACAAATTACTCAGCTAAGCGTTCATTTTCTCAGTTGAAGTAGATTAAAATTTCCAAGAAATCAACAATATAACAAGGCAGGCTGGATGCCTTATCTGTACTAGGTATAGAATCAGATGAGTTACGTAAGATGAGTTTTGAGGATCTGATCAAAGATTTTTGCAATTAGAAAAAGTAAGAGAACACTTTCCATATATAAATAGTGATATACAAACAAAAAATCATTATTTTCCATCTTACTCTAAGTTTTGTTTCATTTTGAAAAAATTAATTTTATTTTACGCTTTCCGATTGTTTATATTTTGAATTAGATATGTTTGGGGCCACCAAAATCTTTTAAGTTCTTAGGGCCTCTAAAGGTTTCTGATCCGGTCTTAATCCAGCCCTTCACACGATAATTAGTATGCCGTCACACTAGCTGTGGCAGAGTTTCCTCAGTACTGGGTTAACAATAAATGAAACAGTGGCAGGCAACATGTTGTATTCACCCGAAAACTGCTTAAGAATATCGTGGGACACGAACTGGGGTTTAAGATATATATTACTGTCTGAGATCTTACCAAGGAGCAAGAGTTGAGGTGGTCTCTCCTCTCCCCTGGCCCACTTGCCCAGCTGTCGGAGCTCAACGCTCTCTCTCACCAACGATGGCACCATTTCCACAAACGGTCTGAAACTGTGACGAGAGTTACTAGAGGAGCAGCAGTGATAGTCGTGGTAGCAGTAGTAACAGGGACTACGTCTACCCTGAGTCTGGTTGAGGGCACATGTAGTTGGATATCCCATTGAATGTACTTGAGTATCAACACTTGGAGGTTGAATATCACATTCATCCACAATTATTTTTATCTACCTGAATGTAATGCGCAGACGCGGTTCGAGGTCTGTTGTAGCCTCCATGTCATGATGTAGATTGCCGAAATTTAGTCTTAACTCCTCAAAACGTTTTGTTGAATTCTAAAAATAAGAACAATAAAAAATTAATAACAATTAGGAAGGATTGATCGTATTATTAAAACTAGTCTCGTGGCTGACGTGATCCACACACCCAGACACGTCCCTTGCACGTCCCTTGCACGTCCCAGGTACAGGCACCAAGTCAGAGTTCCTCACGCCCAGAAGAATTAAGATGTGCCTATGTTATTAGTTTTGCTGATGATATTTGTATTATGACACACAGTAAAACTAGACTACAAGCATTACTTGATGCATTTTCCAAGAAAATATTAGAATGTGGTCTCATTATCTCTGATGATAAAACAAGGGTTCTTGTTCCCCATTCTCTTCATCATTCTAACTGTACTATTAATGGAGAGCCCGTGGAGGCTTGCGAGTCTTAGAAATATCTTGGAATCGAGGTCAGTGATACAAATGTTATCAGCAACATTCGCAAAACATTTGTTGATCGCCTTAAACCTCCCAAAACTCTCGTGGGCAAAGGATTTGGCATTAACATAATATATTCTCGTGACTTTTATATTGTCTTTATACAATATGTTGTTGATTAATACGTTTTACACCTTGTTAATTTTTCCCCTAAACAATTACAATGCCTTGATGTAGTACAAAATGATGCCATGCGTATCATCCTGGATTGTCCTAGAACTCCTAAATATTAACACGAGAAAAGAACTAAGACTATCCTCTATTTATGAGAGAATAGTTCTACTTAATAATATTTTGTATGCCCAAATTTTGAAAATTAATGATCCCCCAGCACTATTCAAACTAAATTCTAAATTAGATCTATTCTAAACAACTCTGACTGTTCCTTAAATCCTCGACAAACAACTTATAGTGTTGTTTATAGTGTATGCTCAGCTGTTATGCCAATAATCTTTTGCAACTAAATGTGTTTCTTAATCCTGATAAAATTGTTAACTATATTCCCCTTGTAATGATGTGTAGGTCACTATACATTTCATACCCCATTGGCTTAAAGCAAACCTATAACACTGAAACTATGAAGCATAACACTGTGAAGCATAACACTGAAAGCTATTGGCAGTCATCTTCAAGATCTCAAACCAACTGAATTGTATGCTTCTACTGATGGTTCTGTGCAACTTAGCACATGTAGAGAAGGTTGTGCGTGTGCAGTATATAAAGCAAATGAAATGTCTAGTATGCTTGCTTTACGGGCTCACTATAGCCCGTGCTACACGGACATTTCGTTCTGAGTACCTAAATCTAAAACAACAACAACAACAACAACTAGTATGCAGAGACTGGACGACTGAGCAGCACTACACAGTCTAAAGCACATCACAAGCACGCTGAGAATCTAGCCACTGAGTACCTTGAGCTCAATGGGGGCGGAGTGATATTTTATGACTCTAAAAGTGCTCTGCTGTCTTTAAATAACTTATCACAGTAAATGTATGAAGTACCTTGTAATATATATTAAATGTAATTTCTGCCAATGATAATTCCTTTTGTATAAAATTCGTGTGAATCCCATCCTATGATGAAGTTGGTAACTTTGGATGACTATGTAGACTGATTGGTCAATGAGGCTTGCAGGAGAGAAAACATAGAATATGACTTTGTACCATCTACTGCAATTATTAAAAACATTCAAATTAAAGAAATTACTTCAGATTTAGAATAACTAAGAAATGCCCAAAGACCTGAAAGCCGCTGTATTAAAAATTGTGATAACTTTGTAATAATATGTATTTTGTGTGGTCAACACAGTAACCGGACCAGACAATGTGAAGAAGTTATCTGCATTCTGCAGTAGGACATGTCGCCCCCAACACCTGCCTTCTACGGTAGGACATGTCGCCCCCAACACCTGCCTTCTACAGTAAGACATGTCGCCCCCAACACCTGCCTTCTACAGTAAGACATGTCGCCCACAACACCTGTCTTCAACAGTAGGACATGTCGCCCAACACCTGCCTTCTACAGTAAGACATGTCGCCCACCACACCTGCCCTCTACAGTAGAACATGTCGCCCCCCCCCCAACAACTGCCCTCTACAGTTGGACATGTCGCCCCCAACACCTGTCTTCTACAGTAGGACATGTCGCCCCAACACCTGCCTTCTACAGTAAGACATGTCGCCCACAACACCTGCCTTCTACAGTAGGACATGTCGCGCCCAACACATGCCTTCTACAGTAGGACATGTCACCCACAACATCTGCCTTCTACAACACCATCCTCCTAGCATCAGCGATGTGCACAAATATCCACTTCACACCAGAAATTTTTATTATATATCTAACCGTTCCCCCTCTGATCTAGTAAAACATTTGATAGACTACACCAGTTTCTCTTCACCACCACATTCATACCTCGACAAAATGTTGAGAAATCTCCTAACATTGCTGGTTAGATCCTTGCTAGTTTATTGTTTACTTATGTACGTTTAAAGTATGTGTGATTAAAGATGGTCTATTTAGTCTTATAATACACGATTGTTGTATTTCTAGTGGTATACGAATCACGTTCAAATGAATGTGATTCGTGAACGTGAATATTATCAAGAACCGAGGATGCGTGGCTTTTGTTCTCTCACCACAAACATCACCCACAACAACCAAGGTTAGCAACCTACGACATACCTGAAGTTTGACCCTGTAGTGGTATTCACTGTCTGTTCGTCGAAGAAACTCATAAAACAGCACTCTGAGTTTAGAGTCACCAAAGAAATCGATCCATAGAGCGCCCTTGGCCAGTCTCTTCCTGAGACAGGCGGTGACGGTAGCAGGGTCGTCAAAGGGTGCTATAGTACAAGGGACATACGGCAGCACTCCGCCTGTAGCACCAAGTCTGGTAGTTGACCGAAGAGTGGCTGATGGTTCTCTCTTTGTCTGGTTGCCCCCTTGACCATTAGTGCTATTGTTGTCTTGAATGGTTAAGAGAGCTGGCAGCAGTTCCCCAAGACGACGGTAATCCTCTGATGTAGCTCCCATTGGTGATGACCTCTTCTGAAGAAGATGTCGCACCCTCCTGATAGCTTCAGACATTTCTGGGAACCACAGGTTGTTGTCTGCGGCCCGGGTGATGGTGAAGAGGGAGCGGCAGCTGGCGTGGCCTGGGAGAGCTGACCCACCTGTTGCCCGCCTCGCTGGTGGAATCTTGTAAACACTGATCAATGATATTAATGTTGTCAATGAAATTACGGCACATAATTTTATGAAATGTTTCATGTTTCTTTTGGAAGTATGCCAATAGTGGATTGTGTTTTTCCGTCTTATTTGTGCTTAAAACGTATCGACAAACGTAATCAGTTTGAGTCACAGGGCAACTTGAGGAAAATATTCTCTGTATTTACAAACAGTTTTTGCTGACTTTCCTACTACGCGTTCGTTCACCAGAAAAATAAAAAATATGTGTAACGTTATAATAACAGTTAGGAAAACAACAGAACTAATAATGGATGCTGCTTTGTTTTTAATAACCTCTACAGATAAGTTCTACCCCACGCACTTGGGAACATTTCTCTTAAACCAAAAGTTCAGAAGTAAAGTCTCGCCTCGCGAGTTCGGACACCGTAAGATGCGCACAGTATAACTGGTAACGTCATCTGGTGGATGTAAACATTATGAGAACAAATGCTATCTTAGTTGTATCTTACAGGTTAATATATAGCGACCTTAAGAAATCCTAACAATATACGTTCTTCTCCAACAAAACAAACTTATTTTATAACAATTCTAGCTATCGCAGGCGATCTGAATGTAAGATTTTCTGGAAAAATAACCTAAAATCACTGCCTAACCCTTTAAATTTTGGGGAGGCAGTGGATTTATATTATCTCTAATATGCTGCTGATGCCAACAGTAACTCTTTACTTGTGCACATACACAAATGATGTAGGTAAATTCTCCTTGAAAAAAGTGAGACTTAACTCACTTGTGGTTGGCAGAGGAAAATATGAAATTTAAGTTGAGGAAAAATGTGGGGGTTCTATCCCGCTTTATTCAGTTCTTCACACCTATTTACCCAGCAGTAAATAAGTACTGGGAGGCTAAGTAACTGTTGTGAATTGTTTCAAGGCATCATGAGAAAGGTTAATAGTTGGTCTAGGACCTAGGTCTAGGGGGACCCCTCCTAGCACATTATAAATATAATTCGAAATGGGGTATAAATCCCTGGACTTTCCAGCGAGAGGTCGACTAATTTTCTACTCTGCCATGAGCTCTCTCATGAACTGTATAGCATCATGGGGTACCCAGGCAACTACACACTACCCATGCATTAAGTAAACACTGCTAATAAGTACTGTAGTTGGCACAGAGCCCCTCCAGTGTTTGCAAACATATGAAATTTTAAGTTCTCTTTGTATGTTCATATGTTACCTGTGAAAATAACCGCTACAGCGGAACGTCGTCCATTAAAGGCTTACCCTTGTTAAATATTTGTTCTACCATTTAATGTGAACACAAGCTTCACATTGGGAAACTCTAAAAATGGATAATTACATCATTGCGTAAAAATAATCTTTTATTAAAGTCTTTGACAAAGTGCTTATAATGTTTACTTGTGGAAACATGAATACGCTCTCTACTGTGTGACGCCTGGATGGGTTGTTAACAGCAGACCAGAGGCAATTCACCGGTTACTGATACCTGATTTAGTTTTTACCTGCGAAAACACAACTAACAAAGGTTAACTGTACAACAGGTACCAAGCAGCCAGCCTCTGAGCTACGTGATCTACAACACCTAGTCAACACGGTAGCGACCAGCCTCTGGGCTACGTACTCTACAACATCTAGTCAACACGGTAGGAGACAGCATGACCAGGGTTGTGCACGATACGGAGAAGCTGAGCGTCGCGAAGGGTAGCAGCTGGGGCGGCGACCGCTGTAGTGTAGCCTAGGGCGGGAACACCGGTATATGCTGGCAGGGCGGCCGAGTAAGTGAGAGGGGCGCCTAGTATAGATGGGCTGGCATAAGTCAAGGGAGCTGAGAACCCGTAGGAGAAGCCGTTGGGAGAGTAGACAACTGGGGCGGCCACGACTGAACGCTTCTTGCGACTGTCAGGGGCCGCAGCGGCGGCGGCTGCGGCCTTGTCGTAAGCAGCTTTAAAAGCGGTCTTAGCTGCTGCCACTTCGGCGGTGTCTTGAACGGGCTGGGGCAGAGGACCTGGATCAGCAGCTTTGGGAGCATCAGGTGCCACGGGCAGATCGGTACCAGCCACATGGAAGCCGAGTGCGTCTGCCACATAGTTCTGGGTCTTAACCTTGCCATTAGCGTCAACATAGCAGGGGTCAGGATGTCAAAAGGTACTATCTGCCAGGGTGGAAGGAAGTGCTGTACTCTTTCATCTGTATATACATCGTGCAGTCCCATCATTTTAATATGAGTGGCAGTTCTTTGAATCCATTTAGACTCGCTAGTTCCATTTCGTATGTGTTCTAACAGTGCAACTGACACAATGTTGTTTTTGGGCCGATAGGTGATATGATATGTCGATACATATGGTATGTGTAATGTCGTTTTCAGTTTGTAGATTGTGTATGTGTTCTAGGATTCTTAATTTAGAAGCAAGCTGAGCATGAGGGTTGTGTGTGATTAGTTTCTTGGTGGGGTATGTAGGAGTCATGTTGTCAAAAGGTATTGTTTACCAGGGTATTAGAATATGACTGGCGATTACCTAGGATAGGATTATTAACAATGATATACAAAATAGATATTTTATATATATATATATATATATATATATATATATATATATATATATATGTATATATATATATATATATATATATATATATATATATATATGAGACGCGAACAAGCCTGAATGGTCCCCAGGACAATATGCTACTGAAAACTCACACCCCAGAAGTGACTCGAACCCATACTCCCAGGAGCCACGCAACTGGTATGTACAAGACGCCTTAATCCACTTGACCATCACGACCGGACAAAATGAGGTGATAGCCGAGGCTATTTGAACCACCCCACCGCCGGCACTCGGATAGTAATCTTGGGCATAGCATTTTACCAAATCACCTCATTCTTTGGGGCACACGTGAGGAACACAAATCACACGTGAGGAATTTGTGTTCCTCACGTGTGCCCCAAAGAATGAGGTGATTTGGTAAAATGCTATGCCCAAGATTACTATCCGAGTGCCGGCGGTGGGGTGGTTCAAATAGCCTCGGCTATCACCTCATTTTGTCCGGTCGTGATGGTCAAGTGGATTAAGGCGTCTTGTACATACCAGTTGCGTGGCTCCTGGGAGTATGGGTTCGAGTCACTTCTGGGGTGTGAGTTTTCAGTTATATATATATATATATATATATATATATATATATATATATATATATATATATATATATATATATATATATATATATATATATATATATATATATATATATATATATATATATATTTGACATATTCACTTAAAAAAAACTTTAGGTCAACATGAGTAACATGCAGATATGAAGGTAGGTCAACATCCAACACAAACATCTTGACGCGCTGGTGGTTATAAAATACGTTTCGCCGAATTATTGATGATTTTACTGATCCAAAATTTCTGGAATCAATGTAAACCCTCGGCATTTTCTTAGAACTAGCAGGCACCAAGTGCTTTATGACAGATGCTCTACAACACCTTTTCAAACCTACATCAGGAGAGACAGCATGACCAGTTCTGCTATGCAATGCCAATAGTCCACGCGGCAGGAGACAGCATGACATCTTGGTAGTAAACAATATGGAGAAGCTGAGCATCGCGGACTCGCGGACAGCAAAAACGAGGGGCGGCGACTGTGGCAGTGCAGCAGAGGTTGTGATCATCGGTTAAGGCTGTGAAGGCAGGGACGGTGTTGTAGGTGGTATGTCCAGAAAAGACCTCTGTAGGAGAGGGGAGCCTATTACAGACAAGTGACCGTAGGTCATTTAGATGTGGAACCCGAAGAAGTGATAAGAGTAGATGCCGACGGCTGGGTCGGCCGAAATGCAATGTTTTTAGCGGCTATCGGGGGCAGCAGCGGCGGCAGCCGCGGCTTCATCATAAGCAACCTTGAAGGCGGCCCTAGCGGCGGTGACCTCGGCAGTGTCCTGTACTGGTTCTGGCAGGGAACCTAGAGTAGCCGCAGGGACATCGGGTGCCACGGGGACATTAGTGCCAGCTACTCGGAAGCCGAGCGCGTCTGCCACATAGTGCTGGGTCTGAACCTTACCCTCAGGGTCCACGTAGTTGTACGATCCGCGGACGATGCCGAAGGCGTCACGAGTCTCAGCTCGCGACGAAGGACCGCCGGAGTAGCCGAAGGAATACTGGCCCAGCTCGTCCTGTGCGTGATATTTGGATTGGACGGGAGTCACAGGGGCAATAGGAGCCACGTTGTACGTCAAAGGTGTTGGAGCTACAGCATTGATGGTGATAGGAGAGGGAGCAGCCTTTATTGTGATAGGTGAAGCAGCCACAGATTTAAGGGTAATTGGTGAAGCTGCAGGAAGGAGCCCATGGTATGCGCCATACACACCTGGATAGGCTCCATAGACACCAGGATAGGCGCCATATGCACCAGGATAGGCGCCATATATCCGAGGATAGCCACCATACAGGCCAGAGTAAGTTAGAAGCTGCCCGCTGCTGTAGGCCACCGCAGCCGCCATACAGAGTACAGTCTGAAATAATAAGGTACTTTTAAAATTAAGGCAAATAAAAATTAATTATGAAATTAAATGTATATTATATACGACATAATAATGTGCTGTGCGCCTCCTAATGTTTTTTCGTACTTTTACTTGCAATAAATAACTCATTACGCCATTATGTGTACATAACACCAAGTACCACTTGTTCTTAAGAGAGATATGTAGAAGGAATAATATACTCACCAGAGCGTTCATGTTGACCCACCAAGAAGGAGCTGTCTGCTGGGCCCAGGCCAAGACGCTCTTTATATACGGGTGGTCAAGGTCTAGGGCGGGCGGGGCTTCTGGAGCATCTCAACACCCAGCTCCATACACCACACACCCAACTTTAGACTTCCCATATCCTGCTCCAGACATCCCATATCCAGCTGCAAGCATCCCACTCTCAGCTGCTGATACCCCTACTCTCAGCTCCAGGCATCTTACACCCACACACCGAGCATCAGATACCCAGCACCTAGCTTCATACGCATTATATCCAGCTCCAGACACTCCACACCGGGCTTCAGACACACCATATCCAGCTCCAGACACTCTACACTCTACACGGTGCTCCACATATTCCACACCTCACATTTAACTCTAGACAATGCATACCAAGTTCCAGACCCTCATACCCAGCTCCAGACACTCTACACGGTGCTCCACATATTCCACACCTCACATTTAACTCTAGACAATGCATACCAAGTTCCAGACCCTCATACCCAGCTCCAGACACTCCACACCCAACTCCAGACGCCCCATACCCCAGCTGCAAACTCCCTATATCCAACTTCAGACACCACACCTAGCTCCAGATTCACCATACCAAGCTCCAGACACATCACACACAGATCCAGAAACCTCATACCCAGTTCCAGCAACAACAGCATATTGGACCACAAAATATGCGTCTCTGTAACCATGTTAATTAAGACTAGCCAGAATTATAAATACACTGCTGATGTAAATGTTAATGAACTCTGTAACTAACTCGACAATGCTTTAACTTGCTTAGCTAGACGAATATTGTGATTCAGTTCCTGAATCCATTATGTGGATATGTAATCCTTCGCACTACCGCCCAAAGGATGGGTATGGGGGTGCACAGTACATAAACTAGCCAAAAAACTTTATAAACCCGGAGAATATATCGATAGCTGGTATTTCATGATTCTCAGTGTCTCTTTTAAATAAGTGGCCAACTTGGGGGAAGGTTGTTGTTGTTGTTCAAGATTCTCTACCTGGAACAAAGTTCCAAGTAGCACGGGCTATGGTGAGCCCGTAGATAGGGGAAGGGTTTAAGTTGTCAATCTATTGTGTTCAAAACAGGATATTAGTTTTTACAGTGATGATGGCCGGGCACTCTTGACGTCACGCAAGCCGCATACTGTGGCGTTGCCCTTCAGCCGGGCTTACGTCTATAGGTGGACCGGCACAAGCATTATATTGCCCGCCATTTTTTCTTAATGATAAAACAAAGGATGGACAAGTGACTAAATAATAGATAGAATGAAGAAAGACGTGAAAGAGAGTTGAGGACTTTGTTGTTGATGGTAAAGCGAAAGAAACCGACCGCTATTGAAGAAGGAAACGAAATTATTGATTTTAACTGGCAGTTACAATTATGATCTTGATCGATTTAGATCACCACAGCAGAGGCTACTACACGCGCACGGTGGCGCATTAGGCTGATGCCTTGAAGCAATGTGAGGTGCTAGTAATAATATGCGAGGTAGAGAGTGCGATTGGGTTAGTATGAACTACCAATCATTCATTCATTTATTTTTTTATTTATGCACCCCATACTCATCCCGTAGGCGGTGGTGGAAATGGTTACAGAAGCACATAATGGGTTCAGGAACTCAACCGTAAACGTCATTTAGCTAAGCAAGGGACAGTCTTGTGCCACTAGTTACTCAATTGTTAATATTACATACACATTTAAATGTATATATATATATACATACATGTATACACATATGCATATCGAGTCTTTTTATATCACAAGTGATTTAAGAAGAGACCCACAACAGTCTCAGTTTATATTTATGGTGAGTCAGTTACACGTTTACTAATCTTGCTCTACACCCACCCAACTGGGCGGCAACTTTGCAGTCATGTGCAGGCTGTACCTACAGTAAGCAAGTTTTGCATATTTGGCTAAGATTCCAAGCAGTACCTTACCATGAATTGAGTACTTACACATTACACAAGACATACATCTTCTCAATATTTCTTACGTTTTTCTTCGCTGTCGAGGGTAATTGAAATATTAACTCTCCAAAATTCATCTTTTCCTTTTATTTTTGGTCTGACGCCTAGAAGCGTTTCGTAAGGCTTCTTACATTTTCAAAGACTTGGTTTACACATAACATACATCATGCTTTTTATTTGTTTTGGGTGAGGTGATATGACACAAATGTTTTGGGTGAGGTGGGTATTAATTGGGTATGAAAGGCATAAGAATGTTACGGGCTCACCATAGCCCGTGCTACATGGACACTTCGTCCTGAGTAGCTAAATCTTTAACAACAACAACAGCATAAGAATGAATATCCATAATTGAGTATGAATATTCATCTTGTCATCAAGATGCCTCACGTCATCTTGATGAACAAGATCCAAAAACAAGGTTTTGGCAAATCATTTGTGTTCGTCAACAACGGTCTCGTTGTGGCATGAATTTGAGTGCATGGAACTGTAGGTTAAATGAGGGAAAAGAAGTATTATTTGTGTTAATGACGATTAGATATAATTAACGATAATGAACATGTTGCTTAAGTGTCAAGAAACTACAAGTTCACAACTCAACCGCTGCCTCTCATTATTAAATAATTATTATCCTATTTGGTTATTACGATTTTTCCACATCACTTAATAGTTATCTCGATTGTTGCAAAGCAAGAACTGCACTTTTTTCTTTAAAGTTATCTGTCTCAGTGCAGTTATATTTGAAATTGATCAAATACCATTTTAGTGTTATTAGCCATTCATTTACTCAGTGTTTGAATTTATGAAGTGAACATGTTTTGGGTGTTATCTGTTGCCAAAAACGAGTTCCATAATTGTGTATTTTGGATGATATTTACGTCGAAATTACTCTGTTCGTGCAAAGGTAACATTTGAAAGTCAAATATCGCGCCTCTTGTTTAGAGTTTTCCTTAAGACAAGGTGTCGCAGCGAGGTTAAGTAGAAGAAGGCATTATATGAACTTAATAGACTACACCACGGAAAAGCACTCAAAGTTGTAGCAAGTATTCCATTATAGAGCTAATTTTCAGCAAATGAAGATAGTTACAGTGATAAAGACAGTCCGGAGAGATTGAGCAAGATGATCGTGGATAGTGTAGATGACTACAGTGTAGGGCGTGTGTAGTGATGATGGTTACAGTGATGAAGACTGTGTAGTGATGATGGTTGTGTGCTGTTAAGATAGTCACTGTGAGATAGCGTTTAGTGAAGATGAATGTTTACTTGGAATGTCTTCGACACCCGAGCAACGCCGGGAACCCTCTAGTAACATATATGTAAAAGTGTTATGCCCAAGCCCTATGCAGTCTTAACCCTCAAAACTAGTGGTAACAGATGACTCCTGACACCGTCGATAAGACATATAGGTAATGAATGAGAGATGCTGATGTAAATGACAAACTGATGTAAATGACTGGACAAAATATTGCCCCAGTTTATTTGGGAATGATAGAAACATTATATTTTCAGAAATCATTTATTTTAACTATATCATTTAAAAAAAATTTTTTAGGTCAACATGAGCAATAAGTACATGTGAGAGTGCGTCAACGTCAGTCATAAAGATTTTGATGGTATGATGCTTACTAAACAATTTATGCTGCATTAATTAATCGAAAAGTTTGAATTCAACTTCTTGACGATATTTTAATCAAACTAAATCTTCAGCGATGCCTTAGAACCAACAAACATCAAGTGATCTATGACAGATGCTCTACAACACATAACCACATGAGTGGAGACAGTGGGAACAGTTTTACTCTGCGACGCCTAGTCTACGCGGTAGGAGACAGCATGCCCAGGGTTGTGCACAATTCGGAGGAGCTGAGCGTCGCGGAGGGCAGCAGCAGGAGCGGCAACTGCGGCAGTGTAACCGAGGGCAGGAGCACCTGTGTAGGTTGGGATGGCGGGGGCGGCGTTGTAGGTGGTGAGACCAGGGAAGGCGGCTGTGTAAGTGAGAGGAGAGCCTATCACAGGTGCGTGGGCGTAAGTCAAAGGAGCGTTGAACCCGTAGGAGAAGCGAAGGGGAGAATAAGCCCCGAGAGCTGGGATGGTCGAGATGGAGCGCTTTTTGCGGGTGTCTGGAGCTGCAGCAGCGGCGGCCGCTGCTTCGTCATAAGCAGTCTTGAAGGCAGCCTTAGCAGCGGCGACCTCAGCAGTGTCCTGTACTGGTTCTGGCAGGGAACCTAGAGTTGCGGGAGGGGCATCTGGTGCCACAGGCAGATCGGTGCCAGCTACACGGAAACCAAGGGCGTCAGCCACATATTGCTGGGTCTGAATCTTACCATTAGCGTCAACATAATTGTACGACCCGCGGACGATGCCGAAGGCGTCACGAGTCTCAGCTCGGGATGAAGGACCGCCGGAGTAGCCGAAGGAATACTGGCCCAGCTCGTCCTGGGCGTGGTACTGGGACTGGACGGGAGTCACAGGAGCGACAGGAGCCACGTTGTACGTCAAAGGTGTTGGAGCTACAGCATTGATGGTGATAGGAGAGGGAGCAGCCTTTATTGTGATAGGTGAAGCAGCCACAGATTTAAATGTAATTGGTGAAGCTGCAGGAAGGAGCCCATGGTATGCGCCATACACACCTGGATAGGCTCCATAGACACCAGGATAGGCGCCATATGTACCAGGATAGGCGCCATGTATCCCAGGATAGCCACCATACAGGCCAGAGTAAGTTAGAAGCTGCCCGCTGCTGTAGGCCACCGCAGCCGCAATAGAGAGTACAGTCTGAAATAATAAGGTGCCTTTAAAATATTTGCAGACTAAAATTAAATGTCCATTATTAAAAAACAATGTACTGAATGTAGTGCTTAAGCTCGTGCAGGATCATTTACAATAAAACATTTAATAAATCATCACTTGTACAAAAGAGACAAGTTAAAAAATATAGTAATTCTTGTCATATGCATGTAAGCTTGTCACGGACCTACCCGTGAGGTCTTTCACTGCCAGCCGTGTTGTATCTCAGAGGTACATTATCTTTATCACTCATTCTATTTCATTATAACCACTTGGACTGGACGGCAGAGCGACGGTCTCGCTTCATGCAGGTTGGCGTTTAATACCCGACGGTCCAAGTGTATGGGCACCATTCCTTCCCTCAGTCGTCATAACCCAGTTTCCTGCCCCTCATATTCCTTCCATGTGCTATAGTCATAATGGTTTAGCGCTGTTTCCCCACAATTATCCTTATAATGAACCCCCCATTGCCTGAGTGGCAGGTCAACGGTCTCGATTTTTCAAGTTCGAGTGCTTACATTGCAACATCCTAGGGACTATGCATACATAAAGACAATAGAATGATATACTCACCAGAGCGTTCATGTTGACCCACCAAGAAGGAGCTGTCTGCTGGGCCCAGGCCAAGACGCTCTTTATATACGGGTTGTCAAGGTCTAGGGCGGGCGGGGCTTCTGGAGCATCTCCACGTCTTCCCCTCCTCAGGCTACTTGCCCTGCCCCTCCCTCAGTACAGACACACCTACCCGCGTCAATATTCAGTCAACTCTTTATAATTTCGTCCACGTGTACATTGCCTCTGGCACTGTATATATAAAGCATTGTTTTCCTGAGCACTTGTAGCTATTTCTCACTGTTGATGACAGTGTTATCTACAGTTTTCCGAATTTGGTTATACGCTATTTATAATGAACGAAAATAATACAATAAATAAATCGTCGTTATCGTAATTAAGACCTCTTATTTTTCTGGAATTCATATGAAGCTAATTTATTGTAACTGAATTCCAACTAATGTGTGAAACAAGCAACTGTGCAACTATTGTTTTATGGACTACGCCTCTTGCAAGGCCAAATTGCCGTCCATGGTGCAAGGACCGGAGCAGTGTTTACGAGTCAATAAAACACGAAGACGGTATTCGTTGTCCGAAACAGAGATCACAGTATCTCCTATGTCAGGTAGGTATCCGAGACAGAGTTATTGTTTTAGATTCAACTACTCGGAACAGAAAGTCCCAAGTAGCACCATAGTAAGTCCACTATGGTGAGCCCATAGTGGACTTACCTGGCACAAGAGCGGGGCTGTAACTGTGCCGAAATAGAGTTATTGTTGTAGTTTTAGATTCAGTTACTCAGAACGAAATTTCCATGTAGCACAGGCTATTGTGAGCCCGCATAGTTGTCGTTTTAGGTTGAGCTACTCAGAACGAAATGTTCATGTAGCACGGGCTATAGTGAGCCCGTAATTGAGTTCGATTATTGGTGATAACCTTGTTTCTGTGATATTTGGGTCAAATTTTTAAAAGGAGGTGGGGTTTCCTCATTTTCTCCCGTTTCTTTTCTACTTCTGCTTTAGCGCACTGGTTTTAGTCTCGTTTTAATAACATTATCTTGGTGGCAGATAGAACTAACCAGAGGGTTAGTATTAGTAGAGCGCTGGAAGACTTCGCCGTTTGGGTGTGTTAACCAGAAGATTAGTAGAGTGCTGGAAGACTTTACTGTTTGAACGTGCTAACGAGTGAGCTAGTGGGGCGCCTGAAGACTTCACCATAACTGCAATTAACGTGAAGGCTAGTGTTGGGCCGAAGACCTCGTCAGAGGAGTGTACATAGTGTCCGTCATCTTTGAAGCTAGCTAGCGTGAGGGCTAGTGATGCGCTGGACAACCTCGTCAGAGGGTTGTATATAGTATTTGTAGATAATAATAAGTGATATTTTTAAGTGCAATTTAATTTCTTACCTTAAACATCACACTGCATTTCCACCAAAGTTTGGGATCTCTGAACTTGAGAAGGATCGTAGAGTTTAAAAGAACCGGTTACGGAGGAGTTCGTAACAGAGATGCACAATGTTCACTAGTGTGTCCCATTCTTCAGCTGCTTTTCTAACCAATGTAGTCGCTCCAATATATATAGAGGGTCCTGGTAGTACAGTCGGGTTCGTTCTCGACGCAAAACCGAGAATTCCGGGTTTCGAGTCCCAGACGGGACAGAAATGCTTGGACACATTTCCTTTCACCTAATGCTTCTGTTCACCTAGCAGTAAGTAGGTACTCAGGAGTTAGTCAGCTTGTTGTGCTGTTGCATCCTGGGCGGGGTCAGTAATTCGGCCTTGGGGTGGGGAAGAGAGACTTTGCGGCCCAACTATTTCTGTTCCGCGCGGGATTCAAACCCGAAATCTTTTATTATGAGTCGAGAACGAACCTGACTGTACTACAATTAAGTACTCTGTAATTAACAGCAATATTAGAAATAAAAACATCCACATCTTTAAAAACTGGAATACAATAAGCAAAAATACCTTCTATAAATTAAACAAATGTGGAACAAAGAAGGGACGACGACGTTTCGTCGTCGTCGTCGACTGCACACAATAGACTTGAGAATGGTCCAGGACGGACCGAAACGTCGTCGTCCCTTCACCTTCTAGTGTGTGGTCTGGTCAACATACTTTAGCCACGTTATTGTGACTCGTCGCCTGCATGTGGAACAAAGAGCCGTGGCAATTACTCCAGTATTTTGTAGGTACCTCACGTCTACCAGTGTCGGGGACAGGAAGCCTATTTCCTTTATCGAGGTTCTCCTAAGCTGTGGAGAGAGAGAGGCTGTTCGCGCAGTTACCCATCACCCGTTACTTAGTCACTCACTTTCATCTAAGTGATCCACACATCATCACCCCACCCGCTATATGTTTGTGAAAATGTTAGTTTTGTATAAGAATATAAGTCGATGGAACTACAGTAATATCACGTAAATTATATCAAATATAGTTAGGAAATAATGTCTTAGCCCTAACTCTTATAGTACGTGCAGTTTGCTCGAGGGGGTTTTCCCTACTGATGAGCCCGTCATTACAGCAAATCCATTACCATTAGAACCTTCATCCCCCCACCCCCACTTATACTTTTAAGTAAGTACTTAAAAATATGAGAAATATAAAAGTTCATGCTCAATACGTTTTCTTTTAAGAATTTGGTTTTCTGTAAACCAAATTTTTGGGCATACTGAAATAGTTTTCGAACTCCATATTTTACATTATCGTCAATAATACATCGTATTAACGTAACCAAACATAATGACATCTAACCTAATCTAAATAAACCTTAACCTAAAGTAACCCTTAACCTAACCTAACTATGGAGAGAGAGTAGATAACAGCACTAATTATATAGTGTTTCCTATCCATTCTCTTGAGCGGATCTACTCCCTGAGGACAGGTTATCCTGATGACTCCATAATTAACCAGCACTCCGTCTGCCATGTAAAACTTTTTGAAGGTGTGTTAGTGTTAGTGGACCATTACACCAGCTGTTAGTGGACCATCACGTCACCTGTTAGTGGACCATTACACCACCTGTTAGTGGACCATCACACCAGCTGTTAGTGGACCATTACACTACCTGTTAGTGGACCATCACACCACCTGTTAGGTGGAACAGTCTGCCAGCTCACCACTAAATAACGTGATGGAGTATATGTACGCACCTAGATGGAGCTAGGTGTATTTTTTTAGTTTTCCCCGTTGTCTGAGACAGGAATTAGCCTGTACTAAGGCTTATATCGAGGTCCCCCTAAGTCGAACTACTTCCCCAGGATACAACCCATAACAATTGCCCAACTCCCGGGTACCTATTAACTGCTGGGTGATCAGGTGCATCAGGTGAAAGGAAACGTGCCAAACCATTTCTGTCCCATTCGAGAATCGAACCCGGTATCTTCGATTGTGAGTCGAGAAATCTGTGATGACTTAGGAATTAAAGTAATATTGTCATATTAGAACTGAAGGTAGATTGTTAGCATAATAATCGACAGCAGTAGATAGCTATACCTAATTAACGTATGTAATCCATGTAAGTATGTGAAAGAACGCACGACGTGTAAAAGGTGCATCATAAAGTATATCAGAATAATTATCAAAGAGCAGAATCTAATGTTCAAATTATTCTTGTTGATTTCATGATTAAGTAGGAGTTGTGAGAGCACTTTACTAGAGATATGGCCAAATTGCACACATTTCGTTTTCTGGTTGTCAAAACCATATATATATCATTAGGTGGTTAGGATATATTACCCAAGGTTATGTTATGCTCGGGTGTGATAGGCTAGTTTGCGCATGGTTAGGTAAGTTTTAAAATCCGTTGACGAACTGTCTAGTGTACGATGTGACTCATATCTCTTTACTAGGCAATCATTATTGTCCTTGTGTTTATACTCTCTTGCATTTGCATGTTAACTGTCGTTTAAAGGCATATCTTAGTTCTGGTTAACCTTTTGTCTCTGTTTTACAACTTTGAATATATAAATTTCATTCTTTACTAAACGGGTAAAACAGATGCATTAATCAAATGCAAGGGAGTGCTTTGCCAGGTAACAGTTGTTGAGGTGACTTGAGTAGAGACTTGGGATGGTACCTGACTTACGAGACATTCACTGAGAGGTGAGGTAAGGTAACATAAACCTCATCTCCAGTAGTTTCAAAGGTTGGAAAGCTATCCCTTGTTACTAGATTTAAATCAGTCCATTCAACCGAAAATTGGGGATAGACGGGTATAAAAGTTCGATACGAGAAAAGGAAAAATTAACAAATTCACGTGGGAGACATCTCCCGTCACGCAGGGTGCAGTCGCACCTCCACAGTTCTCCAGTATCATCTATTGATACTGGTGATGGCTCAAAAGGGGCCACCATGTACGGGCTATTCATGCCCGTGCCACCTTTTGGGTGGCTTAATCTTCATCTTAATCTTAATCTAAAGGAAAAACTTACGGGCTATTCATGCCCGTGCCACCTCTTCGGTGGCTTAATCTTTATCAATCAAGGGAAAAAAAAGTTACAGCCTCCCTCCTGTGCCAGGTAAGGCCACTACGGGCGGTCCGTCTAATTACCACAAGCTACCACAAACTACACAAACTTCAGAAAGCTTCCTGGCAATACGTTAGTAATTAATAAATATGATATATTTACTCATTATAATGTTGGTGCTGAATGTACAACACGAAAAAACATAATTTTAATCTGAAAAAGTATCTTTTCATAAAGAAATTAGACGAAAATAAAAAGCTGGTGACGCCAAATCAAGTCGATGATCCAAGCTTCGGTTAGGTTAGGTTAGGTTTGGTTAAGTTAGGTTAGGTTAGGTTAGGTTAGGATAGGATAGGATAGGTTAGGTTAGGTCAGCCTAACTTAATATATCATATTTATTCATTACTAACGTATTGCCAGGAAGCTTTCTGAAGTTTGTGTAGTTTGTGGTAGCTTGTGGTAATTAGACGGACCCTAAACAACAACAACAAAAGGGAAAAAAATTACTCTTGTAATTTACATTTGGAGGAAGGGCTGGTGTAACAGCCCGTCCTCCAAAAGTGATTTCATGCACCCGTCAAACCCCCTGTTATGAATGAAAATCCGTTTACACACGACTCACAACTGATTTCGTTCGAACACTTCCGGAACAAGTGCTTCAGTGACGAATTTTGTTCGAACCACAACGCTGTAAATGCTCCACCCACGTACTACAAATACAAATAATCGCCAACACAACCTAAACACCTAACCTAACCAGTGCCTAAATATGCACAATATAGTAATATAAAATAATATTCATTTATATTTAAGAAAATTCCTTTTTTAAATTAACAGCATGTTAAAATTTATGAATGCGTTTTTGGGGTCGACCGCTGGATGGAATGGACTCGGTCTAAGGACGGGTTGTGGTATGACGTCCAGGATAAACTAATTAAACTGAAACTACCAATCCGTAAGTCTTTGTTCATCTTCTAAAGTTTTACTTTTCACCTTGGGATTTTATAATCACTTGTGCCTGCAATATGATCTTACTGAATAAAGTTCAAATAACCCAGAAGGTAATACAAATAGTTTTAGTTAGTTTAGTTCATTTATTATGCACCCCATACCCATCTTGTAGGCGGTAATGGAAAGGGTTACAGAGGCACATAATGGGCTCAGGGACTGAACCCTACAATTCATTTAGCTAAGCAGCTTACAATCTTGATGAGCTAGTTACAAAATTCAATATAAGTCGCCACATCAACAATGGGGTTCGAGATCGACCACAAGTACAGTTTCTAAATTAAGCAACTGACATATGTGGAGAGCTAGTGTCACAATTGAGATGTTTGTCCTGCACACCGCCCCCCATCCAGTGGGCAGCGGTGGATAGGTTACAGTCACTTAGTTACTACCTACAGTTAGCAAACTGGGGATATTTGGCTAAAATTTCTGGTAGCAGATCATTTTGAATGAAATATTTACACATCGTTCGAACATTGGTTATAGAATTGTCTCTAAATTCACGTATCTTTTCGCACTCCATCACATAGTGACGGAGGGTGTGCGAATAATTTTGTTGACACAGTTTACATTTGGTCAGGTCTACATCGGCAGATAATGAGAATTCCCAGAGATACTTGTAACCGAGTCTAAGCCGAGCAGTAGTAACATCTAGAAGTCTGCTGATTTTATTGGATGATCCATAGATGTGTGACTCCTCTTGCATGATAGTATGATGATAGATGGAATTACTGGTGTCAATTTCACTTTGCCTCAGATCTACAAGATCTTGTTGAAGTTCTCGGTGTACTGCTGCTCTCAGATTGTTCATTGACAATCCTAGGTTACACTCAACGGCTCCTTTAAAGGCAGATTCTTTGGCTAACTTATCAGCTCTATCTACCTATTTATAACAGCTTAATCGAAGGGCAAGGAAGGGTAAGTCCCCGGCGTGTGACGTCACAGGTGCCCTCCATCTGCCCACCGGTGACGTCACAGGCGCCCGCCCGCTGGCCACCAGCGCAGTAAAAAAGATGTTTTTTCGTCACAAAACAATAATAGTTCATTTTTCAAATGTTGTGATATGTATTGAAACTAGTGTACTTTTGGAAACTAAAAAAAAAAATTAAACCCTGGGAAAGGTAAACCACAGGTTTGTGCGACTTTAAATATGATAATAATGTTTATTTATGGAAAAGTTCATACATACAAAATGAGTTACACGCAGAATTTTTGTATTTCTAAATAGAGCAAGTATATACTATGCCTAAAACCACTAATACGCACAGCGTTTCGGGCATGACGTGAAAATTAAAAGCAAAAATTGAACTGAAGTAGAAATAAATGACAATAATTACTTGTTGAATGGAACAGCTGGCATTACAACAGAACAGCAGATAGTAATTTTAACAAAATAAACAGAAGGAATACAATTTTCTTTAAGTTTATACATGGCAAATATCAGCAGTTGAGACCACCACTTTTATGGACTATGGAATTTTAATGGAAATAAAATGGACTTTTATAGAAATAAGTAACACAATGAGCAATCAACAGATAAGCTTGCACAAAGTCGGATTTTAAAACGTAATCTCTGTTATTAGTGCTGGAGTTACAGTAACTCTCAAACCGTTTTCTCTTTCAGACTCGTGTAGTTTCCTTCCCCTTATAGTGTAGATGCCTCCTGGTCTCCTGCCTTCCTTTGTTGTTATAGATTTAGTTACTCGGAACAAGTTCCAAGTAGCACGGGCTATGGTGAGCCCGTAACTTACCTGGCACAGGAGCGGGGCAAATAGCACGGGCTATAGTGAGCCTGTAATGGACTTACCTGGCACAGGAGTGGTGCCGTCTGAATTTTTTTTGTTCCTTCCTTTGACATCTTCATTATCTTATACTTGATGGGATTGAATGCCAGCAACCATTTGATTTACCTGAATTTACCTGAGGGCTCTAGTGGCCTCGATGAGGGCAAGAAGCCGGCGGCTTGTTAAAGGTCTCCCCCCATTTATCCTAATGACTTTATCGAATTGGATTTTGAAATTCAGCAGTGTGATGGCATTTACGGCTTCGGCGGGTAGGCGGTTCCAAGGGTTTATAACCCTATTGGTGAAAAAAAGCATCTTTTGTTTTCTGTCCTACATTGCGGCTTATTGAGTTTGAAACCAGTGCTCCTTGTTAGTGTTACATCTGACCTTTTGAAGAAATGGTCTGGATCAATACCTCCAAATTGTTCAGTATTTTAAAAGTTTTGATGTTATAAGCCCTGTCATGTCTGGTTTACAGTGTTGTTAGTCCCTGTGGCCCTCAACCGTTCATGGTATGAGAGTCGACTTAGTTCAGGAATTATTTTTGTCGCCTGGTGGTGAACTTTCTCCAAAGCAGATATGTCTTTTGCCCACTCCTGGAGTTTGTCAAGATTCTCCTGGAACGTCCTGGAGTCCTCCTCTGTTTTTACATTCCTTAACAGCTTTGCATCGTCTGCAAACATTGATATGTATGACCTCACGCCCTCGTGCAGGTCGTGTGTGCTTGACATCACTGAATTATCACTGATAATGGCACTGTCGTCTCTAGGTCATCCTGCAGGTGAGGAGGACCTACTCTTTTGTTCAGATCTTTTAAAAGTAGTCAGGAAGACGCATTTCTCTTCCAGGTCTTCCCACTCGCAATACAAAGTACTTCAGATTTTCTCACAGGTGACTGGATGTCACCCGCCAGTTCGTCCCGCAGGTGACAAGTTCGGACTTATTTCCTTCCCAAGTCCTCACCTCAAGTATTACATTGTCATTAGCGTCACGTCTCTGAATAGACTGTTGCAACGGATACCTGGTTTGCCTTCACTCGCACAGAACCGCGCCCAGAACTGACCCTTGAACCCTCCTTATCCACACAAAGAATGCACCAGAATTACAATTAATCTGGCCACTTTCAGTGTGATTAGTGCGGGATAGCGACATCTCTAGTATATAAGGAGCAGGATCCCAGTAGGCACATTACGGGCTATTCATGCCCGTACCACCTTTAGGGTGGCTTAATATTTATCAATCAATCATCAGCAGGTACACTATCGAAGTGTGGATTTTTTACATTGAATCAACGTTAATTCAACGTTAAATTAACGTTAATGGCATTGATTCGGCATTGAACTGGTGTTGCTCTTGAATATTGTGATCATTGAAATGTAGAGGGTGAACATGCAGAGACGACCATACTGGCAATTACCCACCGCCCATGCACAGGATGGGGGTATGGGGTCCATAATTAACAAAATTCGGTGGGGCAGTGGTAACACACACACTCGCCTAGCGAGCAATGTGTCTAGGTTCGAGTCCTGGCTAGGGAGACTTCTCTGTGCATCAATCCGTATCTGTTCGCCTCTGTTTACCAAGCAGCAATTGAATACCTGGTTCTTAACCGATTTGCTTGTCGTATTCCAAGGAAAACTAGTGGGATAAAGCTTACCATGAGCTATGGGAAGAGAAAGCTCTCAGCCTGATAACAGAAGTCACAAGTCATTTGCTTCTGAACTCGCCTGTATAAACAAAAAACTAATTACATCTACAACAATGTCAATGTAATCAACCAGAGCTTTAATATACCAATGTGCTTTAATATACTTACTATTCTCTCTCATCTCATTTTTTTTCTTGCAATGTATCTGTTATCATTTTATTAATTCTGCTAGAATTTACCTACTTAAAATTATCTGTTAGATTAAGGACCTGCCCGAAACGCTGCGCGTACTAGTGGCTTTACAAGATTGCAAATACTATGCTATGTATTCTCTCTAACCCAATGTACCTTCTTGTATATAAATAAATAAATAAATAACAAGGAAGAAGGGAACAAGAACAGTGAGTGGTGAGAGGAAGAGTTAATACTATTGGAGGAAAGGAAGAAGAAAGGAAGAAGTTCTATATAAGAGGATAAATGGACAGTGAAAAGTTGGGAGATAGTTACTATACGTCCAGGATTAGTAGGTGGATGCAAAAGAGCCATCTCTTGAAGGGTTGCTGGGGGGAACAAGGTCTGAGAAATATCCAACCCCAACCAGCCTACGTCCGTTCAGTATACCAGACCATTCCTCCTGCAAATTTGGGTGAGGCTATCCCCAAGAATCTGGCCTCCAACTCTGGACAAATAGGCAAATAGACAGACAGGCATTCCCTCTTGTAGATATAACTATACTATAAGATATGTAACATATGTTTATGTATACGAGTTTTGGGTGATAAGACTCAAAGACACTAGAGATGTGTCTTAGAGACAAGACTCAAAGGCACATGACCTAGAGACGATTTGTTCAAGACTCAGAGTTTAGTGTTGTTGTTGTTGTTATAAATTCAGCTACTCGGAACAAGTTTCAAGTAGCACGGGCTATGGTGAGCCCGTAACTTACCTGGCACAGGAGCGGGGCAAGTAGCACAGGCTATTAAAATTTAAATTTAAATTTAAATAAGTTTATTGAGGTAAAATACACACAAAGGGATGAGGTAGCTCAAGCTATTCTCACCCCGTTAGCACAGGCTATGGTGAGCCCGTAGCTTACCTGGCACAGGAGCGGGGCAAGTAGCACGGGCTATGGTGAGCTCGTAGTGGACTTACCTGGCACAGGAGCGGGCTGTTGATTTGCTGTCAATGGCTTATATTACAAGCTTTTCACCTTGTCAAACTGACCAACATCTAGCAGACTGGGATGAGATATTAATTATAATTAGTTGGACACTTGGGAAGAATATTAATAATTTTAATTAGTGGATCTAGGATAAATGTAGACCTTCCTGGAAAACGGAACTCCTTAGGGATAAGTTAAGTGCACATCTAATTATCTACAGAGCTAATGAGAATATGGAACAAATGTATAATTCCTAATATTATTGCTACTTACAGAATGTCTGTTTGAGGGGGGGGGGGGCTAGAAATAGCCTAAGCTACTCTATCTCTTTGAGATGTATTTCTTTCTTGTCTCAATAAACATACTTGAAGTTGAACTTGAATGTCTGTTTGTCTGTCTCTGATGATTTGGTTTATAGAATATATGCCCGAAATTTCTGCCCGAAACACAGTGCGTACTAGTGGCTTTACAAGAATATAAATACCATGCTATTTATCCTCACAAACCCAATGTACCTTCTTGTATATAAATAAATAATAAAAATAACTAAAAAATAATATGTTTATATACATATATGGAGAGCTTGGCGGTTATGAATGTTATAAATATATCTTCCCCCTGTACGAGCGGTCATCTGTGCATGCTATGAAGATCCTCTTTCATGTACTCAGATAAACAGCTGATTTGAATGAAAATAAACACTAAAACACCGCCCTAGATGATAACAACCAATGAAAATTCAAAATTAACGAGACAGCCAGTCGGAACCCCGAGTTTAACTGGAGCCGCCAATCACAAGCCTTGATTACTGGACCAATGAGGGCTCGGCTCCTCACATACGAAGATGTGGCGCCACGGATATGTGTGATTTTTGACACACTTGGAAAGTTTTATTGAATTTTGAGCGTGATATTAGAGGATTCGAGGAGAGGATGGCGTCCCCTGTGAGAGGTAGGTGGAGGGAGGGCGGCCGTGGCCTTCATACACGCACCAACACTAGAGTAACACTGAACAAAACTGTTATGGGGCAAACTCCTTCGCTAATCACTAATGTGTTGGGTAGATTATTAACCTCTTCCTGTGATCAGTTATCTCTAACGTTTTATCGAAGGTGATGTTTGACTTAAACCTGACCAGTTATGGGGGAGAGGTGTTAGTGATGTTGACTGGAGTTTAGTGGCTTGTGGCCCAGCTTGTTTCACTTGATTTATATTCTTAACGATATTATTAATGGTGACTAAATTTGTCTTTGAGCGTAGTATACGAGTGGCAAAGGAGAATGTATATACAGGTATATAATTTATATATATGCTGGTAAATAAGGGTTTCTGAAAGACCCAATAACGAAGCTTTCAGGTAAGCTTAGTTTTTACTAACTTGGTACCCATCCTATGACCCCTGGTGCAAAATGTTAAGAGGCTAAGGAAAGTTAATGGGTTAAGGAAGTTTATTGTGCTCAGCAAGTTGTAGTCTTGATGAGCTAGTTGCACACATATTAACAGTATATTCAGAGTTTATCAAACTAAAATGACCATGATCTCCAAGAATGATACAAAGAGTAAGAGTATTTGTTTAGTTTGCCTATATCAAGGCTTATAGGCTTATATCAAGGTCCCCCCCTCCCTAGAACCCCCCCCTACCAAGGTCAAAATACTGACCTTCCCTGGGGGATGCAACCCCACAACAGTTTGACTAACTTCCAGGTTCCTATTTACTGCTGGGTGAATAGAGGCATTAGATGAAAGGAGACATACCCAACCATTTCTGTCCTGCCCAGGATTTGAACGCAGGATTTCCAATTGAGTCGAGAATGAATCCAATAGCACTACAGAAACCCAAAATATATTTTTACAGCATTAAGGTCCTATATTTATTCTGTTGGCAAAAGATTGAAATGTTATTCACATAATGGGTTAAAGTATTAAAACTAATTGCAGTATCTCAAAGCTAAATAATTTACATTTGTGGTGAGCCAGTTATGTTCCCCTTCAATGTTAGTTTGCCTATTATTTTATACAATGCTGAAAAAACTGATTCTCTATATGTCTTTCACTGTATCAGAGATCCACAGCATTTTACTGGCTGTAATTTGAGGATTATCTAAATGAGCTCCTATCTAATATTGCTGGATACAAGCCCATTGGTATTGCACTGTTTTATATACAGGATAAAACCATTATTACTGGTGTGTACGGAGTAAATTTTTTAGTGCAGTGGTTAGCACAGTCGGCTCACTACTATTGTTCTTTGGTTTAATTCCCAGCAGGGGCAAGATGTTTGAGCATATTTTCTTATACCTGTTGTCTGTTCACCTAGCAGTAGATAATGCATAAGGAGTTGGGCTTCTGTTGTGGGTTGCATCGGGAAGATGATCTCTTGTTGGCCATGGGGATACCAATAAGCCTAACAGGCTGCCAGTGTGTTTGGTATAAAGTTAACTGTAGATGATACATAAACACTATTTTGGTGGTGCAGAAAGATGGTACTGTACCCAATGAATACAATAAGCAGTCCCCGTGGTGCCAATGATTACATTAAGCAGTCTCCGTGTCGCAGTGGTAAGACTTTGCCCTGGGTTCATATCTAGCACTTTGGCCTGGGTTCGTATCTTGCGCTTTGGCCTGGATTCGTGTCTTGGCTAGCACGGATTGACCAGGCGCCAATTCCTAACTGTAGCCTCTGTTCACCCAGCAGTGAATGGGTACCTGGTTGTTAAACGAATTGGAGGGGTCATATTCTGGGGAAAATTTGGATTTGGGACCTCCCTGAAATGCTATGCGTGCTAGTGGCAGTACTAGAATGTAAGAACTTTTGCATATATATATACAGTATAAATAAATAAATAAAAATACATATGGACTGGTAACAACAGAGCATTGTTCATATTGAGAACTGTAAGTCTAATCTATAGCTAATTATTGTGTTCTTGAGGGTTCTTGAAACCCTCTTGAATATTCAGCCGCTTCATTCTTGCTTAGCTAGACACTTAGTCGCCATCCTCCAGACACTTGGTTATCACATTCATGGCTGACATAAAAAGTTTTGCTTATTGTACAAATAATATGAAAGGAATGTTGCATCATAAAATGACACTGGAGTGGCTGCTGCACATGCAATTCACAAAGCTATTAATAAAAAAAATATGACCAGAATTTTATTGCACATCAAATTATCTCTTCACCCTAGTGCCAGTCTCTAAACGAAACATGTTGCACATTTATAATGAAATTTTACCAGCACTGTACAGTATAGCTGTGTACTGTATATTATAGGCTAGACTATATTGGAGCCGTATTATGATTAATCAGAGCTATATAGGTATGCTTGTTTACTTATACATGTTCTGTACATAATAATGGTTTAGGATACACTCACTGCAATAAAGCAAATCAGTTTGAAAAATTTACAAAGTACATTTTCAAATTGTACTATTATGAATTTTGTTTGAAAAATGTATCATTAAATATGTACTGGTATATGCTATTCAGTATTAGTTACTTGACAATGAAGCTATTGTTAGTTTAATTGTTATAAAATTTGAATTTCTGTGATGTACATTATAGTATGAAAATACACAGTAACTTATATTACATTTTACCTTAAAGGTATATAACTAATTGGGTTATTATTTGACAGGACAAGAGCAGGGTTGCCTGAGTGCTCAAGAGATGGATGAGCAGCGTCAGAAAAATATATCTTACCAGTACCTGTGTCATCTTGAGGAGGCAAAGAAGTAAGACTAATTATTGTTTGTATTACCGTATTCTGAGCTTAGAATGTGCATGTCTTTGCAGCTACATGAATACTACATTCATGTAGTATTACTACATTCAATAAAAGAAGGGTTGTATTCTCTTCTTTGAGTATGTTGCTAGATACACTTTTTTCTTTAATTTGTTCATTGCATTTAACAAAAATTATGTGGAAAATTCAACAATAAATTAAACCAGCCCAAGTTCTTAAAAGGGATTGTTGGATTTGTTTTTGTATGTTAATACCAAACATTGTCCTCCTCCTGGCTTACCAAAGATTCTGCTACTGTAATAATATTCATTAACATAAAGTATTTTATATAGTAACTTTTGCATAAACAAAATTGTTACGTACCTATATATAGTGTTATTAATCAGTGTTACCAAGTGATGGAATATTTATATTTTATGGCTATTATTTATGACTTCACAACAGGTGGATGGAAGCATGTATCAATGAAGTGTTGCCAGAAGCTGAGAATTTAGAACACCACCTACGCCATGGTGTCTACTTGGCAAAGCTGGCTCATTTCTTTGCGCCAGAAACTGTTCCGCTGCGGCGTATATATGATGCAGATCTGACCAAATTTCGAACAAGTGGGCTAACATTCAGACACACAGATAATATTAACTATTTTCTCAAGGCCCTAGAAAAAATTAAATTGCCAAGTGTAAGTACTTGTACAGTAAAAATAAAACAATAAATTACTAATTATATAGGCATTTAGAATTAGAACAAATTAGAATTATGACAATAAGTATAAAACAGGAAAAGTTAATATATTTATACACTATTATTTGATAGTAGGAAATAGGAGGAAATATACTGTGAAGGAAACATTTAGCTTCAGTGATACAGGTATGAAATAACCAAATAAAAATTGGTACATTTAACAACTTTGTGAATTAATTAAAAATTCTATAGGCAAAGAGATATTGTTAAAGTTACTCTTTTTAATATAATACAGTAGTGCTGTTATTTAACAATGACTGATTTTTTTATATTTCAGAGCTTCTATCCTGAAACAACAGATGTGTATGATCGGAAGAACATGCCTCGAGTTGTGTTTTGCCTTCATGCTCTCAGTCTCTATCTTTTTCGGCTTGGGATTGCTCCTCAGATACAGAACCTGTATGGAAAAGTTATATTCTCAGGTTAGAGGCATAATTTATGCTTATTTACTATGTAATACCATATTTCACTCAAGACTTCCGGTGGATATAGTGGAATCCACGGTTGTATAACTTATACTAAGTCATGGTACAGGGGTGAGATGTTGGCTGGGAGTACCTTGATTGCTAATTTGAGTCGCCTCATTGCTCCAACTGATTTTCTTATTGGGTATATTTATTATAAGTATTTTTTAAACATTCACGGTGTAATATGTATGACATGCTCTCGTTAACCCTTCCACTGCTCATTTGCTATCAGCAATTTGAGCACAAGAGGAAATCGCAATGTGCAAGTGATCCTTATGAGTTTTCAATACTTTTTTTCATGTACACGTGGATGTAGGACTTTTAAATAGCTAAGCAGTTTAAGGGTTAAATGTATAGGCAATATCTGTGTTGCTGTTTTGTGCTGAGGCATGTTACTAAATCTTGTGAATCAAGCTTAATGTGTTTATTTTGCAGTAAATACTGTATTTTATTTTAAATGTATTTACAGAGGAAGTAATGCAAGCTATGATGAAGGAACTTAGCAAGTATGGTTGTCAGCTACCTCAGTTTGGGAAGATTGGTGGCATTCTTGCAAATGAGTTGCCAGTAGATGAGGCAACTCTACATGCTGCTGTAATTGCTGTCAATGAGGCAATTGAAAAGGCTGTATGTATAAAAAGTGTTTACTATTTTCTAATGGTGCTACATAGTCTTCCTTGCTTGGTGCCTTCTTTTTTTAAGTACTTGCTATTTTATAATTAATTTTATAAGTGCTGATGTTAGAGATTTCTCTTAAGTTTTCAGTTCACAAATTAATCCATTACATGTTTTAGAATATCACAGTATTAGTCCTTGCCATTTTTCTCATCATTGCAGTCCTTGCCATTTTCTGCAGGAACCCCTTGTGTTTCCCTGAAGTTATACACAGATGGTTTCCATCTACCAGGTCACATCAACTGTGGAGTTCTTAGGCCTACTGAGAGCCAGAGCCAGAACCTGGCTTCCTCACAGAAGTGCAGGGAGTGGTGACATTTTGTTACCTCACTAGCGAGGCATCCAGAAACTCATTGAGTCGAAAGAAACCACTGCTGGGTTTAAGAGAGACCAAAGCCTCAATACCCACCTAATGGACTCTTCCAACTATATAAACAAACTATTAACAAATCTATTAATAAACAATCTATAAAGCCAACAAACTTTGTAAAATCTCTTTATGTATGTACCTTTGCCTAAATAAAAATTATTATTATTATTATTATTAAATCTCTTGAAACTAACATGAGCTTGTTCACCCCCACCTCACCCACTTGTTTGGGGAAAAAGGGCTCACCATCTCCAGGGGTCTGAGCTGTCAGTTCCTACACTGATGTGGTTTTGGTCACTTGATTGCTGTAGTGGTTCCCAGGTTGCCTCTTCTATGCAGGCTCCACTGTTCAGCTAAGTGGCCTACTTCGACAACTAGCTGTTGTGGGTTCCCAGTCAATTCATATGTCTGTATACCAGGGATCTGGTTCTTTCCTAGCTTGCCAGGTTTGGGTTCCTGGTGAACTGGCAAAAGCCCCAGTTGGTCAAGTACCAAGTTCAGACTTGGCTGGGCCTCGTTTGAGAGACTGTTGGTGTTGAATCAGGCCCAGGTGACTCGAAAGTTGCTCTTGCTGTTGTGTGGGAGCCTGAAATTTCCCTGCATAGTTTTTCCTCTGGGCAAAGTGTGGCTTCTGCAGCTGTGTCTGGTACCTCCTGTTCAGTCCCTTTCACTACTGCCGCAATCATTGGGTAGTGACTGTTCTCCAGTGATTCATTGCCTCAATTGGGGATGGTTCACTTCAGCCTCCTGTCCTTTGGAGCTGGATGCTGTGAGTAACTCTTCAGCTGGGTTCTCGAGTTTTGGTTCTCCATGCAATTCATATTCATGGAATGTCCAACGTTCTTACAGATAGTCTGTCCCAGTTCCTTTCTGTCTACATGAGTGGACCATCGATGCCGCCTCCTTCCTTTGGCTTTGTGAGATGTATGGGTGCCCGGAGGTGGACCTCTTCGCATCAGCATAGAATCTCTGTGCCTTACTCTGGATGTTGCTCTGTACCCTGATCACGAGGATGGGAGGTTTCTGTACTTTCTTCTGCAGCGTTATAAAGTCTTGCCAGCCATTGTTCTACTCTTGTGCCCTTGATGTTAGAAAGTATTCTGCTCTCACAGCTGTGCTTCCTAATATGTCCTGGGCCGATATTTGGATGCGGGTTTTTTTTGGCAATCTCACAGGGTTCTGATGGTCCAGTATTTGGTAAAAGTTCCAGGGCATTGGGATCCTTGTGTGGCCTTGGGTTGTCTCTCGTTCAGGGGTCTCCTCTTCTCCCTGACTCTTGCGGTTAATCTTCCTCCCTGGTAAGTTCCCATGTGTTACTACTTCTCCATGGGTAGTTAGCTTCAGGGAGCCACAAGGAGCTCCCCTCAGATAACCAGCATTAACTGTAATGAAATGCCTCTTTCTGTGTGAGCCGTGGTGGCGACCTGATTCCCTCCACCTTCCCTCTCAGGTCGTTAAGTGGGTCTTGTTTGAATTTCTGCTCCAGAACCGACAGCTTAGACCCCTGAAGATGGTGAGCCCTCTCCCTCCCCCCCCAAATGAGTGGGAAAGGTGGGGCAAACGAGTTACACTATTTTCTAAAGATGCAATTGTTTGTTTTTGACTTTCTGGATTCCTTCCCCAGTGAGGTGGAGAACACACTCTGCTCCCTGTACCTTTTTGATGGGGGCCAGGTTCTGCCTCTGGTCTCTGGTAGGCCTAAGAACTCATAGCTGATGCAACCTGGTAGATAGAAACTAGTTCAGTGTATAGCTTCAGAGAGTCATTGGGGCTCACCCAGAAAGAGGATAAAGTAGAAAATTTTTTTCTGCTCTGTTCAAATTCAATAGTACTGTACCGATTTCTACTTTCTAATTGTGTTGTACGTCGGTGTATGTACAGTACTATGGTCCTCATCCTTCCTTTAAGTACTACCAAAACAGGATGATGGCCTGAATATTGAACCAAACTGTTGAATTGTATTTTGAGTAAAAAGTGAGTAGTTTTAACAAATTTAGATAATTTTGGAGGGTAGTTGGAATGTATGATGAAATAGGCTATTTAGAAGCAATAAAGAGTTTTTCAGTACCTTTGAAAAGACATGCACTCCTGACAAAACTATGAATAATATGCTTAAATTTTGATGAATTATCAAGGCAAACTTTGTTAATATAGTAGTAGTCTGGTTCCATGCATGGATTTCATGCCCTTCACTTCCACATAGTTGTAAAATTTATATTATTTTTCAGTTTAACAAGTCAAGTCTGTTGCATACTCTGCTGTGAGTTGTCAGTATCAAGTAAACATTTTGTTTAAATATATACAGTAAATTGCTTTAAATGTTTAAATAAAGGAACTTGGATAGTTGTAACTAAAAGCAAATTTTTTTACAGTGCTCAAACTGGAATCAATAAGAATTAACTTCACAACTGAATAGTCTATTTGACTGTATTGCATGATTTATTTAATTCATATTTGTCTGAAGTGGATGTTTTTTCCCTTTAAATAATTAAAAAAATATAATACTTTAAATGGTTTGGTTTTGTGCAGGATTTCGAGGAATGTATCTGTGTAAAACTGTGGTGCCATATCACACAACAGTATAGTATTGAGTATCGAGTATGCTTATGCAGATTATTTTTTTTACAGGATCATTACGAGTTGCTTGAAACTCTTCGCAATCCTTCATGTCATTTGCAGAATATTCTTGAAGAGAATATTGACAGCTATCTGCAATATCTTTCTGATGTCAAGATGCATAAAAGAGAAATGGCTATAAATAAGGTTGGATTCAGGCTTTGTCAGAAACTGTTTACCACTGATGCTTCTTGTCTTTAATATAATGGCTGGCAGCATGCTGTTTGTACAGTCATATTTAACCGAATTTTGTCAAATGTTCTTAAATTTTTAGCTCGCCTAGCCTTTACCATACATCTATCTTCAACAAAATGTTTACATCCTAATGTCAAACATTCATTACAACACTTGTGTGCACCATGTGTTACTTTATTACAACCTGTTATCCATATAGAAATTGACATTGCTAATTTTTTTGTCAAAACATTTCAGAGCCGGGATCAAGACTACATACCAGATGCTTATGATGAACTTCTCACCCAGGCCGAGATCCAGGGACACATCGGCAACATCAATGGTTCTCCCCCACAACTGTTTTATAAATATTTTTTTTAAGAGTTTATTTCTATTAAAGATAAAAGCACATGCTATTAGCTTGGCAAACTGATTCATTTAATTGTACAATCTTCTGTATTTGAGAACGCGTATTCTCAGGTTAAGTAAAAGAGATTTCTTTATGAACAACATTTTCTGTTGATTTTTAAATATTGGTTTCAGTTCAATTTCTTTCTTTATTATGCACCCCATACCCATCCCGTGGGCGGTGGTGTAAAGGATTAGAGAGGCACAAAATCAGTTCAGGAACTGAGCCCTCTAGTTTGTTTAGCTAAGCAAATAACAATCTTTTGACGCTAGTTACACAATTATTAATGTTATATATACATGTGCATATATATACATATAAATATATACCAGTGATTGGTTTTAGCCAATTATCTGTAATTGCCAATTATGATAAGTTAATTAAATAGTAATTTTTTTATTATTATTATAAATGTACACAAAAGACTGTAAAGTTTCATCTAATTATTCATATATCTTCAGCCTCTGTTGCTATGGAGAGATTAGAAGATGCGATTAGAGATGAGAATGTTGAGGCCTTGCTCCAAGCACTCTACTGCCCAGTTCTTTGTCTCAAGGTTAGTGAAAATTGAAATAAAGTAATTGCACTAATGTCAACTTCTTGTACACAAATTGAGCATTTAATGGTTAATATGGTGGGACTCTGCCCATCCTGTTGTTAATCTTTTGTGAAGTTTGCTGTTTTAGCACCATTTTTTCCACTGCAGGTGTATCACTTGCTCCATTTTTTCTAGTGCTTAAACAGGAAATACCAGATTTATTGTCTTATCACAATGAAATATATAAAATAAAACAATTGAATAGGTTTCTGATTACAAAATTTTGTCAGTTTAGGTCACAGGTGACTGAGATGAAGGAACATAAGGAAGTTCTCGTACACTAAATGGTAAAGCTAAAAGGTTGGGCATAGTTAAGTGTCTTGTTAAATAGTTCAAATCTGTTTCTCGCTCCTCATAGACACTGGTTTTTAAGAAATGTGATCAAATCCCGGCGGTATTGGAAAAAAGCAAAACGCTGACATTATACTGTACACAGATTTTGCAAAGTACTGGTATTTGACATGTGATCATGGAGACATAGCCCTGAAAATTAATTCTAAGGAAATGACTGGTAAACAACTCGTCTTCCTGGTTGGATAGTACTTTTTGTACCTATGTGGACCATTGTATGTATATATTGGCATTATGGCCAATTAGTAGAATTTTGTACTATTCACTTTCTAGTGTTAACTTAAAAACCAAACTTAAATATTCCTAGGCCTACTATAGTACATATATGTACTATACTATATATATAGTATAGTATATATATACATGTACGTCAATATATATGTACATCAATATATATGTATGATGATTTACATTGTTACTATAAGTACTGTCTAAACGAGGATGGGATGCTGGTAAATGAGTAGTGTACTGACAAATTTAAAATAAAATGGATTTATAGTGATAGTAAAGCAAACAAAAATCCAGACCGATTAAGGTACAAACACTGTTCTGCAAAAATTTTCAGTCTATTTGATGATGGTTCTCATCCTTGCAAGCTAGTTTCATGCCTGGCATCATAAGAATCAGTATGTAAATGTGCTTGGTACAAGGCATGTAAAAATAACCTCGGATGTCAAGAATATGTTCTGAAGAGTAACTGAATGCACAATGTTCAACTGGTATGTAAAAGACAAAATGAGTACAACCTGCAAGATGGCCAAAGAGCAGAATGAGCAAGTAAAAGATCAAGAAACAGTAATGCCTGATGAAGCCTTTACAGCACATCATCAGCCAGAAAATGAATAGGTTGGATAATGAAAGACTTCAAAACTAGGGATGCTATGTCAGTAATGATACTTTTTAAGGAACAGATACTCTCTTGTCTTGAATATTGGTCCATGGTTGCATCTCCTTTCAAGGCAGGCAAAATATTTGAGGTACCTGAGGAGAAAATAGAGTTGCTTTATGGCTAATATAGAATTGGAGAAGCATTTAAATAGCCTCCAAGCACTTAAATTGTTTATACAATGCAATGGAAAAGCTTGAGAAAACATACCCCCTCCCCGCTCAGCTCGTTGTCGCCGTCTGGGGGCTTAGTGGGCGGCTGCCGGAGTGTGATGCTCCTTGGGACAGTCCTCTGTCCTTTTCTAGCCTTCTGCTCCTGCTGCCGTCCTCTCCAATTCTGCTGGGCATCTTTTCCTTTTCCTTCTGTTTCGTTTTTCTCCCCCCTCTTCTCCTATCTGCTTGCCGTTTCCTGCCGACCTTTTGCTCGTTCTGGTTCTTCCCTTGGACTTCTTCTACTTTGACGCCCGGGTGCTTGAGGAGGCATACTCTTGCACCCGTAGAACTGCGGTACCCGACGTCGAGAGCGAGGGGAACCTTTTATTGTCAATCCCCACTTCGTCACTGAACCCGATCTCGACGGACTGTCGGTTTCTTAAGGTGGCGTTTGTGGGGCGTATACTCACGACGCACCCCTAGGAGGCCCCGACAAGATCGGCGATAGCTTCTTGTTGGGTGTCCTGCCTCTAATTGTGGCTCCATGGTGGGTGTGGGGGCACATTCGTGAGTGAATTCGTAATTTCGTCAAGATGATAACCCCTGTTTCGGCTGTTTCCGGCTTACCTTTTCAGGCTCGTGGGGTGGGCGACCAAGCCCCCGAGTCGGTCCGTATTGGAAGACCGGGCTCTGTAGCCTCCGCTGCATTGGGCCCCGACCTTGCTCCTCCTTTGGCCTCTCTGACTCCTTCCCCTGGCTCCCCTCCCTCCTCTGTGGTTGGGTCGAGCCCCGAGCCCCCAGTGGTGACTACCTCGTCCCCTGGCGCGGCTCCTTCTCTAGTTGTTACTACTGCGCCTTTTAACCCCTCTCTCTCAGGGGGTTCTCACCGCCGTTCTCGTCACGGCCGCCCTCGCTCGATTCCTTCCAGTTCTGCTACCTATCAAGCCTTGTTTGGTCCCGCTTCGTGGGCCAAATATTTTGATCTCCTCCCTCTTGATTCTGCGCCTCCTGACGATTTCTCCCTTCATCGACATCTCATTGATTCCGTGGATGCCTCCATTACTTTTAACCCCACTCGTCTCGGTACGCGTGTCGTTGCTGCTCCTTCTCAGGATGCTGCTTCCCGCTTGGCTGCCTTATCCTGCCTTGGCGAGACCCCCGTTCGGGTCTCGAAGAACGTCCAGTTGAATGCCTACGCGACTGCCACGACGATATTCGACATATCCTCGCTGCCCAGGGCCATTCTATTCTCCAGGTGGACACGTTTACTCGTCCCCCTCGTGGTAGTCGCCGTCAACCCCTCCGGGTTGTGAAGATTACCTTTGATGGTAGGACCCTTCCACCCTCTGTCATTCTTGCTGGTGCCAGGTGCTCTGTCCAGGAGTACATTCCTTCTCCTCGGCTCTGCAACAAGTGCTGGAGGTTTGGGCATGGTGCCCTCCGCTGCTCCGGGACTGTCTCTCTCTGTCCTTTGTGTGGTGGCGAAGGTCACTCTAAGTCGGAGTGCGCTTCTCCCCAGGCTCGTTGCCTCAACTGCGGTGAGGCCCATCCTGCCTTCTCCCGTGCGTGTGTCCATTACAAGCTTGAGGCAGCCGTCCTCAACCTGAAGCACCGGGAGCGTTTATCTTTTCCTGAGGCGAGGCGCCAGGTTCGCCGGCTCCCGCCTTATGCTAATATCTCTTATGCTCGCGTGTTGCGCTCTTCCTCTCCTCGTCCTTCCCGCCTTCCTCAGACTCACAACCGTTTCCGGGCCTTGGACCCTGATGCGCCCACTGCCCCCTCCTCTGTCCCTTTGGGTTCTCTCCCGAAGGATCCTCCTCCTGGTCCTCTGTCTGGGGTTCCCCTTCCTTCTACCCGGTCTGTCGTGTCTTCTGTGTCTCCTTCCTCGTCCCCCTCCGATCCTCCTTCCCATCCTCTTCCTCCATCTATCGGCTCTCCCCGCCGCCTGTCGGTGCGGGCGGATGTCCATCGCTTTCCTAACGGCCGTCGTGTGTGCTCTCGTTCGGCTTCTCCTGTTGAGACACTGGAATCCGTTGCCCGGTACGTAGTTGCTGGGACGCCGGTCTCTTTAAGTCAGAAGCGTAAGCCTGGCTCCTCTCCTTCCTCTTCCCCGGCGGGTAAGAAGGCTTCGCTTTCTTCCTCAGCTCCTCCTTCTGGCTCTGTTGCTCCTTCCACTCCCGTTTCAGTGCTTGCGCCCCCTGTTCCTGCTATGGAGGTTTCTTTGGCCCCTGCTTCCCTTTCGGTTGCTGCTCTTGCTGGGGTGCGCTCCTCTCTTTCTACTCCCCCTCTTCCTGCTGCTGTCCTTGACTGCTCCTCTCCGTTGTCTCCTCCTCCTCCTCCTCCTCCTCCTCCGGACCCTGCCCGCCCACCTCTGATCTGTTCTCCCGTTTCCTTCCCTCCGTCTTTGCTCAGTTTACCCATGCCCCCTAACCCTGACTTTGCTGACCCTGATCCCGACCCTGATATTCTTTAACGTGCTCTGTTGGTCTTTCGCCTTTGTTTCTTCCTTGTTCTCTGTTTTTGTCCTTTCTCTTCTCGTCGTTGTCCATTCTTCAATGGAACGTTCGAGGTTATTACGCCAATTTCCTCGAACTCCAACTTCTGGTTTCGCGGTTTTCGCCCCTTTGTGTCTGTCTCCAGGAGCCGATGCTTGGTGCTCGCCCTGGTCGTTTTCGTGGCTATTCCTTTCTCTCCCCCCCCCCAGCCATTGCTGGGGCTTCTAATTCTTCTGCTCTCTTGATTCGGGCTGATGTTCCCTTTGTTCCTTTACTTTTTCCTTCGCCTCTCCATTGTTCTGCTGCTCGTATCTTTGTGGGGAAATGGTACACAGTTTGTTCCATTTATCTCCCCCCGGGTGTCCCGCTCTCTCTTCCTGATTTGAAACACCTCCTAGACTCCTTGCCGGAGCCTGTGCTCCTGCTGGGTGACTTCAATTGTCGTCATTCTCTTTGGGGTGACGTTCTGACGAATACCCGGGGTCGCCTCCTTGAGCCGTTTCTCCTCTCTTCTTCCCTGTCTCTTCTGAATTCTGGTGAGCCCACTCATTTGGACTCTCGAACTCGCACCCTTTCTTGTCTTGATCTTTCTCTCTGCTCTTCTTCTCTTTACTTAGATTTCACATGGCAGGTTCTTGATGACCTCCATGGAAGTGATCATTTCCCCATCCTTGTTTCCTTTTTCTCTTTTCGCCCTTCCCTCTCTTTCCCTAGGTGGCAGTTTGCTAAGGCGGACTGGACCCTGTTTTCCCTCAGTGCTACTCTCTCTGACCTCTCCCTTCTGCCCCTCTCTCGCGCTCTCCTCCTTTTTCATGACACTGTCTTCGACGCTGCCCTCCGCTCTATTCCTCGCTCTTCCTCTCGGGGTCCACGGAAGTGCGTTCCCTGGTGGAATGCGGACTGTGCTCGGGCTGTCCGCTGTAAGCGTGCAGCCTGGAAGAAGCACCGCCGTAGGCAGACGACCGATTCTTTTCTTTTCTTTCGGAAAGCGAGTGCGGTGGCCCGTAGGGCCATCCGTACGGCTAAACGTGAATGTTGGGCATCTTATGTCTCGACAATTACGTCCGAAACCCCTCTGGCCCAGATCTGGAAGCGTATCCGCAAGATAGCGGGTAAGTTCGTTCCCGATGTTTCACCGGTCCTTCACCTCCGTGATACTCTTGTGGCGGACCCGTTGCAGGTCGCTTCCGAACTGGGTTCCCACTTTTCTTCTGTTAGCTCTGGTCTTCATCTTCCCCAATCTTTCCTTCTTCGTAAACCTGTCCTTGAGTCTCGTCCTTTAGATTTCTGCACTCATCTTCAGCTTCCCTATAATGATCCCTTCTCTCTCTCTGAACTTCGTTCTGCCCTGGCCCTCTGCGGTTCTACGGCGGCGGGCTCCGATGGTATTCATTATGAGATGCTTCGCCATCTCCCTCCGAGCACGTCTCAGTATTTACTGAGTCTGTATAATCGGATCTGGGAGTCGTCGTCAGTCCCTGAGGACTGGCTCGATGCCGTTGTCCTCCCTGTTCGCAAACCAGGGTCTCTGGGTACTTCCCCTAAGGACTTTCGCCCTATTGCTCTCACAAGTTGTGTCTGCAAACTCTTTGAACGTATGGTTAACGTTCGTCTGATGTGGTTCCTGGAACACCATCACCTCCTCTCCCCTTCTCAATTTGGTTTCCGCAAGTGCCGCAGCACGACAGATGTCCTGGTGAACTTGGAGGTCTATATACGTACTGCTTTTGCTGCGAAGACCTCCGTTGTTGCCGTCCTTTTTGACCTAGAAAAGGCTTACGACACCACTTGGCGTTATCATATCCTATCTCAACTTCATTCTTTTGGCCTTCGTGGTCATCTCCCTCTCTTTCTCCGCAGCTTCCTCTCTCGTCGTTCCTTTCGGGTGCGCCTTGGTACCGCTCTCTCTCCCCCTTTTCAGCAATACGAAGGTGTGCCCCAGGGTAGTGTTCTGAGCACTACTCTTTTTCTGGTTGCCCTCAATGGTCTTCTTTCCTCTCTTCCTTCTGGTGTCTTCTCCGCTCTCTATGTCGATGATCTTACCCTTTGTTGTCAGGGTGATGATTCGCCTCTCCTTCAACGCCGGCTTCAACTTGCGATTGATGCCGTGTCGTCTTGGGCCACAGGTCATGGCTTCAAGTTCTCTACTTCTAAGACTTGTGCCATGACTTTTACGCGGAAACGGGTTGTTCTTCGTCCCTCTTTGTCGCTTTATGGTCATCCCCTTGAATACAAAGATTCCGCGAAGCTTTTGGGGTTATTCCTTGACACTCGTTTGTCTTGGTCTCCCCATATCTCTTACCTCCGTGTTGAGTGCTCTAAGTCCCTTACCCTCCTTCGGGTCTTGTCCCATACTTCTTGGGGGGCAGATAGGCGCACTCTCCTTGCTTTACATTCCTCTCTCGTCCTGTCTAAGCTCGATTATGGTTGCCCTGCTTACTCGTCTGCTTCTCCTTCTACTCTTCGCCGTCTTGATGCTTTGCACCATACTGGGTTGCGCCTCAGTTCTGGTGCCTTTCGTTCGACTCCCGTCCTTAGCTTGTATGTTGACACTGGCTTCCTGTCTCTCCAGGACCGCCGTGATCGCTACTGTCTTCGCTATCTTGCGCGGTCCTTGCAACATCCTTCCTCTCGTCTCTGTCGTGCTTTAACTTTTACCCCTCCTGCGGTTCCTGTTCCTCTTCACCACCTCCCTCTTTCTGTCCGGTTATCTCGCCTGCAGGATTCTCTTTCCGTTCGTATTTCTGATGTTTCTCCTCGTGTTGTTCCTTCTTTGCCCCCGTGGAGGGTCCCTCTTCCGCGGTTTTGTACGTCCTTGACTCGTATCACTAAAGCTTTTACCCCTCCTACAGTTCTAAAACGCCTTTTCCTCGAGCACTTTTCTTCTCACTCCCGCTCCGTTTCTGTCTTCACCGATGGGTCTAAGTCAGCGGACGGTGTTGGCTACTCTGTTGTTTTTCCTGATCGCACTTATATGTGTCGCTTGCCTCCGGAGACTAGCATCTTTACAGCGGAACTTTATGCTATTCTCTATGCTCTTCGTCTCCTGCTTTCTCGTTGTCAGTCTTCCTTTGTGGTTGTTGTTGACTCTCGTAGTGCCCTCATGGCTCTCGGGTGCTTTAATCCAGTTCATCCGGTAGTTGTCGAGATCCAGCATTGGCTGTTTCTCGTTCACAGTAAATTTAAGTCGGTTGAGTTTTGTTGGGTTCCCAGCCATATTGGCGTGTCTTTAAATGAGCGTGCGGATGCTGCCGCTAAGGAAGCTGTCCGCTCTTGTCCCATCTCTCGTAAAGGCATTCCGTATTCCGACTTTTACCCGGTTATCCATTCCTCAGTCCTTACCCGTTGGCGGGCTTCTTGGTTGTCTGTTACTGGTAACAAGCTACGTACTCTTAAATGTTGTGTTTCCTCGTGGCCGTCCTCCTTCCACCGTAACCGGCGGTGGGAAACAGCTCTAGCGAGGTTGCGTATTGGCCATACTCGCTTAACCCATGGTCACTTGATGGAGCGCCGCCCTGCTCCTTATTGTCCTAGTTGCATTGTCCCTCTTACGGTCGTGCATGTCCTTCTTGAATGTCCTGACTTCCAGGACGAGCGTGTGTCTTGCTTTCCGACCGCCCCTCGCGGTCACCTGTCCCTCGATAGAATTCTTGGTGACTCGGATACTTTTGATATCGTTCGCCTTATGCGTTTTTGTTCTCGTATTGGCATCCTTGGTGATATTTAGCGCCCTCTGATTATTTTGCGTATTTGATGGTGCTACATAGCCTTCCCGGTTTGGTGCCTTCTTTTGATAATTACTTACTTACTTACTTGAGAAAACATAATTTGTGTATATAAAATACTGTCAGGGTTCTACTCTTCACAATAAAATATTACACTGAAATGGAAGATGCTAAAAGAAATATACAATAAACTTAATGAAAATTTCAAAAGTTCACGCATCCCCAGGATGCACCCCATAGTAGCTGTCTAACTCCCGAGTACCTATTTACTGCTAGGTGAACAAAGGCATCAGATGAAAGAAACCCTGATAATTTGTATATGTCTCAGCCGGGAATTGACCCTGGACTCTTTGGATTTCAACTCCAGAGCGCTGTCAATTCAGCCGCAAATACTGGTGATAGAATGTTTTTTTATTAATTTAACTAATGAAATGAAGTTTACCTGGTTATTGGGCAAACTTTGCATGTGATTTTTTTGTTTTGTTAATTCCCATAAAGTTTTTAATGATTTTGTTCTACAGGACATTAGACGAGACCTTGGCAAAGAATACCTTGTGGCCTTGTCTAAGGAGCTGGCCAACTCTCAAACCCATTCTTACAACCACAGCTTCAACTACAGCTTCAATATGTCATACCAATCAACTTCATTAAGCAAAACTGTCATACAGTCAATCATCTCGTCAAGCAATAAAGATGCTGAATATCATAACAAATGTAAGGAAATAGCAATTTATTTTAACATTACTTTTTTTGTATTATTATTATTATACAATAATAGTAATTGTCAAATGTTTACTTTAAAGGGTTTTAGAGAGACTTGTCCAGCAAATGTGGAAAGGTGTGGTTAGAAAGGAGGGTTAAATAAATACTATTATATTAGAAATACTAATAATGAGTCTGGGAAATTATATTAATCGTTACACAGTGGAATCTCGGACTACGAATGCCCCAGAATACAAATTTTTTGGTGTACGAAGTCAATTTCATTGTGAAATTTGACTTGGTGTATTAGTTTGCCTCGGAGTACGAGTCGTTTGTTGATACTGTACTGTACTTGTATGGGTCAGGCACGTGAGTTCTGCTGGGCATGGGGCGAGGCACACTCAGTTTACCAGTGTATGGTAATCCATACACCGTTTACCAGTATGTGGTAGTCGCCTAGTGACGACTGCGCTTGAATTCTTTGTGAATAATTAAATTGTTTTTTCTGCTTTTTTGATTTCCGAACATAAAAGTTCTATATATCATGCCATGGGTTCCAAGAGAGTAAGTGGTAAAGTTCAACCTAAGAAAATAGTTGTGAGGATGACGATAGAGGAAAACAAGAGATCATTCGCAAACATGAAAATAGTATGTGGGTTGTTGATCTAGCTAGGCAGTACAACAAATGTATGTCAACGATATACACCTTAATTGCTAAGAAAAAGAAAATTATAAGTGCTAAAGCGGCAAAAGGTGTAACAGCAATCACGAAACTGTACCACATGAATTTTTTGTATGGCTTATTCCCCAGTTGTGCATAGTTTTTGCATCAGTTGTGGTACTGGCTTGTAGAAATTGCACAAAAATGAAAAGGGCAAGGGTTTAGTGGTATTCATCATGAATTGCAGGGATGGATAGTTGTTTGTGTTCTGTTTCTTTGTATTTTTACATAGATGGTTTGTAACTACTATATGTATATGATTAGTATACTGTATATATAACTGAAGCAGTAAGCTGGCCTGGCCTAAACATTTACTATATATTTCATATTGCTGCCGTGGAGATCATGTCCAATGTGTTGGAAAATGTACCCACAATTTTTAGTAACGAATATTGTACCCTTAATGTGTTCCTCTGTTTACACTGCACAATCTCTTGAACATTTCTCACTCTTATAGTGCTCCCTTATTAAACAAGTCTTGTGTTTTGCAGTAAGGAAAGGAGTTGCTACCATAAATCAAAGTTTAAAACAAGGCTCTCCTGTACACACACTAAAGGCACTGCAATCGATAGCTTCAGATCTTCCTCCATTACTAGACTTTGCTGCACAACTCTACCATGAAGAGATGGCTGCCATTCGTTTGGATGCTCAGGTTAGTATAAAATACTTTGTAAGATGTACTTATAGTTAGTGAAGATTACAAATATGAATATGCAGATTTATATTGTTAGTGAAAATGTGATATGTTAATTCAAGCAGTGTACAAGTTTTGTTTTACCCTTTAGCTGCAGTACCTATGAACCTTTCATTTCCCATCAAGGATAGAAAGGCAGATAAACAAAAATATTTTGTTCTATTTATTTTTTGGAAAATCCTGCTTTTCTCATATACGGTATATCATTAAAAATTCTGGCTTACTTATTATAGTTAAAAAAAAAAAATACTACACAGGCCAAGAAAATTGATTCTGGATTACTGTATATATGTTCCGAATGTAGTGGTATATCATTGTTGATACAACCAGTAAACATAATCAAGGAATTTAACCCCTTAACTGCGTTGCCTCCAAATGTGACACCCCCGCAGTGCGCAGGAAATAAATTCTCTGGAAAAAATTCTTTTTTCTTTTTAAAGTGTCAAAAACACTTCCCTCAGTATGGGTATGTAAAAAAAAAGTTGAAATTGTACTTACTTTGGCTGCTATGGGATCTGGAAGTTGGGGCGTGACGTCATCATTCCCCGTGCGCCCGTGCCGTAAGCTCTCGGGGGCGGTGGGGCACTCGGGGCGGGGCGCGCGAGTTGCCGCGAATATATTTTCGTTCATTTTTTGCGCACCTTTCCAAATACATTTTCATTGTTTTTATGTGCCAATCCAATGTATAATGAACACGTACACTATAATATCGCAGTACAACATCCGTACTGTCCGTAGACACTGTGTTACGTGCATGAAACTTGTGTACACATATGCAGCACATATTTACTATGTATCATGCTAATTTGTGTATATATACAATCTATTTACATACTATACACTGTCACACACTATATACATTCATCATCAACACATTCAGAACACCGCGTAGCAGCTGCCTCGTATGGGCCAATAGCAGCTGTCCCGTATGGGCCAATAGCAGCTGCCTCGTATGGGCCAATAGCATCTGTCCCATATGGGCCAATAGCAGCTGCCTCGTATGGGCCAATAGCAGCTGCCCCATATGGGCCAATAGCAGCTGCCCCATATGGGCCAATAGCAGCTGCCCCATATGGGCCAATAGCAGCTGCCCCGTATGGGCCAATAGCAGCTGCCCCGTATGGGCCAATAGCAGCTGCCCCGTATGGGCCAATAGCAGCTGCCCCGTATGGGCCAATAGCAGCTGCCCCGTATGGGCCAATAGCAGCTGCCCCGTATGGGCCAATAGCAGCTGCCCCGTATGGGCCAATAGCAGCTGCCCCGTATGGGCCAATAGCAGCTGCCCCGTATGGGCCAATAGCAGCTGCCCCGTATGGGCCAATAGCAGCTGCCCCGTATGGGCCAATAGCAGCTGCCTTGTATGGGCCAATAGCAGCTGCCTCGTATGGGCCAATAGCAGCTGCCTCGTATGGGACAACAGCAGCTGCCTCGTATGGGACAACAGCAGCTGCCTTGTATGGGCCAACAGCAGCTGCCTCGTATGGGCCAATAGCAGCTGCCTCGTATGGGCCAATAGCAGCTGCCCCATATGGGCCAATAGCAGCTGCCCCATATGGGCCAATAGCAGCTGCCCCGTATGGGCCAATAGCAGCTGCCCCATATGGGCCAATAGCAGCTGCCCCGTATGGGCCAATAGCAGCTGCCCTGTATGGGCCAATTGCAGCTGCCTCGTATGGGACATCAGCAGCTGCCTTGTATGGGACAACAGCAGCTGCCTCGTATGGGCCAATAGCAGCTGCCTCGTATGGGCCAATAGCAGCTGCCTCGTATGGGCCAATAGCAGCTGCCCCATATGGGCCAATAGCAGCTGCCTTTTATGGGCCAATAGCAGCTGCCTCGTATGGGCCAATAGCAGCTGCCTCGTATGGGCCAATAGCAGCTGCCTCGTATGGGCCAATAGCAGGTGCCGCGTATGGGCCAATAGCAGCTGCCTCGTATGGGCCAATAGGAGCTGCCTCGTATGGGCCAATAGGAGCTGCTTCGTATGGGCCAATATTAGCATTTGGCCATGAACACATTCAGAACACCTCGAGTGAGAGCAGCCACACCCAGGTAGTCTCCCTCACTCCAACATCTTACTCGCCAACATTGCTCCTCCCACCATATTGTTATAGTTCTTATTACACATGTTCTATATACCTATCTACATGTTTTATTTACCAGAACTATGCAAGTAAGCCGGTATTGTGTCCAAACAGTACAGTGGCCACCATACACTGCATGAAAAATCACACAGACGACGCTACGATTACGTCACCTCCCTCACCAAAATAGCTCCTCTCAACATTCTCCTGTTGCTGTTCTTACACTATATACACACACTATATATACCCATGTACATATGTGTTGCCCATAACGAACCACTAAGCTAGTATGGTGAGCAAAACATGAGTGGCAGCCACACACACAATGAGGCTACCTCAATTCTCGCCCTCCCTCATCAAAATTCCTCCTTCCACAATACTACGCACAACACTAATTATAACCACATTCCTGCTATTATCACAATCCTGGTCACTAATTCCTGTAAATGAATAATTGACCACACATTTTGAAAAGGAACCTAAGAAATCATTTGAAGATTCCTAGATGAACGAAATAATGCTGTGGTGCTGTGGCTAGCGCTGTGAACATCGTGAACAGCATTGAATCACTGATATTTGAACATTGTACCCAGTCATTATCACACTCAGGCTCTAATATAACACTATCATAGCTAAATAATACAAGTTATATATATATTTTGACATTATTAGGCGATGCTGTGGTCACATGCTGAACAGCAGTGCTGTGCGCTCATGCTGCGAGCGCCAGCCTTGGTTGCTCACTCACTACTGAGGCTCCCACACCCGGGAATGTGGACCACGATTTTTTTTAAAGATGGCGTCTGTTTACAAGAGCCCTGAGGAAGCTGATGTGAACCCCATGTGGCCGCGGGAGTTTTGAATGGAACGTGAAAAATACAAATACCCGGAGGCGCGTTGCGCAAACCAGACGCGAGCCTGCAGGCGCGTTGCGCAGTTTAAGGGTTAATGTATTCTAGTAGCTAAAAAAATAAAAAGAATTTTCTTTTATATCTACCATTAATCTTTATATCACTTATAATGGTAAAAAAATAGTTTTAAACAAAAATAAAACATTTACTCACAAGAAAGGAAGCCATCATGCTTGTAAATCTATGGTACTCTTGGTGGGGGGAAAACTTCTGGTGGCCAGAGTGTAAATCCTCTAAGGGATCATTGTTATAATGATATCTATGCCTGGGAACCATTCAAGCTTTGCTTTTGTGTATATATATATATATGTGTGTGTGTATATGTAACATCAGACATATCATAGCAACATAACATAACTATAATTTTTAACAACATAACACACACATGCATACACGTATATATGCACACGCATATATGCACACACATACATACACACATGCACACACACATACATATATATATATACACACACACACACACTTCATGAAAGATAATTTCAGGATGACTTGAGTCTGGAGGAAATACAAGGCGGTGTTCGAATGCTGTCTGCTGTAGCGCGGGTTAATGCTGCCCTTGATACAAATAATCCTGCAGAGGTGTGGCACTACCTGTCTGATACTCATACATATTTGGAGGTAGGAATAAATAGTCACATTATAAAGTCCTTATGATAGTGTGGTATTTTAAATTGTTATTGAAATATTGTTTGCCAATGTCCTCTTAATCACTTTTTGAGATGTGTAAGTGCATATATACAGTCAATGCCTGCTAATCAGTTAGTTATAACAGTGCAGTCTTCAAGTACTGTAGCCAAAATTTTTTTAATTTGCTGAATGAGACAAAAAGGGGCAAGTGGTGTTTGAGAGCACAGTCTGAAGCCACACAGAATATGCAGAGTTTATAAACCACTGTTAGATTATTAAAACCAATGTAGCAGATCAGTGTGTCTGCTTCCTAATTATTAAACTTTTAAACTTCTAATAAGACTAAGTAGTGAAATACAATACAGTACTATCTGCTCTGTGCTGCCTGATCTAAGTAATAAGTTGGCTTTTAATAGTGATGCAAAACAAAAGGGTATAATGTTAATCATTTAAAATATTACCTAAATGTAGTTTACAGGATAAGAGCTACGCTCATGGTATTCCATCTTTCCAGTACTCTTTGACATAGGATGCTTTGAAACCGCAGATGGTTTTGGCATCTACTGCCTTCATGCTTAACTTGTTCTAACCATCTATGGCTCTGTTTGCAAAAGAAAGTTTCTAATATTTTTTCAACTTATCTTTTTGTTTCCTTATCGTGAATCTGTCCTCTTGTTTTTGAAGTTGCAGGTTTCAAGAATTCCTCCTTGTGACATGAAGGTTTTGTTGGAAAGTGTGTACTTGATAACCCATTTTTGCTTGTATAAGTTTTCTTCCAAATGTGTAATTTTCCTAGAGTTATCTCTAATGACAAATTTTCTAGTCTCTTGAAGAAAGTCATTTCCGTGAGTACTGCTCTGCTTTGGATACTGCACGCCAATTCAAGATTGCATCTCAAGATTCTAGCGACTTTCTCACTTACTATGACCTTCAGCAAATTGTAGATGATGTTAACTTGAGGTTGCGTGAAGATAGGAAAAGTAAGTATTAAATTTTAATTTGTCTACATCTATTAACCTGCTGAATTTGTTGTTTGAATTTGAGTGACAGGCACACAAACCTTCAAAAAACTACAGTATTTTGTCATGCCACAATACTGATGTAAAGCATACCTTGACTGCCTCGTAACTATCCACTGTCATGATGCCTTAGTGTGATTATCTCCATAAGACATCTTCTTTTCTCAATAGTTTTGCTTATGCTATTTTAGATAATGCCATAAATCACAGATATATTTCTTAATGTAATAACTTCCTCAAACCTTCAAAATGAGCTATTGATACAATATATAAGGGTGTTAGAACAACACATGCACACGTATCTGTAGAGGGTGTGAGAAACGTGATAACTTTAGTGTAAAATTGTAGGTTCATCTTGATATGGCAGTATTATGCACTAAAATATTTTTCCTCATGCTGCATTCTTAATGTAAAGGAGCATTACACCATATTTCTGTAGTAGTTTCCTTCCGGTATGATGCTTATCTGTAGGAGTGTTTTAAGGATCAGCATTTGAGTTATATTTATAATGGCTGTACAGTACTTTAACTATACTTTAGAACACGTGACAAACATGACAAAGCAAACCAGCTTATTTATTACTGTATTTGTGAATTATTTATTTGTCAATATTTTGCAGAGGTTGGAGCATTAACTGCAGTAAATGCAAATGTCATTGGAGGCAGTGTGGAGGGAACAATGGCAGCACTCAAACAGCTGGGTCTTCAGTTATCCTCTCTACATGATCAGGATTCTCTACATTACTACCAGGTTCTCAAGGTATAGCATACACTGAAGAAACATTTACAATTAGTGCCAGGTCAGACTGTTGTACAAATCTGGGTTTTATTGGAAAATGTATAATAATGACTAGTTGTGATTTTTTAAAAGAACTTTTTGTCAAAGAAGGAATGGGGGGTCTTGGTCTGCTAATTGGTGAATTTCATCCATGAAACATTTACAGATCAACCAATTCAGTGGCCTAGAGTAGCTACCAAGTTAAGACAGGGTAGTTAACTATTAGACTTGCTGACCAGCTTGGTTTCCACGGCATATAGTTATGGTTGTATGCACCTGGAACTTGTGTTAACAATATAAATCAGACTGCCACAGTATACATAAGAACTTAAAAGACTGCCATTACAATTATTTTACTAAATAATAATCTCTCTGTGTACATGATTGCAGTGAATGTTAAATTAATAGGAAATAAAAATAACATGGAAAAGTTTAAGTGAATATACAACATTGTGTTGGGATAAGAAAAGACCAGTACTGTATTCTGTGCACAATTGCACAATTTTGATTTATGTTTAATTGAAAAGATTATGTATAATTATAGAATACAAATTTGAAATGAGAGGCTACAGTACTATAGTTGCACGTTTAAGTGCTGTATTTAACCCTGTTTCTCATATCATTATTTTATTATGGATACAGTTGACTCTTGGTTCTAATTAGGAGTACCCTCCCAATCACCTCACAACTAAGCAATGCATATAATTTATGTTAAGGATCTTGTGGATAAACTTAGCTGTGTTCTAGAACAAAAAAAATTTATTCCCAATTTTTTATTTATTTTAAATAGCGATTGTACTATAAATTTTTGGGTTATGGATGTAGAGACCCCATCACCAGCCCCAACATGAATCAAACAGATCTGAATTACCTGAATTAAAGGGGCAGGAAGATTGGGTTGGAGACCAGTTAGCCTTGTGATCTAGGCCATTTGGCAAGCTTGTATCATTGGGTGGAATTTGAGGGCATATGAACTAAAGAAGTGCGGAAAAAGTTAGTTTTTAAGGAAGCAATGTTTGGTGTGCTAGGTTTATGTGGAAAAATATTTAGAAGTGAAAATGAAGAATGGAATAAGGTAACAATTACAAAAGTAGAATTAAAAAATTAAATGTGATTAGCATATCGGCCTAATAAGCTCCGGGGAGCCTCCGGGACTCGCCCAGAAAATGGTGTTTCATTACATTCAACGCTGGTTTTTTCCTCGGGGAAATAGGAGTTTATTTTCAATTTGAAAAATGTGTTGAACCAATTGGTTGAAATGTAATATAGATTTTTTCAAAATTAATCTAAAATTTATTTACAGTTACTTAAGGATGCTAAATGTGAGAAGCTGAGAGACAGTGCAGCAGAACTGTGGCTCGAGGACATAGAAGAGGTTGTTGATGCAGTAAGAAGACATGCAGAAGAATCCACCAATGTTGCAGTTTTTCTGGCCCGTCTTAACAAGGCTTTGGCACGTGGTGATGATTCTGCCATTGTTGACCTTCTTGGGTAATTAAGCCTTGCTTCATTTATTGCTCTAAATAAATTTCATTCCGAATATGAAAATTTAAGAATGTAACCCGTTATGCCTCAAATATTTTCTAGTTAACACCTATAATGTCTCATGAGTTTAGTTTTGGCAATACATTTTTTATTTTGTAAAAGCTCTCTTATGTTTTTTGTCATAATATTTTAATGTTTTTATATAGGTCATACTTGTTTTAATTTGCTTTGTACTTTGGTCAGCAATTGAGTATATGTACTAATCATTCTTGCTTGTTCTACAGGTATCCAATTTTATCACATTTACATATTAAAGCAAATTATATAGTGGGTGTCCTGATACTACTGAAAGCACTATTCAGGAAAAAGGCCACAGTTTCTCCCAAGTGCCCATGGATTTCATACACTTTAAGTGATGGCTCTGAGGTTGGTACAGTACAAGTTTTTTGTCAGTATGTACTCATAAGCCAATTAAAAAAACACTTCAAAAATCTATCGTTTAATCTCTACATTGCTTAATTCCATATTTTCTGGCAGTATTTTCTGATAGTGAAACAAGTGGTACATTCCCATTACAAAAAAAAATCATCAATGTGGGAACATTGTGGTCAACCTTGGGAAATAAATGTAGGGAGTAAGGTAAAAGATTAGTTAGAAGACAGCAAGATTTGAAATCGGTAAAGATTAAAAGGGAAGAGTGGGGCAGAAGTCATCATTAATGTTTGTGTATCGAATAAGATATTAGAATACAGTTCAGAAGCTGCCTTAAATTGCAATTAAAGCAGTATCTGAAACTGTAAAGGGCAGCTGGCATGTCTACTTTTTTTTAAACATTTTTATTATTATTACAGTATTATTATTTGTTGGGAAAATAGAAAATTCAAGTAGGGATATGCCAATGAATTGTTTAATCTTGAGCATTTTAAATAGTTTTAAATTAAAAATACTGTCATTTATTTTTCATTTTGGCAATCTGCAAAAATATTAGCTGCTATGGGCCACGTACCCTTCTGTCCATAGAATGAGTACACATAGAAATCACATCATGACATATCAATGAGATATAAATGCACAGGAGTCATGACGAGAATTCGAACCCATCTGGGAGTACCCAGCACATAGGTTTGAATACTCATCATGTTTCCAGTGGATTTTCTCATGGAATGAGTATTTTAACTGTATTGTTATTTATTATTATTATTATTATTTTTATTGTTATTATTTTATGCATTCATTCATTATCATTAACCCATTCTCCACTTTCTCGAGGTAGGGAGTCATCAGCCTGGAGGCAGTGAATAATTATGAAAAATGGTTAGATATTAAAGTGAAAAATATTGCGTGTTCATTTATTAAAAATATCATTCACACTATAGCCTCACAAACAAACCACCACCACCACCATCTCACTCTAGTAGTTATCTACAGAAGCATCCTACTGCTTCATAAGGCAAGGTGCACAGTGATTCTCGTGAATTGCCATACATTGCTCTTTACTAACCTCTTCACCTAGCCTTGCCCTTTAACATATTCTATTTGTTCTTCACACACTTCCATGAGTGATCTTACTGGCCTTCCTCTCCTTCCTTAGAATTCCTTTGTACAGTCAGTTCACAAAGTTTACCCACATCCATTTATTCAACATGTTCAAACCATTTACGTATGCTCTTCAATCTTGTTTCTCAACTTTTGTATTTAACTTATCTCCATGAATTTTTCATTCCTTACACTATATTCTTCTAATACCACACATACAGTTCAGATTGTTCATTTTTAATACTATAATTCTTGATTTTTGATGTTTATACCACACTTGCAGCCATTCATAAGAGTCTGCATTGCAATCCTTAATGCAGCCATCTGGCTCCTATGTTCCTTTCATGTTTTTCTAACTAGGGCTTTCATTGCACTAGCCACTATCCTTCCCAGACTACTCTTGGCTTTGGTTGCAAAAGTTACATTTTTGTCAAAGATACGTCTGAGGCATTAACATTTTATCAAACCCTTCCAGCACTTGACCATTCGTTTTTATTTCACACAACAAATTTCCTTCTAGTTCCACCACTAAACTTTGTATAATATTAGCTACCTAAGTGTATTAGTAGCATGTAAACATTTTACAGGTGTTCCTAAATGTGGAATGCAGTCAGTATCAGTGGGAGAAACCAAGTGAGGTGGTAGCAGCACACGCAAGCCAGTATGTCACTCATGTGGACCTTGAAGAGGCTGTATCATCTATCATTAAACAAGAGGCTCGTAACAGGCAGGTTAGTTTAGAACTTATTTTACAACTTTTTCAACTATGCTGTTCAATATCCATAGACCAATCGACAGTGAACTATATCCAGAAAAATAGATTTTTCATCTTGATAAAAAGGGTCGGAAAAAATCTTCTCGACCCCCAAAAAAAAACGGTTTGGGTTATGGGAAAGTCGATGGGTCTTTCTGGAAAACAAAGAAAAACTTCAATTTTTTTTTAAGCGAGTGGGAGTGTCTGTTGTATTCTTACAACACACTTATCTGTGGATGATGAGGGTTAAGAAATTTATATGCAATGAAATACAAACAAATGCTGTTTGTATTGTATACGAACAAATTCTGAATAAATTGTAACATCCACTTGGGGAAGAAAAGACTCGTCAGAATAAATCCCTCATTAAATTTTTGCATGCAGTATATAAAATTGGAGTTGTACAGCCTGCTGGTATATATATTTAGAAAATATTGGAAATTCAGTCACCAGTGAGACTTGGTGGATGTTTGAATAGGCAAGTAGGAAGTAAGCTTAAAGTGTGGACATAAGATATGCTGAACCCTTAAAGATTGGTTTTGTCATATGCTGATCCATGGATTAATGCAGATTTTAATTATTATTGGCTGGTTTTTATGTAAATTGTTAATATGGCTGTAATGGAGTTAATCAAGATCAATGACAAAATTCTATCTTTTTAATTGCTTACTATGTGATAATTTAATCATGTAATAGTGGTCTCGAATTATCGTCGAATCTCCAATTTGGTCTTTCCTCCGAGTGTTTGAATCTATTTCTGGATGCTGTTCCCATGCAGAATAGCAGCAAAGGAGTGGGTTGCAAGATATTTCTTTTTACCTGTATCAAGGACAGGTTCAAGAGTTATGTAGGGTGTATATACTGTATTACATTGTAAGCCTGTATACATTACTCAATCACTGTTTTTTGTCAATTATATGTACATAAATTGAAGTTATTCAACACACAATATACTTAACTAATAAATGAAGCCATGAACATAAACCATTTGAGCTCCCCTCACCACCTACTCCACGAGTTGGCAAAATCTAGTGTTGTTACACTCGTTGACCCCTCCACCCAGCTATTGTGTACACCTCACATGATAGAATTTTTTTTCTTGTGCCAGTGCATCATCGAGTGAGAAGAAAGTTATTTTTTTGCACATAGGCAGAGTGGCACTTTAGATGATAGTTGCTGTTTAAGATTTAAGCTTTAATACAATATCTCATGTTTTTTAAACAATAGGTTTTTGGTTATTAATTGTTCAGGTTTTGTGTTTTCCTTCAAACGAGTCATAATGGAAATATGATGGTAACTGATGTTGAGTGCATTTTACAGGTAGACAGCACAATGGTCAAATTCCAGGCCAGAGCACGAGGTTGGCTGACAAGGCAGCGCTTACAAAGGCAGAAAAATGCAGCAGTTATTATACAGGTTAATAGATTTAATAATTTTAATTTTAATATTTGTATGTATTGTGTATATCAGTGTTTATATCCATACATACACAATATACAAACACATACATATAAGCATACTAATTATAATTCCCATCCATCATGATCCCTCTTCTGCCACTATAAACCTGTTAACTTTTGTCAGATTCTCTAATCCTTGTTACCCCAGCCTGCTTTTTCAGTTTGTGGAAAAGTTTTTTGTGACGGTCAGTGTCAAAGGCTTTTCGGCAATTTGAGAAAATGCAATCTACCCATTTTTCTCTCCCGCCATATTTTGTCCATTTTATCATAGGTCTCGCATAGGGTCATACACCAAACTTTTTCCTCTCTAAAACCGTGCTCTGTTACAGTATCAGTTTATTTTCCTGCATGGGTGCATGTTCATGCTGTCATGTAAGTACATGCACATTTGTACCCATATACAACATAGGCACAATTCATGTACTTGCTTCACAAATATGATGGACATGGTTGATGAGTAATGTATCATATAATAAATTGCTATTCTTGGTCTGAGACTGGGTTAATTTTAGAAAGTTTATATAGTTTAAGAATTGTTTGGGATACCAGAATTCTTTGGAGCTCTTCATATATCAGTGGGGCAAATATGCACAACAAAAGAATAACAATACACTTTTGTATTAAGGTTAGCAGTAAAAAAGGAAAATGTTGTATTGAATTGCACATAAAAAATGTAATTGTTCTTCTAGGCTTGGTGGCGTATGGTGCAAGCTCGCCGCACATATATCATGTATTGCAAGGCATTAAAGACGTTTGAACCCCTCATCATCAATCTTCAGAGAGCAGCAAGGGCATACTTATTTCGCAAGAGAATAAAGGACTTGTCCTTGTATTTTAATAAACATGTAAGCATTTTGTGCAAGCTTTTCTTATGATATTTGATAATCTGTTTGCATTGTCTTAATTAATCAAGATTAGTTTATAATTTTGTGATAATTATTTTTAAGTGCAGTATGACCTGTTTGTGAAAATATAAAATTTCCCCTCCCCCAGTGCACTCTTCCTTCCCCACCCCCCTTCTCCTCTCCATTTTTTTAATTTAATGAAGATAAGATTTTATTTACTAGTACTTTTATTTATTTGATTAAGTTTAATAGGATTTGATGTACCAATATGAATTCTGCAAAGTAAGGCCTCTTATCCTACATCTGTCAATGCTGAAGGGATACTCTTGAGAATGGCAGAGTAAAGTTGTTACTTGTGTTGTATAGTAATTTATTATTCTTTCTACCTTTTTATTTTCCATGTTGCTGCTCTTCAACTTTTGTACCAATACTTATATACATTTCCCAAGAGGGTCTCATTCATTTTGCACATTCATCTCTTAGTAATGAAGTCAAGTCGGCTGCCTCTGTTTCTCATTACTGTATCACTAGTCAATTTATCTCTTAGAATTCTTTGATAATAATAATTTCAGGTGTTTCTCCAAGATCCTTTTAACATTTAAGGGTGTTTGAAATGTATGGGGGCAATTTTATGCTCACCTCTTGGATATAGATAAGAGTTAAGCCCAACAGGAGGAATAAAATATTGTGGGACAAATTTTCAAATGTTTGTGCTAATGTTTAAAATCATGTTCCATTACAAACATGTACCTATAGCTGAGTGTAGAACATGAAAATGTTCAGTAAAAGTAGGAATGGCTAATACCTAATGGCTCTTACCTAATGGCTCTTGAAACTAATTATTTTCAACAGGAGAATCAAGTGGTTAAGATTCAGAGGTTGTGGCGTGCTTATAAGGCTCGCCAAGATCTGCATTCACTGACACATCAGGATGATCCACCCTTGCCCGTCATCCGCAAGTTCATTAATTTACTAGATGTTTCTTCCAGTGATTTAGATGAAGAATTCAGACTGCAGGTATTGTAGTTATTTGTTTACATTTGCTGTACTGCTAAGTGAACTTACTGATTGTCAAACTTCTGTGACACCAACAGTAATTATTAACTAAAATTAAATCCCAAAAATGTTGGGACTATAAATCTATCTTACTAAATATAATGTTAAAATATGGTAAATACGTAAATAAAAAGATGCAGTTGGAATAAAAATTAAACTTTTTCCAGTTTGTTTTCACCTGCCTCTTGAAATTTAAGAAAAAATATTTGTCTTTAAATATAAACAGTATATATTTATATTTTAGGTTAATGTAGTATTTTTAGGGTGTTAAATGACACAATTTAAACAACAGGAAAGGTGTATTATGGGATTACAAAAAAGTATGGTCTGTGTTTGTTGCTATTGAGTCCTAAACCAGTGGCCATCAACAAAGGACATACGTCTCCAACTGAAAGAGCACCTCAACATACTAGCATGTCATGGTAATTTACACATTAATGCCAGTTCTCAGGAATAAGAGGAGAGTAATATATTTGGTGAAGTTGAAGATAACTGTAAGATTGGATAGCATATCTTGGCAAATAAACGGTACATATAAGAGGAATGAATAAAGTTAGTGATGTATACCAAAGTCAGGAATAGCCAATTAAAGAAATTAAAAAAAATTGAGTCACAAAGATGATCACAGTGGTCAAGGGAGTAAGGGCCAAGCTCTTTATACAGTACTCATATTTAAATTACAGGAAAATAGATTATGCAGAAAAGATAAAAATACAGAGCAAATGTGTGTAGACAGCAGAGTCAAACATTTGAGATAATAAATCACTAAACCAACCAGGTGCACCTTTCTACTTGTCTATCCTTACATTTGACTATAAGCTGTATTTTTCTTCATGTTTTTGTAAGGAGCGGTGTCCAGTCATGGAAAACAGTTTTATCTTGGAATTCAACTGCTTCTTTTTAATCTTATATATTTTATCATGTATGGTATATGTGAAGAGTTCATGTATGCTTTTCTTCATTGATTGTAATAATTGTTTTTTAATGATATATTATAATGTTCAGTACAATATTATCATTCCAGTACTGTATTTTTTACACACTAAATATGAATTAAATTTACTTAAATCAACTTCTTTTAAATTACTTCTAGAGAGTGAAGAGTGACATGGTGAAGACAATTCGACACACTCATCATTTGGAGACCGCAGTAGATGAGCTTGATGTCAAGATTGGATTGTTGGTTCACAATCGCATCACTTTACAGGTTAGAGGCCATGATTACTGCAAACTTCTTACGAGAGGACTTTCCAAGGGCAGTTCCCGTTCTTTTCACACATTTGTTTCCTTATACAAACAGATGGCAATGATTTTGATCTGTTTTGATGAACCAGCATGTGGAATTATTTAACATATTTCAGGTTCTTCAAATATCCTGAACATATAACATTTAAAACGTCTTGGAAAAACGTCGATATGAACCTTCCTTAAAATATAAGTTCCCATAGGTTGGCAAGATAATAAATATAAGTAAACTTTATAACAAAATTTCTTCCTTACTCATAGAATTATTAATAAAATAATTCCTTACTTGCTGGACCAAATGCTTGATGCTTATTTGTGTTGCTCATTAGGTGACACTACAGTGGAAATGTCACTAAATGGCTTAAAGTGGATTGCTTCGACATTAATTCAATTACAACCTAGCCAATACTATACATACTCTATATACTATACATACAATATACTCTTCAACCTAGCCAATTTTTGTTTTTCTTTCTGCATTAGTTAGGGATTTCCTGCAGCATACACACAATTCTTGTTTTTTTTTTTACCCTCAGGATACTAATGTACTTTCCAGCTGTAAACACTGCCCTGTTTGAATACACACCTCGTTCTAATTTGTATGATACACGATCATTCTAATAAACAGGTTAACTACAGTTGTATAAAGACTTGTTTATTTAAGTATTTTTTGTTTTTATTAATTTTCTTATTGATATCTATTTTTACAGGATGTCCTTCTAGTGGACAAGGAAAATATGAATCCCAATGTTCCAGAGTCTAAATCACGAAAGAGCAGAAAAGGCCTTAAAGATACGTTAAAGTGTGGGACAGTACGTACCCAGAGAGGACTGAAGGTATGCTTGGATTTCATTTATAAATATGTAGAGTATGTATGTGTAATTATCTGCATAGTTATAAGATGAGGGCTATGCATGGTGTCCCATTTTCCCACACTGAATGTTTGTCGTGTGACGTTTTGAAGCTTGTGGTGGTTTTGACATCCACCACCACTACGACCTCATCTAATTATTCCAGTCATCCACAACTATGTTCCTGTACAGTATTTGTTACCAGTCATGGGAGGGGGGGAGTGGAGGTGAAATTAAAATATTAGTAAGAAAAATTCACTCTTAGAGAGTAGGACATTAGAGGTGATAAATGTTATTTTTTCTTGTTCTAATTGTTTTTTTGTTTTTTTGTAAATTTTTATATATTTGCACAATACTTGGAAGTTAGGGCCATAGGAAAGCCATTGAGCATGGTTAAAAAAGAAGTATATGCTTGTTTGCAATTTGTTTTTGTTCAATTAGTACCAGAACCATTCAAGCCTTCATAGGTTCAAACATTAATCATGCAAATTATTTCAAGAGGACTTGATATATTTACTTAGTAGGTTAGAACCTACTAAGGTTCCACTAAGAACCTACTTTTTGTAAGTTTTGAACCTAATAAGAATATAGGTACTTAATAGGAGGTTGTGTGTATATAATTATAATTTTTCTTGAATTTTTTTTTTTTTTAGAGATTTTTTACTAAATTCTATAAGTACAGTAGATGGTTCAGTGTTTGTGTATGCACATGTAAAACCTTCTTGGCTGAATACTGTAGTTAGCTACAGGCTAGCTTATGACTAAAGATTTCTGACTAAAGTTTTCTCTTCCCCACTGACTCATTCCATTTGTCACGTTTACAGGCACTCAAGAAAGAATCCAGAGAGAAGCTTCTATGCTACCAGCATCTGTTTTACCTCCTGCAGACTTCGCCTCATTATCTCGCTACTCTCATATTTGCCATTCCTCCAGGCAAAACTACCAAGTTTATAGAGAATGTAATCTTTACTCTGTACAATTATGGGGCGAATGATCGTGATAATTATTTACTCTTGAAATTATTCAAAACTGCACTCGAAGAAGAGATAAGGTGGGTGAAATAACCTGGATCACTGCATTACATAATTTATTGGTGTTCAGCTTTCCATACACCACCTGAAGGGATGGGGGGGGGGAGAAGAGATGATCATGGTGTGTTTATGTATATAGTTCTATGCATTCTAGTTTATAATCACCCTTTTTTTTATACTGCAGTAATGTATATATCGTCTTGTAATTACCAAGAAAGTAACAATTGCACCGTTATTAAAAGATAAAAAATAATAAGTAGGCTTGCAAGTAGAATTTTTTTTAGTTCATAATAGTTATGTCCTTAATCATTAGTTAATCTGGGCATTTGTTTCAGGTGTAAGGTTCTTCGTTTGAGTGACATAGTATCGGGCAATCCCCTGGTAGTGAAGATGATTGTATCCTTCAACAGAAAAGGGGCAGGACAGGCTTCATTGAGAGATATGTTGGGACCACTCATTCACAAGGTTAGTTGTTATATAAACCAAATGTACAAATATTATTGCTCATAATTTTGTCGAGTGAAGGTTGATGTGGTAGGTTTGAGACAAAAGGAAATGAGAAGTAGAGGAATGAATTTTATATACGAGTGCTGACTTGTGTATGATTGGGGAAATAATGGATGGTATGAATGTTAAAAATAGTCAAGCGCATTATAAATGGATAATCTGAAAAATGGTGATGTTAGGGGAATAATTAAAAACTGAAACTCGTAGAGAGGTGTGTAGTGAAAGTCAGTAAATTACACGAGAGCATACTGAAGTGGTTTGGATATGTTAAACAAAGTGGTGATGGTAAGTTGAAGAGATTATATTTGACTGAAAGTGACAGTAAGGGACAAAGCTGGGTGGAAATGATTTATAAGGTGGTGGTGAATGTATTTTTATATGCTGTATTTATAATTCACAAATGTCTGCATACAGTGTCTTCAATATTTTATGCTAATCATTATCTGTCTTGCTTTTTTGTTTTGCTTTCTGATTCTGGTAGGCCATAAATATATAACTGCTTCTCTTATAATCTCCAGGTATCCAAACAATATTTGTTTACATCCTGTCTATTAACCTTTTCCTGTTTTTATTTTTCTAATGTTGCTAAAAAAGATGTACACCCATATTTAGTTCCCTATTATATGTATAACAAAATTAGGAGAGTTGAGATAATTTCCCTTTGTTCATGTGCATCCTGATGAGAATTGGGCAATATATGTTATTTACAGGTCCTTGGTGATACTAACATGCAGATCAACACCAATCCTGTTGAGATTTATAAGACTTGGATCAATCATCTGGAAATGAACTCTGGACAAACCAGGTAAGACATACACGGTACAGTAATATAGTTTTAAATTTAATAAAGTAATTTTGTACATTGAAATACACTGGATATAAGAATACAAGATACCTTTTATTATTTTATATTTTACCTTTATTTTATTTGTATGGGAGGTACCGTTCTTCAAAACCCATGCAAATCAAATTTTTATAATATCCATAGGAAAAATTTGATTAGGTTCCCGAGTTCTCCAAGTCGGCTATTTTTTTTTTTTTCTACTTCAGACTGCACATAATGAAGTTCAGAATGCAAAGCGGAAAAGTTTATGCAATTTTTTCCTAGGATGTATGGAAGCTCAATAATCTGTTGATAACTTGGTAGATTCTAAGATTAATTGTTGTAACATGTTCTTGGCATGAAATTCACCTGCATTTAAAAAACCTAGTATTAAAGTGCTGATATGTGTAACTTTGAGTTATTGTTATCCAATGCAAGACTAAGAATCAAAATATAAATAAAAAATTAAAATTGGAGTGCTGTATATATATATTTGGGCATTAGTAGGAAAACGTATAAAATACCATACAATAATGAGACTGAAATTGTAGAAATGTGTATCAGTTTGAAGAATAGGCATAAGAAGTGAGGAATTTAAATAAAGGTCTATTTATAAATGCAGTGATGAAATATGTAAATTATATGGAATTTTCAGTTGCATCAAATTCAAGGTGCATTTTGTAAAACTGCACCTTGTAAAACCTTGTAAAACTTATTTTTGTAAAACTGCATTTTCCTGTCTTGTATAGTGGTGCTAAATTTTTTCCAAACTTGGTGTGAGCGTTCAACAGTGTGTTTATATGCAATAACACAATGCTCGGTCTAATATTTTAAAATATAAAATGTTTTATATTTTAAAGCAAATAAATTTGGTTAAAACAAGAAATAACTTACTTTAATACTACTGTATTTACAACAAAACTTAAAGCAAGTTATTTGTTTACATTTTATCAAGTTATCCATTATAGTTATATTTGCATAAAGGTAAATTATTTGTTTTCAGTGCAGTGCAACTTCAATTTGGTGAACTTTGTTTCAGCAATCTCCAGTTACAACACACTGCACTCTCCAGACCTAATTTACTTGCCCATTTTGCCGAACAAGTGCTTGTTGATTTTGTGAAGTTGATTATATGTGGATTTGCTTAGGAGGCATGGCCAGAGTTTACGGACCTGTGGGAAAGTTACCCATTATTTGATACATTTAAATTACAATTTCACTCGGTGAAATTAGCCCATAATCCGGGAAATTTTAGAGGATGGATGGTAACACTTAATGACTCCAATCACATTTTTTATTATTTTTAGTAGAAGGCAGCAACATTAAAAGATAAAAGTATTTTTGTTGTCTTAAAAGTTACAACTTTCAAATGCCTCTTGAAGGTAATGTATGTATGTTTGTTTGTTTGCAATGAATATTGGATTTCGAATATATAGGTTGGTCCTATATAGTTTGTCAAATCGAGGTTATATTGTAGTTTATCTTAACCAATGGCTGGCTTTTCAAAGCTGTTGAGATGCTTCAGAGGTAACTGCACAGTGCAGTTTTCAAAAAATACAGTATATTAAATTTGGGAAACTAGAATGCGCTATAGTGCAAAGTTAGAATTAAGGTGATATGAACAAATATTACTAGTGTATTTGTCTTTAAAGGAGCCTGAAATATTTCTGTATGTCAATTTTTTTTCTGAAGAAAATTACCATGAATAGCAAGTAAATTAATTTTAATTTGTTTGGAAATATAGTGCAGTATTTACATAAGTAGCAAATTGACCAATTAACATATTGCATATTAATGATCTAATAAACAACAAATTTTTATGGATATACTTACACATTCCAGTGGTCTACCATACACTGTGAACCAGGATGAAGCTATGCAGCACCCTGAAGTTCAGAAGAGATTGGCTCAGGCCATCACTACACTGAAAGAAGTCACTTTAGCATTTTGTCAACAAATTACAGCCAACAGGGATCTCATACCATATGCCATGCTCTATATGGCGCGTGTTATGAGGTGTGCACTCCAGCGCCGCTTCCCTCATGTTCAAGAGAAGGAGATACTGAAGGTGAGGTAGAACTATTTAGCTTTAATACAGAACAAATCCTATGTTTTTTATGCTTGTATTTCTTGACATCCTCCAGTTCATAACGCCACAAATGTAATTCTGGAAGGGCTGAATTGTGGCTCCCTTTAGCTTGCTCGCTCAGATAGCTCCACAGATAAGTCACATTATTAATGGCCTACCAGAGACAATAGCCAGATCATGGCTCCCTCACAGAGGTGCAGGGAGCAGGGGATTGTTACAATCCTCCTCATTAAGGAAACATCCAGGAAGTAAAAGTGAAGCAAAACAGACAACTGCAAGGTTCATAGAAAGAAAAGAAATGAAGCAGCAAATGACTCTGCAAACTATCCACCCAGCATTTAGGTTGAAACCCCCTGTAGTTCCAACTAGCCACCACCACATGGCAGCACTACTGGGAGCTCCAGCTCCCCATGTCAACAGAGCTCAGGCATGTCATTAGTCACCATGTGAGGATTGCTCCTTGAGTTGCCGGCTTTAGTGGGTGCCAGTTTTTTTTGCCAGATGAATGAGGCCATCCTTTGGACTTTCTTAAAAGGGCCAATTGCTTGTGTACTGTTTCTAAGTTTAGTGTTTGCTTTACATGAGTGTTTCCATGTCTCACTTGCTGTGTGGACTTGGTTTATTAGCTCTTCCCTAGGTGATTAATTGGTGTTGCCCTGACAGTGACTTCTCGGGTGGGTCCAGAAGCTCTCCCCTGAGAGGTCATACTATTGTGTAGGGTGCCTCACCCTGAGTAATGCTGAAGAGTCTTTGACTCCTTAGTGGGGCTCAGGTTGGGCACCTTTTGGAGGTTTATTGTTGTGAGGGGGCACTATGGTTCGTGGTGCCTTCCTCTCTCATTGGCAGATATGTTCCTGGGCCTTGGGTTGGGGTTTTGTGACCAGTGCTCACCAGGCCTTTTAGGATTGTTGGGTTGCTCCTCTCCATCAGGCATGCAGTATGGTGCATGAGTTTGCGGCAGTGTGACAAATGTTTATTATATGAAAAACCACGAACACAAGAGTAAGCACTTGAGGCCGACACCTTATTTGGAATTGGCAGGACTCGAACAAACTATCATAGTGTGTGTATTACATTTATTAAAAGACACAGGGAATGGAACATAATACAATGGTAAATAATCTCTCTCTCACCAAATGGATGATTGTACTGTAAACTGATATAACTGAGGTAAGTAACCTCACATAGTGAGGTGGGCACCTCATGAGCACACGCCACACACCCTCTGTGGAATCTAGACTCTCTCTGTTCTCATGGGGTGCAGACATGCTACACTCTCAAAAATGGGCAGGAAAACTTTACACATACAGAAGCATGAACATTAGAGAATGTAAAATTCAACATACTTTGAAACATGAAAATTAAAAAAAAAAAAAAAAAAAAAAAAAGAGAAAACATTTAGATTAATAATAAAAGTTAGACTATAAAGTCTAATAACACCAATCAAACAACAAAAGCTAGATTTAATATACGTGTCATTACAGGTATATCAATCTAGCCTTTTGGCTGGACTGATCGAGGTGGAGGTTCATTTAATTCTTCAGTCCAGCTGTTGCTCTAATTGTTGGCCAGATTGGAGACTTACACAGGCTGGGTGATCCTTCTGGCTCCTTGATGACTGGCTCGGCCTTGGTTTCTCGATATTCTGGCCCACTGTCTGAACCCGGATGTTTTTCCATGGCTCCACCTCTAGGGGAATCAGGCCGGAGACATAACTTGCTGGTTCACTGTCCTCCTCCATCCAAGCAGCTAGTTATTTTTGTGTGTGTGTATCACCATTTGTATGGTGTACAGGGGCGTGATTATTGGTTCCCATCTGTGCCTTTCATTTCAGTAACTTAAAAATCCACAAAAATCTTTGTTTATATATTTGTGTATCCAAATATGAATAAACAAGTATTTATCATTTGTTATACAAAAAATCCAGAAGCTTTGGTGGACAAATTTTGGGAAATCAGGATTTCCAGCAAAATTGATTCAGGTCTGGAACAATATAATCTAAATTTTTTTGTTTGCCCTTTATTACCTTCCTATTTGTTCAGAGCTGATACCTCCCCACCTTCTGCAAGTGGGAAATGATGTAATAATAACGATGCACAATAATCAGACCTAAAATTAGGCATAGTATGTGGAACCTGTTGAAACAACTTCATCACAGCTCATATATATACACACCTATATTATATTATTATTGCCTTACTATTGCTGAACTTGAATCACTACACAATTTTAACATTTCCACTTTTATTTTAGACCACATAAATTTTTACTATTGCTTTGCACTATTCATTCACCAAGGTTTTGCCCAATATTGTAGAAATGCATTAACTGCTTGCTCTTCAGACTCTTAATTTTTTGCTTAGAAAACTTTGCAACCCTTTCCAAAATATTTTTTTAATTATATTTTGAGTGTTTGATCATTCTAGTCTACAAGATTACTGCCTTCTTTGTAATACAGCAATGAAGCTATTTCTGTCTTCTACTTGTAATACATCAATGATGCTCATAATTGTTAGTGAGATCATTTTTGTACATAATAACAATTAATTTATTATTTCACAGGTGGTGGGAAATCTTGTCTATTATCGCTATATCAACTCTGCAATTGTGGCTCCTGATGCTTTTGACATTGTGACTGTAACTCCTGAGCAAAAATTAAACAATAACCAGCGTCGCAATCTTGCCAGCATTGCAAAAATTCTTCAGTTTGCTGCTTCTAAGAAGGGTGAGAACATATTCACTACTATTGCATTGAATGGGCAAAATATTTTGGCTAGTTGGAACTAGATTTGTGCTTTGTTAGATTATAATGATAAATTAATGTAAGTCTGAGTGCCATAAACACAATTAGAGAGTAATGTAAACATGAGGAGCCTATTACTCTTCAATCTCCTGCCAACAAATATAAAAAATGTTGCTGGAACAATAGTGAAAACTTTCAAGAGAAAAGTGGAAAAGTGTCTGCTCAAGTTACAGGATTAGTGTGACCATGATGGTTATGTTCAACCTTGTGGCTATGAAGGCAAACAGCCAGGAAAGGTTGGCCACAGGTATCATAATATGTATCACAAAATATAATGAAGTATGAATTGCAATCAGAATGTATTAAACGAGAAAGTTGAAATGTGGAATGTTTAGACAAAATAGAGCAATAGGCAACTTTCATCTAGTAATTAAAAATAAAATCTGTTACTCTGTTCCTATGCATTTTACCAAAAATTACCCCTTACATTTATTAAAAGAATGGCTACTAAAATTTAAACTAGTGAATATCAATCCTCAAATATAGATAGAATTATTATTAATTTGTTTAAGATAAAAATCTATTGAATTCCTCCCCAGGATTTGGTGATGAAGCATCACATCTAAAGTGCCTCAATCCTTTCATTGTGGAGTGCCACGAGAAGTTCAAGACTTTCTTTCGTCAATGCTGCGAAGTGGACGAGCCAGAAGCAGTGTATAATGTTACACAGTACTCTGAGGCAACACTAATTGTTAAGCCAACTATTTACATTACTGTGCAGGTATTCTTGTTTTGTGTTTTTCTTGGAGTTAATTTGTTCATTGTTAATATGTAGGTACAGTATTGCATCATTGTAACTGAAATTGGGATGTTATTCATTCACAACCTGTACTAATACGTTGCTCATCACCAACTTATGAGATACGTTAGACTTCTACATCCCAGTTGATCTCGCCATATTACAGTGAAACTTTACCATTATACATCTTTGCTTATACACATCTGTTAGACCAGTCTGTAAGTATACTGCTCCACCATGAAACCACATTTTGTAAAGCACGAAGAAAATTAACATAGGTGTTGGAACAATCAACATTCTCAGTTTGTGGTGGCAGTATGAAAGAGAAATGGAAAGTCAGGAGGTATAAATTCATGAAGTAAAATGGCTACAGTATGAGGCAGAACTCGAAAGCAGAATCTCATTTCCTGAAGAGGCAACTAGGTAAGCACCTTTAAATAGAATCTGGGGGCTTCTTTTATGTCTCATTCAAATACATTATTGTATAATTTCCTCTTTGTGCTTAGAGGTTTTGAGATCTAGCTTTAGGGATCCACCTTATTGATGCTGGAATATTTTCATATTTATTCATCATTCTCTGTTTGCTCATGCTGCATATGTCACCCTTAGTTGCTCACTTAGACCTAATGCCTTCACATCCAGTAATGGTGCCCTCGAATGTTTTTCAAAATGGCGTGTTTACTGGAGGCCTGAGAAAGCCGATGTGAGCCACATGTACCCATAGGAGATTTAAATCTTATGCTGTACCCTAATACAGCCCCAGCCATGGTGCACAGTGCCAGGGGTTAATCTAATTTAGCTGAATATTCCATTATATCCAGACTTTTAGGGAATATCATTTGTAATTTCATACTACAAATGTGTTAATTTCAATTCTTCATGCATAACATCTTGCTTTTATATGCACTGTATAAACTTTCAACCATTTCTTCTTATTAGGAAATATGTGAGACCCACCAGTTGTTATTGGACCATGAAGAAATTCTTGCTCCTGATAGCAGTGACCATCTTCACATTTTGTTATCAGACCTAGGAGAGCGCCCATCAGTGCAGAGTCTGGTTGGAGAAGCAATTGGTGAGATAGATTTTACAGCATTTTGGTATGGTGTTTTACTGTAAAAATTAGTTTATACATAAAAGTTGGGACCAGAGCCTTTCCATTATGATTACTGTATTACCACTGATACTGTATTTAGTATGCATTACTACACCAGTATATTTTAATAATGTTTAAACTACTGTTCTGCCTACAAAAATCTATTGAAATAAAATCATATGGTTATTACATTTTCTAAACTTATTTGATTTCAGTCGAGTAAAAAATTTTCCTTCAAAATTTGCAAAAGACAAATTATTTGTGTACTACTGCCACTTCTCACAATGTTGTAGAGATGATTTTTATACTGAGGCAAGCTGGCAAAGCTAAATGGAGCAGGTAGTGGTGGTTCATTGGGGATCAGAGTCTTGCCTCATAGGTGCAGGCATTTGTGGCAAAGTAATGTTGAATAGAGATAGACAAGTGTGATGCCTTCAATGTTGTGTAGTGTAGAGGGGGGGGGGGGTTGTAGTGTACAGTACTGTGATTATCACACAACAAATATAGTAAATTAATTATTAATTGACCATATACTGAGGGTATCTTGTCCAGTAGATTTAGACATCTTTCTTTCCTACTCAATTATTTAAATAAAATTTGTTCTTTTGTAATTTTTTGTTATTTTCCAGAGTCAGGATCAGGCACAGTTGGTCGAATGGAGGTGTGTCTTGCCCTGACTAACAAGTTTGATTTGACTGAAAAAACAGAAGATAAAGATGTCAAAGATTCTAACAAACTCTTTAATAGGTATTAACTCTAAGCTTGTTTACATAGATTTATTTATTAACTTATAAACTTGCAACATCAGCAGTCTTCATTATCTCATCCCTAATATATACCCATTTTACATTCTCATTAATTTTTTATACACCTGTTATTAGTCCTTATTTTGAATTTTGTGACTGCCCTACCTGACTACAAGAGTAGTTTGTGTAACTTATAAGGAGGTTGCAAATGGTGTTTCTCTTTTGTTGTATAACATACTTCACCTTTCAAACTGACTTTTAACTATTTTAACTGATTTATTTATGATTTCTTTCCAGAACAAGGCAACTCTTGATAGATGTCATAAAGTGTGTTGAGGGGGGAGTAGTTGGAGAGCTGGTTACAGGTCCAACTCTGCCACCTCAAGAAGAAAAGTACCGAAGCATCATCCATACTCGTAATCTACAAGAGCATCAAGCTAAAATGAATCATACTGAACTCAACCGCTCAAATTCGTTCCTTTCAGAAGCAAGGTATTGTGTACTTGTGAGAAGTATTTTTTATTTCATGCATGCTTTGCAATTTTATATAAACGGTACTGTACCCATATCAGGGTTCTGGTTTTGTAACTGATTTCTTTAGATAAGATGTGTATAAGAAACTAATAGTTAGCTTATCATGACTTGTCTTATTACTTCTAATGGTGACCAGTTATTCTTCAAAGAGGCTGTCCTCATTCAAGACAATCTCCTAATTATGCATTAAGAATAGCATATGTCAAGCCATTTAGTAAGAATGGGCTTGGTTGCCTAAATATCGAATGAGGTGATTATTTTTTATGCAAATGAATGTTTTTGTTAATGTTTCATATACAAAGAAATCATCATTTGTTTAATAGAAAATTTGTATTGGTGCTGTAAGAGCTTCTTGTATAGCTAAAATTTGTGATGGTAGTGATAAATATTTTAACAATTGTTAAATAATAGTGAGAAAATATTTTGCATGTTTTCTGTGTTTATTGCAAATAGTTTGAAAGATAATAATTGGAATTAAAATCAATTGTATCACATTCAGCAATGTTCATGTCTGTATTGCATTTTTCTTTAAATTAGTTTAATTTTATTATTTTCTGTTAACTACAGTATTTCCATGTACAGTGTTATGCCTTCTACTTCTCAGAGTTAGTCTTCACGAAGTCAAGACCCGCTTGTGTCACAACCTTCGTCGACTAGAAAATCAAGGTCTAAGTTCACGTGCAGACAATTACCAGACACTTCTCAATGCCATTGCAGGTGATATCGTTAATCAAAGACAGCATCGAATATGTAGAAAAATGGTAAGAAATAAGATTGAATTTAGATGTATGGTTTTTGTGAAGATAAAAGAATGTGAGAAAATATTGATGCCACATGATGGGATCGAACCTGTGTCCCTGTACCTTTGAGGCACACACAATACCGAATGAACCATGATGAGATGGTTTTATTACTTCACAGTTCATTCAGTAGGCTGCATGCCAGGGAAGTCCAGGGATGTGGGTTCGATTCCATCATATGGCCTCATTATTTTCTCATAAATGCATAGTATTTTTGTGATTTCACTGTGCTTGACTGTGTGTGTATACATTTCTGCCATTGTGTTTATGTTTGTACATTTACATGAATGTGTGTGAATGCATTTCAACTTTCACATGACAGTTTATTATATAAAAAGCCAGGGCACAAATGTACTGAACCTTACTGCTACTAAATGCTAGTGAATATCACAGCTTTGTTCTGAAACTGTACTACTGTAGCTGCATGTCCTCATTGGTATCAAATCACATAAATCAAATGTCTGTTAAAGATTTGAAATGTATTAACAGATAGGGTCCCAACTAGAAATAAAATGCATTGGCTATATTATGGTAACAATACAATATTAAGATTATCGTTTATTATTTTTGGCAGTTTATTTTCATATTTAGGGAAAGATTTATTAGTGCTAAATAATAAAAAATAACAATACTATACAGTGAGGGAATTTAGCCCTATATATGAAAATTACTTTGCATAGGAACATTGTATTGCATGATCATAAGCTGGAGGATAAGTTTTGGACATAATGCACAATGTAATCTGGTCAGTCATGTTAGAGACTGAAAATTAAGAAAAACTAAATAATCATATACCAGGACCAGTGGAAGACACATGGAAATATATATATATCCTAAAGATGTGTGTGGTTAGTAAGGCAAAACAAGAGATTGAGAAGAATAGTAGGAGAGGGAAGTATCAAGTAGGGCAGGTGTGACTAGTCAGTCAGAATCTAGAGATCGGTGGGACACATTGTCGGAAACTGCGGGATTCATCGAGATACAGGGTCATTAACCTAAATGAAATGTGGAAAGATGAATGATAAGAGGAAAAAAACAAAAAGTAGATTTGGGGTATGACAAGACAAAATTAAAGTACTTCAATCATATTCTGTGGTTGAGTGCTCAATAATCCACATTACTCATGTGCAGGCGATGTGTCACAATAACGTGGCTGAAGAATGTTGACCAGACCACACACTAGAAGGTGAAGGGATGACGACGTTTCAGTCCGTCCTGGACCATTCTCAAGTCGATTGTGGACCATTCACAATCGACTTGAGAATGGTCCTGGACGGACCGAAACATCGTCGTCCCTTCACCTTCTAGTGTGGTCTGGTCAACATCCACATTACTATATGTAGTGGAAAAGATCTCTAACCATATCTATATATGATAGAAGAAAATGTATGTATGTTGGTTAGCATTAAAAATGATAGAAATACTATCATAATGTATATAGAAATACAAATAAAAATGGTATTGGACACAAGGAAAAGCAACATTTATTAATGGTTGATTAAACCATAGAAGTTGTCATAATCCTGTGTTTCAACCCATCACTAAAAACCTTACAAGGTGTACTTTATAACTGGCTATAATGATGATGATTATGTACAATTGGATCAGGAACAGATGCATATATTCTGTAAATAGAATTGAAAGAAATCTAATTATAAATGTTTACTATTAATGGGAAATGAAATAAATGGTCATGAAAAGAATTTACGGAACCTCCAGGCCTGACTAGAGTAGGAAAAGTTTTGTTGCAGAACATTTGCTGCATATTGATAGGAGAAGCATACAAACCGTACCATCTGCAGAATACTAACATAATATAGGTCTGTTATAAAAGTATTATGCTTCATTGTCTTTACATATAAAAAACTAATGCCACTGGATTACTTAACAGGAACTTCAGAGATTGTTAGCAACTGCCAAACAGCTTGAGGAAAAAGAAAATTTTTATAAGGAACAGCTCGACTCCTATCAGACATACCTGAAAACCTGTCTTCAAAATATTGCTGCCAGAAACAAGTGAGTGAATCTTGTTATTGTACTTTTTTTTTTTTTTAGCCACCTTAGCCTAATCATTTAGCCTTTTATTGTTTTTTGTTTTAGTAATTATGTGTCTCTCTTCTGGAAAACGTGTGTAGCAAACGTCGGCAACTGTTCACTTTGACCCAATGTACTGTATTTAAATATTTACTGTATGGCTCCAAAGCTAGTTAAAAAGTCTAAAATTTAAATTACTGTACTTTTTCCTCATGCATTTTAGACCTTGTCTGATTTATTTACAGGAATGTACATCAAATGTATGGTAAACAGGGTGGAGAAAAAGCCCGATCTAAGCAGACTATCAAATATACTGCAACAAAGCTCATGGAAAAAGGTGTGCTGTTGCATGTTGAAGATCTTCCAGAAGCCCAGCAGAAAAACCTTTTATTTGAGATAACTCCCTTAGCTACAACAGGAATTTTCTATGTACAGGCCAAGTTTATGGGTGTCTCCATGGAAAATGTTGAGATCGACATCCAGGTGAGAATATATTTTTTCTTCATATACCATTTTGATTTTTAAGAAAAGCATTGTAAGTATAAAGGTATTTTTGTAAGAAAATAGGGATAACTAAAGTGAATGTAAAGCATGAATTCAATTTTTGTATGGTACAAATTACATATTGGTTTGGTATATAGCCCAGATTTTAATAAACTGTTGATGCCTTGGAGCATAAAATGCACCAATCATGCTTAGCCCTTTGGTTGCGCCTCCATTTTTTTCAGCCCTATCATTTTGAGGATCGAAATGCAACCATTTTTTTTTTTTCCATATTTTTATATATCTACTCAAAAATACTGCATTTTCCAGCTGTACTGCTAAATTAAAAGAAAAATAAGTATATTTAAAATAAAGTTGTATATTGATCCCCACTGTAATGCGATCACCGTTTGTGGATTTTTAGTTATAATCACCTGGGTTTTTATACAAATTATGTAAATGTTATGATAATCTATATGGATGTAATGAAGTTAACTCCCCACTGAGGATCCTTTGTTGACCAGTCTGTATTCCTGTGATTAGATTACCCAATATTTGGATCTTTGCTCCAGCTCTCCTCTCTTTTCCACTGTAGCTGCCTTTTCAGAGTTGTTTTTAGCCTAGTTGCTAAACCAGATGAATGTCTCACCTATCTTGCAATATTGTTTCCAGATTTTGTAATAAGGGTCATTAATTTGAAGATTATTTTATTTTTACAGGAATTGCTCCAGTTACAGTATGAAGGTGTAAGTGTCAAGAAAATGTTCTCTAAAGTTGAAGTCAATGTCAACCTACTTATATACTTGCTTAATGCCAAGTTCTACTCAAAGAAGAAGAAATAAGTTTTTAAAGTGAAACAATTTGAAAGATCATTGGAGTTTGATATACTTGAAATTTTTTTTAAATAGTCGCTTAGTGTGTGAATAAGTGGGAATGTTCTTGTAAATTATTAAAGAAAAATTTACATAGTAGTTAAAAATTTAGTGTTACAACTTCAGTCAAGCAATTTAAAGTCTGTGTTGCTCTTTCAGATATAGATTACTGTATATATGTTTATTGTGTCTGTTTAATGCCTTTGTGGAATTAGATGTCAATTTTATGAGCCACCCACCATTTTACATAAATTATGGAGTTATTTTTACTTCTTTAAAAGTATTCTTGTTAAATTTTTGCACAATATTATATAGCAGAACTTATCTAGCAAGCTATGAATGAGAAATCACATGGTAAAGTTTGCAGTAGTCGGTAACAAAATATTATGCAAAACGTTCAAGATTTTGTTTTCATTAAAACAAATGACGTGTCATTATTATCAATTTCCACTTATAAAGGCTGTATAGAAACTTCCTCTTTCTGTTGGAATATTACAAAACAAACATTACTTTTATACTTTATAAGCTTAAAAACAAAATACAGCAGCATAATATTTATCATACAGAATAATTAGGGAAATTGTTAATGTCAGTCCCTGACTTGTATATTGCTACCTTCCATGTTGAGACCTTGCTTTCTAGGGAATCTTCCCATCCTTGAAGAACTGATTTAAGGCAGTCTTCAGACATTTCAGATGCCCTCATTTCATAAAGAATGTGATGCATTTTAAACATTTAGCCAAAGACTTTCAAATGTTGGATTGGTCATCATACTAGAGATTGTCGTTCCTCACCCTGAAAAACGTGTGGATAGAGTGAGGTTTGCCTGACGTTTACATACAGCTGGCCAGGTATTAGGGTACAATTAAGGATGAGAAAAATGAGTAAAATAGTTCCTCTATGATTGAAATCCATTTGTATGTATTTTATTTTGCTTTCTAATTCAATACTGTACAATTAATTTTTGCAGATTTGTCTTTAGTAACTGTCATTATAGGCTCTGCTTACTCTATCCAGTAGTGTTATAGTTTTTGTTTCCTATTTATGTAAAAGTGAAAAATTCTCAAGGTTTTAAGATTTTATATTTTAATCAGATTTGTTAAAATTCAAGAAATTCCCAACATCTAAAAGCCATTGAGCTATATGTACTTCATTTCTTTGCCATATCATTCTAAACCATTCATAAAGGTGCTATTTCATAGAATTATTCCTAGTAAATAATGGTAACCACTTAGAAAAGTTTATTATAGTACTACTATGCCAGACAACAGTTTATATCAAGATGGACAATCAAATACATCATCTTTTTTATAAGTGCACATATTATTTATATTTCTTCTATGTTTTATCTATTTCCTATAACTTTTTTCCCAAAGACAAAATGGAAAGGATTTAGTACAAAGAAGTCCTTATTCCATTATTGTCTGTTCTTCAGATACAATACATTCAGTAAGTTTAAACAGGTTCTTCCACACAAATGAAAACTACAGTACATAGTCTTCCAGTCATTAGCATCTTTTATCTTGTACATCACCTTCATATAAGCCTATATGCTTTCTGTACAGCATTGTATATACACCATATAAAAGTATGGTAATTTTCTTTGTTTTACTCCGGATCATTTGTATTAATATTATCCTATTAAAATATTGTAAATTATCATTTAACATTACACATTTGGTGCACCATCAGTTTGTTTTCAAGCCATTCACAATGTAATTTTTCATGCACATCAATAAGTACTTGCTTCTTAAATATATTTAAGTTTTCTTACAGGATTTTTTTTTTTTTTAAGTTCATTTCATTTTCCTATTGTATAATTTTCTTTACTGTTCTTTTTCTTGCTTATCACATTCCATTCAGTACAGTACTACCAAATTTGGATATTTATCTTATATTTTCTCACCTAGTACAAGTATGTGCTTCATACGATTCTCTCTTAAACTTTTCCAGTTTAAACCATTTTATTTATATAATTTTCCTTGTAAACCATTTTTAGTACTTCATTTGCTCTTGGCTTTACTTACTAATTCCTTAACTTTTGACCATCTTAAACTGAGCAAGTCATAATATGAAGACTCATCTTTTAATGGTTTTTATTGCTTTTCAAACCTCATCTTATTCTTTTACCAACATTTCTATTCGAATATCACATCCACTTGTTAGCTGTTGTCTATTACCCCAAATTTTCATATCATATAACTGATTTTCCCACTTTGGTTCATTTTAAATCAAAGTTCAAAATGTAAAACCACTACTTACTTCATCCTGTCCCAATATATATAACATGAATAGATGAACTTTTTTTCCTCCAGACTAATTACTGTCTCTTAAATCCGTTGTTTTCCTTTCATTGGAAGTTATATGCCCGAATTCTTGATGTACTGTATTTGTCATATCTTCAGTGGGTCAAAATTGGGAGTATATTTTCATGTACAGTAAAGTAGGATCCTGATTTTACAGTGGGTTGCCTTAGAGGGAAAATAAAATGAATCTTCAGATCATTAAATTTCTGTAAGGCATTTGTTTAAAAAAAAAAAGTGCTTAAAAATTGGATTGTGCAGTATACCATAAAACAGTAGTATCAGGATCATGCTAAAGCCCTTACTTTTTTTCTAAGTCATATTACTTTTATAATCCTTTACAGAGATCCAGTCATCCTGTATTTATATTACAGTACTGTACTTTTATTTTGCTCTATTTTGCCATGTATGATTGTGTACATTGTTACCAAAAATTTTATATCTTAAGTGGTTATTATGCTGTCATTTACACTGAAGGGTTTAGACAAGAACAGTAGGCTAGAAATTTATTAAAATTTATGTGCCAATTTCTACTAATATGAAAATGAACATGACTGAGAAAGGTTTTATTACTTAGGTGCCAAAATTGTACTACTACTGTTCTTGATTATCTCAGGTTGTTTTAATTTGACAGTAATTTAGTTTCTTCTAATATATTTGTAATTTGTTTAGCTGCTCTTTTGTCACAATATCTAAACAAATTATTCATAATGTGGAATTATACTATTTTATTTTATCTTTAGTCAACAAGACTTAAGATTCAAACATAATAAACATTGATTTTATAAAGCTTTTAATTTCCCAATATAGGAGAGTAAATACAGATATAGTAGTGTTTTAATTCTCATGTTTGCCAGGTATTGGTTATAGGGGTCATTAACCTTAACAACCTAGTCTGATGAAGCCTAGCAGCTATTAGTTCAACAAGCAAACTTGGCAGTAGCAGAATACTTGGAAGGTGACCTATTGTGCAGTAGTGAATACAGTTGGCTTGCCACCAATTGAACTTCCTGAATTCAGTTCCCATGATATAGGTATCGCTGGATAGCCCTGGTTTCCACAAGAAAGGTTATTAAACGGAAGACATCGTGTGTGAATTGATTGATTAACTAGGATGAATTTAAACATTTATGCAGTAGTGTCTGCCAGAGAGGGAAGCCATGTATTATTGAGCTACAAGAAGGAACTTTCAGTTAAGACCCAGATAAGGGAAGAACCTTGGGTCAGCTAACAGTTTGACTGTGAGTCATGATGTAGCAATGATGTTCCACCTTGCCTTCCTTTGCCTGAGCTTTGGAGCAGACATGAGTGCTTGTCCCGCAATGGTTAATTCACTGGCTAGGCTGTTGGCTCTCAAAGAGCCTGGGAGAACTTCCCACATAGCCATCCTTGGCATTCTACATCGAGGAATCCTGCAGTAGAGACATGCATGATGTTTGTCTGATATACCAACAGATTTAATCCAGTGCACTAAGTTCAACACAAAGTTAACTCCACAAGATACTTTTCTTTTAATATATATGCTGGAAGTGCATTCCAAATTTATACTGAAGTAAAGCTGTTAACATAAGCTCAAAGACACCATGAGAGAGAGAGAGAGAGGGACTAATGATCAATTGAAATCTTAGTCGCCAACGAATGACATTAAATCAGGAAGGGTTGCAACAATTACATGAAATGCCTTATGTAATGGCATGACATTATCTACCACCATACATCTTGCATGCTACCATGTGCAGTCATGAGCGTATTATGCATCTTGCTACATGTATACCTTGTATACTGCTACGTGAAGAAGTGAAGGATGCCAGCACTACTACTGGAAAATCCTTGCATGTTGCCACATTCGGAAGGACTGAGACACCTAGAGAGTGAACTCCACCAATGTTCCACATGTGGATAGCATAAGAACCAGCTGCCAGACTACCTATGGAGCTACTTGTATGAGGCCCAGTCATTGTAGGTACAGCATTTGTTATATTATTGTATGTGTGTGTGTGCAGTACTGTACTATGTGATCTGCCAATCAGTCTTGCCTATCCAACACCTGCAACAGATGAAGGCTAAAATCAGTGAACACATGACTTACCTGTGGGGTAGAATCGTGCTGCAAATGAGTTGTGCTCACTAAGAAACTAGCTTACGTGTCAGCACACTACACATAAAGCTATCCATCTGTTATGTTTTGTTGATTGTCCTATTGAAAGATATTTGTGTGATTATTGTGCATGTGATTACCCAAGCATCCTGTTAATTAAGATCCTGTGTCCCAGTTTTGCATACCGGCAGTGGTTAGGAAGCAGAGTTACGGTAATTGACTGGTTTCCTTGCCAAGTGTTAACCGAGATTTTGTTCCATGGAGGAACCATTATCTATTAAACATTTAATGTGTGTCTGATGTAATTAGCTTTGACCGACACCAGTCTCAAGTAATCAAGCCCCTCTGTATTAGGAAGTAAGTTCTTAAATAAACATGTTAGTTGTTACTCTTGCATTTCCGTGAAACTATCTCCACAGATGTTGAATTGCTCGTGTGTCAACACTTGTACTGTATAAGCTTGAAATGGGAGCTTATACAGTACGCATATAAGTTGAATGGAACTCCACTGAGGGTGCTCCTTCACAGAACCACCCGCAGTGGAGTCCCATTCAACTAGCGTACCCAGGTATTGTACCTATTGTTTTAGTAGTTTATAAAACTGGACAGCTTTAGCAAGCCATATGCCATATGCAAATGGGTGATGCTACATTTAATTGCAGTCAGGATAAAGTAATATCCCACAGTGGGAAAACAGCAGATATAGAACTGTAGGTAGCAAAAAAAATAAAAATAAAAAAATGATGGTGGTGTAAAAACTGCAGGTAGTGAGGAAAGAACAGGTATATCTGCTGTTATCCCATTACCTGCTGTTTTCACCCACTATTGTGGGAAGGCAGCTGGTAGTGTGAAAACAGCAGGTAATGGGAAAACTATAGGTAGTGGGAAACAATTGGTAGCGGGAAAGAGAAGGTAGTGTAAAATAGCTGGTAGCTTGAAGCAGCTGGTAGTGTGAGACAGCTGGGAGTGTGAAACAGCTGGTATTGGAAAAACTGGGAATAACATCAGGTGACAGTGGCAGCTGCCTCTCCTCCATTGATAATGAAATTTATCCCCTGCCTATCTTAACAGTATACGTACTTAATGCCACTGCATATTCTTATTATATATTTACAATTATTTACTTTATTTATTTACTATTATAAACTTGTTATTAATAAACAATATTTTAACTCCTATTCTCTATGAAAGAATGTGTAACACAATGTAACCACGGTTATTCAACAACCTCCCAGCAAGTATATGAAATATTTCCGTAACCACTGTGAACATCTTCAAGATAAAACTAGATAGTTTTCTTCAAGAAGTGCTGGACCAACCGGGGTGTGGTGGATATGTGGGCCTGCGGGCCGCTCCAAGCAACAGCCTGTTGGACCAAGCTCTCACAAGTCAAGCCTGGCTTCGAGCCGGGCTTGGGGAGTAAAACAACTCACAGAACCCCATCAAGCAGGTATCAAGCCCCATCAAGTAGGTAATTGCGTGTAGACACCACACCAAATTAAATCATATACAAGCTAATAAAATTTAGTATTAATAAACAGTCAATTTCAAAATAACGCAGACTGTGAAGCTCAACCCAAATAAAACTATTAAAACAAATTGTATGGAAGGATCTAAATCCATCCTTTCAGTTACCTTTCGATGATTCCGAGGATTAACGTCCCCGCGGCCCGGGTTCTGACTAGTCCTCGGCGCGGTTGGTCGTATCCTGATGTATGAATCGCAGCCTGATTGATCAGGTCTCTTTTGAAGGTGTTTATCAAGTTCTTTTTAGCGCTGTGAGAGGTTGGCCAGCTATGCCCCTTATGTGTAGAGGGGGAGTGTTGAAAGGTCATGGGCCTTTTGATGTTGAAGTTCTCTCAGTGTACCTATTACACGTCTGACTTTGTAGATCGATTGACCAATGAGGCTTGCAGGAAAGAAAACATTGAGTATGACTTTGGACTATCTAATGCAATTATTAGAAACATACAAATTAAAGAAATTAATTCAGATTTAGAAGAACTAAGAAATGCCCAGAGACCTGAAAGCTACAGTATTAAAAGATATGACAAGTTTTGTAATAATAGGTATTTGTATGGGTCAGCACAGTAACCGGACCAGGCAATGTGACGTAGTCATTGCACGAATTCGCCTTGGCTATAGACACATCTAGCAGGTTAGTGAGGCTGAGCCACTACCAGAATACTCAGATTGTAAACACTGTGATAAACCTTTAATGCATTCACTAGAACACTATATTGTTGAATGTGAAACCGTAAAATACTTTAGACCATCTGGCCTTTTGTGCCACCAACTGTGTAACTATTTCATTGACTCAGGTGAGCCTTGGGTTACCGTTACCTGTGGCAGGTGGCTACAGGTGACAGATCTCCCAATCCTGAGCACTCCAGGTGCAAACTCTGTGAACAGGAACTGCGGCATGATCTCCCACACTACATCACCGAATGCCCAGTTATTAGACCTTTCAGACCAGTTGGCATGAGGTACCTGGAGCTTTGCAGTTACTTTATTCACTCTCGTATTCTTGAGGATATCCTCATATTGCACCCAAAATTTGCCAGTGCAGGCTACTAAACATATGGCCCTGTATGACTAACCATCCTGCGAGATGGGGACTTTTATTACCATTGCTGCCTTATTCACTCTTGTGTTTATGACATCCTCAAAATCCATCCGGAGTCTACCAGTGCAGACTGCCTAACACATGCCTCTATATAACTAACCATCCTGTGTGATGGGGATTTTTTAGCATCACGTAGTTAGCTTTTTTGACACACTGTACTCCACTTCATATAGTCTAGGGTAGCTGCACAAATGAAGATGTACCTCATGTATTAAAAAAAAAAAAATTGACTCAGGTGTTCTGGACGACATCCTAACAATTTAATTAAAATTTGCTTGTCCATTTTAAAGAATGAAGAACAATTTTATTTATATTACTTCTAAGCTTCATCACTTATGAACCCATTCCTGCCCTTGTGTGGCAGTGCACAATCGAAAGTTGTTTTCACATATTCATACATTAAAACATTGATTGTAACCATGATATACATGTGATCCAGCCTACAGTTTAGACTTATTGTCTTGTGTATGACCCTCTGTCCTGCGTGACAGTGAATACCACCATTATCCTCACTTTAATAAGAATTAATTGAAATTCTCAAATTAGGCAAAATTGTAATTAATTTTGTCAATAAAGATGTTAATAATAAATAATAATACTTTTCAATGTGGATATTTTGCATATCCTCCCACGCTTTCTGGTCCTATGTGGCGTTATTTCTATGTGCAGATTTGGAACCAAACCAGTCCTCCTTGTATTTTATGTGTAAATTATTATGTATCTCTCCTGCCTGTGCTTTAGGAAATACAGATTTAAAATTTTACGTGGTCCCAATAGTTTACATGTTTTATTATGGGAATTCTATCGGTAAAAGATCTTTGCGTGCTTCCCGGGTCATCACTTCCTCCAACTTCCTGGGATTCTCTCTAGTATAACTGTATTTTCCACATTTCCTATTTTAGGCGCCGTAAGTTGAAATCACCAAGCAAGATGATGTTTGGGGCAGGGGTTTGTGGGGGTTTCTAAGCAGTATTCTACATTTGAAAGTTGGTCTTTAAGCTGATGAGGATTTGCATCTGGTGATTTTTTTTACAAGGACAATCACCACATCTTAATTTCAAGTTTAATTACCAATAATTAATGATAATAATAATACAAATATTTTATTTATAATATGTACCTGTGCTACAGTCTGTATCTGTGATACAGTCTGTATCTTCCTTATATACAATGGATCAGATTACGTAATAGTTACCTATATAGTAGGTACACTATTTGTGTTTATTATAAGGCCATTATTTGAACGCTATAACATTCAGTTGATTATTTTGATCATGTTTGAAGTTATACACATAAACAAAGATTAGGAGCAACAACAAGGGAACTACAGGGAAACGGGTGTTGCGCTCCGTCCCCCAAGCTGTAGCGACGGTCTCGGCCTTGAGACTCCAACCTTCATGGGTACGGGTACAGCTGTGGGAAAACTTTCAGTTAATATCATAGATAACGACTGCCACATAGGAGCAAACAAATATTTACTAATGCCAGTTATGATTTTTTTTTTTGTATAATTTTAATGCGTAAGGGCACATTAAGGACTGAGGCATTCACCCCTCACTGTTCTCTAACGACCTAACCGCGACTCCTGTATAAAATAACATCCATTTAAACTGGTCGGTACAGCAGCGGCCTCGCTTCTTGTAGGTCGGCGTTCGATCCCCGATGGTCCTGATATTGTGCAATATTTCTTCTCATCCCAGACCCTTATCCACATACCCACTCCAAGTGTTATATATATTATATTGGTTTAGAGCTTTCTCGAGATAATTACCTTAGCTACTCTATAACACAAACGTTGCTCTGGCGGCTACAAACAATATTTACTGGCTCAGACAACAAAATACTAGTTTGCTGAACAAGAATTTGTTAAGACATGAATGAAATACTCATTACCTATTGTTTTGTTTAAATCTGGACCGGCTGGGATTTCGATCTTTAAAACAGGGACCTCCATGGACAGACTTGTGTCCGCGTGAGGGGTTAATATAGTACAAAGTGAAGACAACAGTGTAGAAATGTAATTCGCAAATTCTTAGAGTAGGCTTAAACCCAATGAAGTCTGTAAAAACGTCACAATGTGCAAAGACTGCGGGTATAAAATGCGAGACAGCCTCGCGAATTTGCGATGGTTTTCATGCAAGCTAAACAATCTTTGTAAATAACGCAATCCATTCTATGAACTAGCCATCTCACATGCTAATGAGTAAAATGCACTCATTTTATGTAATTTATATCATACTCGATCATGTAATTTATATCATACTCGACATAAAAATTGCAGTTAGTCATTCCTAGACTTAGATTAAACCAAGCTAGCTAATGTGCAAATTATTGTTCAAGGAAAGGAAAGGAACCTTTTACACCAACCAACGTTTATCCCACAGCATTCGGTTATTAATATATTATCTACTCTCTCCATCAAACACACTGCCAACACTGTCCAATAATCCTTTTTTCTATCAAGTGATTTTTTTTACTTATTCCAGTTGAGAAAAAGAGATATACTCAGTGTAACTCTGTGCACTATGATAACGAAAGTCTCCCGCCGGGTGCCAGAGGGAACGCACAGGAGAGGTTCTCACACCTTTTCCCCACCGTGGGAAACAAAGTATGATATATATATATATAAGCGTGTGTCGTGGCCACCCTCAGTGCTATCAGGTCGTCTCTCTTGGGTGAGCATCAGGCCAGGTTATTTACATACCATTTTCAAGTTAACTCAGTGTCAGTCTTCAAATATAAATAGGTTGCTTTTGCAAGAGGTCCTGTATGCATTAACTCTCAAGTTATGTGTTAATTTATAATTCGCCGAAATTTGATCATTCATGCATATTCAGCATCTACTGTTTATTTCATATATGAGCATTTGGCAACGTAACGCATAAACGCCAATACCTGGCAGCTTAGAACCTTTAACTTTACCTTTCAGAAAGTGCAATGAAGTTGTTGGTGGTGGTGCTGGTGTCGGTTTTGGCCAGAGGTCTTTGCCTGGCCAGAGGTCCTGGACCCCATGAACCCCTATACACACTCCCCAAGGTCGTCAACTCGGAACACTGGGGAGAAAACCTAACTACGGTACGTCAGTTCTGCACTCTTTTTTTTTTCTCTTTAACTCCTACAGCCGATACTAACTGTAAGTAGTGTAGAGGGCGGGGCTGTAGTAGTGTAGGGGCTGGATTATAGTGGTGTAGAGGGCGGGGCTGTAGTAGTATAGGGGCTGGATTATAGTGGTGTAGAGGGCGGGGCTGTAGTAGTGTAGGGGCTGGATTATAATAGTGTAGAGGGCGAGGTTGTAGTAGTGTAGGGGCTGGATTATAGTAGTGTAGAGGGCGGGACTGAAGCAGTGTTGATATATAATTACCGTAGGATAATTTTAGTGCTTCTGTTGACCAGACCACACACTAGAAAGTGAAGGGACGACGACGTTTCGGTCCGTCCTGGACCATTCTCAAGTCGAAGTCGATACAATTGACTTGAGAATAGTCCAGGACGGACCGAAACGTCATTGTCCCTTCACTTTCTAGTGTGTGGTCTGATCAACATACTTCAGCCACGTTATTGTGACTTTAGCACAATAGTTGCTAAATTTGGAGTAGTTGCTTTATAAATAAATGCTTCCTAGCAGTTGTAGCTGATTTAGAGATATTAATGGTTAATGGTGTTATTTTAACATTGCATGTGTTTGACTATTTCGTTCAGATTGATTATTAAACATTCCACAACAATAAATTGCATACATTACCGAATATTATGCGTTACTAAATGAATATGGAGATGTCTCATGATTTTTCCAATTTCGTTTTCAGGATTTAGTTTTGGGGCATGTTCATAATTTTTGTCGTAAAATTTTTTCACGCAGCCTGAGTTGATTGAGGCCTTCGGCTACCCAGTAGAGATTCATCATGTGACGACGGAGGACGGGTACATCTTGGAGTTGCACCGCATTCCCTATGGTCTCTCAGGGCCCTCGTCAGACCGCCCACCCGTCTACCTCCAGCACGGTCTTGTCAGCTCATCCGCTGACTGGATCATGAACTCTGCTGATGAGGCTCTAGGTAGGTCTGCTGATGATTGATTGATTGATGAGGATTAAGCCACCCAAAAGGTGGCACGGGCATGAATAGCCCATAAGTGGTGGCCCTTTTGAGCCATTACCAGTATCAATAGATGATACTGGAAATCTGTGGAGGTGCGACTGCACCCTGCGTGACGGGAGATGTCTCCCGAGTCTGCTGATGTAGTTTGTATTGTTTATGTGTGTGTGACAACTTGGTGTGAGGGGGGAGAATGGGGGAGAATGGGGGAGAGGGGGGGTTGACCAGCTAGGTGCTTTGGGGCTATCCTGCATAGTTAGGGCTAATTAGAATCCATGTTTATATATTGTGTATATATATTTACATCAAGAATAGGTAATTTTGTTAGGTGTATTTCAAGTTAACTGAGTGATAGAGTTTCCGGTAGTATGGTATTTGTGTAAGTTTTCCTCTAGTATGGTTTGGTAAGTTTCATGGTTTGGTATTGAGCATAAGGCCTATCAACTGCTTGAGAGTTATTAACCAACCCTTTCTACTGAATAGTACATCGCATTTTGACGTATAATTTTCCTAAGGTCAAAAACTGGTGACCTAAAAATGGTAGCGGCTCGCAAAATTGGAGCGATGTCCCGTTTTCTGTTCGTAAGTCCTCTGGTTGGTTAGGTTCGGGCAATTTAGTATACCCGTTTAGTGACGTTGGGAACGCTCGGTATAGCGGGCTGTATTAAGAATATTAACAACTAGACGCAGCTGTCAGAGCATTGAATTTTTTTACATTAAGAAATATAATAATAATAATAATAATAATAATAATAATAATAATAATAATAATAATAATAATAATAATAATAATAATAATTCTCCTTGTCAGTAGTCACACAGTCCATATACATGAAGAATAATGTTAAGTGACACTAGATTTTGTTTCTATTTTGCTATCATTGTTTCAATATGACACCAGGGAATGCACGCATCTAAAAGACCTGGTGTCAATGCTTGGGTTTAACCTATAAGAATATCAGATACATTGTAAATGCTGACAAAATTGGACGTGTCTCATGCTAGAGGACCCGCTTCATGTGAACGCAGCCAACAAGGGCGAAATTGTTAGGCTACGTTCTCATTAAAGTGATGAAGGCAGCACTCCATCTATTTCCGAGCAGTCCGGTATTTTATGGATCTGTCTAAATAGCGAACTATGGAGACAGAACTCTATGGTTCTGTCCAAATAGCGCAGTACTATATGGATCTGTCTGAATAACATAGTACTCCATGGATCTATGTCCAAATACTGCAGCAGCAGCTCATAGGTCCTTATATATAGAGTGCAGCAACCCTGTGGTTTATACCCAACGAACCCACAATCCTTATTTAGGTAAGGGTTATCTGGGTTCGAAAATCTATACTGTGAATTAATAGATGTTAAAGATAATGATACTGGCAACACTGAAGGCTGCGTGCAGTAAAGGATTAATGTGGCTGAAGGGAAGCTCTGTATCTAAACCAAACACTGACCCATCAGTGTATTCTTATAGTGAGGATCGTAAGACTGTCCGAAATTACTAATTATATTAACTAACATTACTAATTATATTAACTAACATTGCTAATTATATTAACTAACATTACTAATTATATTTATTTTCGTATTGAATATTTCCTCATGACCTAACGTTGAGACTGGACTTTCTAGCTAATATCTAAGAATGAAACGCATTTGTAATTCCTCAGTGCTATACTAAAACACCTCAAACAAGTATGGACAATTTAGCAAGGAATATTCAGCATATACACCGATAAGGTAAGGTTGGGAGAAAGCGCAAAGCTATTACAACTATATAGCACTTGAAAGGTATATGACGACAAGGATTTGGGATTGGACGGAGGAAAGGAATGGTTCCTGACCACTTGCACGGTCGGGAGGGGATTGAACGCCGACTTGCAAGAAGCGAGATCGTCGCTCTACCGTCCAGTCCAAGTGGTTGGGTATACTGAGAGTTGTATCCCCACCTCTGGATGTATTTACAACGAGCTTTTTTTAGTCTTGAAAGGTTTTACGGGCTCACCATAGCCCGTGCTACATGAACATTTCGTCCTGAGTAGCTAAATGTAAAACAACAACAACAACAGTCTTGAAAATTTGGGGGACTACTAAAGCACCCTTCCTGGTTGATCATCAAGCAGCAGTAGTGGTGGCCTCTCAAGCGTGAAAGGTGTACGCACAATCAGAACGATGGTTGTCCAATGTGGTCGTTTAGAACAGATCTCTGATTTACTAAACTCTGTTACTATCTCATTTATTTTGATTATTTCAAACGTACAGGTAGGAATACGTGCATTTATATAGATTTAGTTGAGTAACAATATAAAGCAACAAACAGGAGCAAAGTTGAATTTTCGTATAATTTTCAGTAAAAAAGAATAAATTATTGTATATATTTTGGTGTGTCGCGTCAGGGTACATCTTAGCCGACGCAGGGTACGACGTGTGGCTCGGAAACGTCCGCGGCAACACATACTCGCGCTTCCACGTGGAGCTGTCCCCTGATGATGATCTCGAGTTCTGGAGCTTCAGGTACGCATGCCTTCACATACTGAACTGGGTGTGTGTCCTTACCTGTTAGTGACGACGGAGAAGTGAGGACTATTTATCTCCCGTATATGGGCTAGCCTATACCCAATGGGCAGTGTCCAGAAGTGGCGTTGGTGCGATGTTGCATCAACGATGAATTGGTGATGTTCTCGGATATTGTGGCCACTGAGTATATACATTAATGGGTTTTTGCAAGGCAAGCTTCTACTCTTGGGGCCCGCCTTTCTGTCAGCTATTGCCTACTGCAATGATTTGTGATCCTCTTACTTTGCTATCATATCTATTCTTGAAACTGTGCAGTTAGCCTCAACTACCTCCTCATTTAACTCACTCTACGTGCATGCTAGAAGTGCTTTCTTATATCTTTATATCCCATCTGAGTGTTTAATTTCTATCGTTGCCTTCCAGTCCCACCGCTCTTTATCTTAAACATTTCGTTTTAGTCCACTTTGTCAATGGGTCTAAAAATGTTGTACATTGTGTTCATGTCACCTCTTGCCGTTCTTTTTTCCAACGTGGTGAGCTTTAGTTTCTTTTGTCTTTCCTTGTAGTTCAGCCTTCTAAGTTCAAAGATCAGTAGTGTAGCAAACCTCTGGATTTTTTCTAATTGTATTTTGTGTGTGTTTTTTTAACTACAGCAATGTTCGTTGATTTTGAATGCATCACTGATGATTTCCTGTAAATGCGCGATGATACGATGATAGGCTTCGGGTTATATCGTCTCCCATTTTCTAACAGGCATTAAGATGAAAAATCTTGTACTCTCCCAGTGGCCTCCTTACCCAATTAAAAAAACTCATCACCTTGCATTTGCTTGGATTAAAATCAAATATAATCCTTATCTCGGACGATTTTTTATTGTCCTCATCCACTTGGAACATTTTGCAGTCCTCCTCTATTCTGTGATGAGAGGGATGAAGGCGACATTGAGGCAGATCAGCAAGAGGAGGTAGGATAAGAAGTGAAGGTTGGGGAAAGGAGGTGGTGTAATGAAGAACATTGAGGTGGTTGGGGTGGAGGAAGGTGTCAGTCAAGTAGAATTAGGGAAGCAGGGTTTGAGGAGTGAAGAAAGACGCAGCAGCACAAGTCGTTCAGGAAAGTGGGGAAAGCTTCCTTCAAATTTCAATTGGCCTTGGGGAGTCCATCCTGGTCAGTTATGTGAACGTTCCCTAGTGGTACTTGCAAGTCCCCAGTAAGGGGTGTTGTGTGAGAGTTTATCCTTCAGAGCCTGGTACTTCCAGTAGACGCTTCTTCTGTGCCCCTTGGTCCTTCAGCTCTTTCCTCCCTCATTCATTGCAATTCTTGACCCGAGAAATTACCCTTACATATAATTAATTGTTGTAACTAGTTGTTTTGTGTAACGATTTTTATTCTTCATTATATCTATCAATTCATCTTTATTTACTTTTCTGATGTCTAATAATTTTATATGTCGTGATCATGTCAATTATATATCGTGTTTATTCTAAAGTTGTAAAGTCAGATTCCCTCAGCTTTTTGCCTAGTAGTTCAGGCAAAGGACCTCAGGACCTCAGCTCAAGGTCCCGTCTTGTAAGAAATCTCTTAACTGTCTTTAGTTTCATTTTGGATTCCTTCATGTGGGATCTCCACACGAACGTTACATATTCAACAAATGGTCTCACATAGGTAGTGTACAATGTTCTGAAAGTTTCCTTGTTTAAGTGCTTAATTTTTCACACTAAGAAAAATAACAAGCGCTTTAAATGACGACCGGGAATGAAGAGCTTGGCTCCTCCTCCCACAGCTGGAACGAGATGGGGATCTATGACATACCCGCCAGTATCGACTATGTGCTGGAGGCCACCGGCACCACCAGCCTCAACTACGTCGGCTTCAGTATGGGAACCACCGTCTTCATGGTTATGCTGAGCGAGAGACCAGAGTACAATGACAAGGTATGTCAAAGCAAGCGTGATATAATATATATATAAATATATATATATAAATATATATATATATATATATATATATATATATATATATATATATATATATATATATATATATGTATATATATATATGATATATATATATATATATATATATATATATATATATATATATATATATATATATATATATATATATATATATATATATATATATATATATATATATACATATATATATATACATGCGTTAGTTTTATCATTTCCAGATTTAAAAAGATGAAGCGTGTGAAAAAATCACTGGGATATATACTGGAGTTGATATGATAAATGTATGTTAAATGGTTAACTTGTTATTTTTAAAGTGCTGTGTATTCAGCTGCAGGTGTTTTATTCTGTATTTATTTTTTTGGTAGGTGTTATTTTATTTGAGTGTTAATAAACTCGCGAGTTTAAAAAAAGTGAGATTTCTCGGTTAGATGTACCAAGTGACATTTCTGATGTTTGTGTGTTTATGTTTGTCAGGTGAAGGTGGCGGCGCTGATGGCTCCAATAGCCTATCTTGGAGACGCCAAGGGCGCCCTCGCGGAGCTCGCTCCAATCTCCCACGATTTAGATGTGAGTACGTGGGCTCAAGAGGCCTATCTTGTTTCGCATTATGCATTTATCCATCGGCGGAGTCTTTTTTTCTTCGGTATACAAACTTGTCCACCAAGCTAACAAATAATTATTGAGCTATCTTATTATTATTATTGCCATAATGCTATTTAATCCTGCAATAATGAGTAATTCCCTCAAGGCCTGGCTTGGTGGAGTCCACTTCAGTTACATTTACAAATTCTCGAAACACTTCAGAATAAAGAAACCAACACTTGTACTTAATATAAAATATATATTATTATACAACTTAATATAAAAAAAAGAACTTAATGTAAAAAAAGGAAGACAAATATATTCAGAGGCACTATTTAGTAGTAATTTAAGCATAGATTTTCAGGTGTTCACCATGTAGGATCACTATGTATGCACGGAACATAAATAGAGAAAAGAAACACAAGGAAGAAATAACTTGCAAACACAAAATTAACAAACAACCAACAATCACTTATAGAACAAACAACTAACAAAAAACTAACAAATACACAAGGAACAAACACAAAAAAAAACACAAGGAATAAACAACTGATAAACATGCAAGAAATAAACAACAAACTATCACAAAGGAAAGAAATAACCTACAAACACAAAAGAAACAAACAAATAACTAACAGTCTTATAAGGAACAAACACAAAAGAAACAAACAAATAACTAACAGTCTTATAAGGAACAAACACAAAAGAAACAAACAAGTAACTAACAGTCTTATAAGGAACAAACACAAAAGAAACGATCACCCAAGGAAAAAACACAAAAGAAACAAACACACAAGGAACAAACACAAATACACAAGAAACAAACAACTAAGTAACACACATGAAAAAAACAACTAATAATCACAACGAACAAACAACTAACAAGCACACAAGAAACATACAACCAACAAACACACAATGAACAATCACAAAAGGAACACAACATAAAGAGTCTTAGAAGAACACTCTAACATAAGTGGTGAAGCCGTCACTCTCCTGAGGATATCATCCATCACAATGGCGTGATATATCAATGGAAATCATTTTGAAGCAATGGAGTAACTTGAACTCGCGTTCTGGTGATTCCCATTATGATTTCATTGCGATCTGAGTAAGTGTGAATGCCATTACCGATGGCCAGAGTGTGGCCGGGTCGACTGTAATAACCCTGGTTGGGCTCCAGAACCCCCATGAGTTACAGCCCCGCTCCCGTGCCAGGTTTAGTCCACTACGGGCTCACCATAGCCCGTGCTGCTTGGAACACCTTGTTCCCAGTAGCTGAACCTAAAACAAGTCCGGAACCTTCCAGAAAACTCAGTAGAGTTCCGGGTTGGTCTACTTTTGTACCACCGTGGCCGAGTTGATTAAAGCAGGTGTCTGGGAATCACCAGAACGCGATTTCAAGTCACTATTGCCTCAAAATTATTTTAATATCCTCCATATTAGTGACACAAGATCTCCAGTGCACTGTACCAGCCGCTTGTCCAATTATGAAATTATTTGTAACGCGAATACATTATTATATTGCACATATCATTTACCTGAGCTATTTTATGTAATATGAACATATTGTTCCTGTATCAAACATACTGTATCATTATATCAACCATATTGTATATTATCAAATATATTGTATCAGTATCAAACATATTGCATTAGTATTAAACTTACTGAATTAGTATCAAACATATTGTATCAGTATCAAACATACTGTATCAATATCAATCATATTGTATCAGTATCAAACATACTGTATCAATATCAATCATATTGTATCAGTATCAAACATAATGGATCAGCACATATATCAGTGTCTCAAATATATTATCAGTATGACACATAGAATATATCAGAATCATATATTGTATCTGTATCACATATTTTAGCAGCAACACACATATTGTATCAGTATTATACTAATGTTGTAACAATATCATTTTTATTTTGTATCCATATCACATTATATAATGTATCAATATCATATTATACAA